>NW_006288260.1:34877-52977 GCF_000327345.1 Myotis davidii
GCTAGGGCATTTGTTTTTTTTTAAGCACTCATAAACAAATTGTCCCTGGTAAGGGAATAGTATTCATTTAATAAATAACGTTCAGATTTAGGTAAGGAACCTGACCATGTAATATCACTAAACAGCCTTTTTATATTTTTTCTCTTTTTTCTATCCCTTTTTAAAATTAAATTTATTGGGGTGACACTGGTTAATATGGTCATATAGGTTTCAGGTGTGGGTTTCTATGTTATAGGATCTGTATATTGCCCTGTGTGCCCACCACCCAAAGTCAAATCTTCTCCAGTCACCATATATTAGGACACTTTTCATGCTCCACCCTCTTCTCTCTGGCAACCAACACACTTCTGTTTGTGTTTAGGAGTTACAGTTTTATATCCCACATATAAGTGAAATTATATGGTTCTTAGCTTTTTCCTAAGAAAAAAGAAGGAAGCTTGAGGTATAATACTACCTCACTTCAAATTATACCTCAGAGCTATGATAATCAAAACAGCATGGTATTGCCCAGCCGGCATGGATCAGTGGTTGAGTGTCTACCTATGAACCAGGAGGTCACCGTTTGATGCCTGGGTTGCGGGCTCAATCCCCAGTGAGGGGGCATGTAGGAGGCAGCTGATCAATGATTCTCTCTCATCAGTGACGTTTCTATCTCTCTCTCTCTTCCTCTCTGAAATAAAATTTTTAAAAAATCAAACAAACAAAATTCCCCAGCATGGTATTGGAGGAGAAACAGACACAGATCAATGGAACAGAATAGAGAGCCCAGCTATAAAACCACATGTATATGGACAGATAATTTGAGACAAAGGAGCCAGAAACACACAGTGGAGTAAAGATAGTCTCTTCAATAAATGGTGCTGGGAAAACTGGGAAGCCACATGCAAAAGAATGAAGCTGCATTACAGTTTATATATTTATAAAATATGCATGCTGCCCCTGTTTACTGTCCTCAGAGCAGACAGTTACTCTCAAGGCTAGAAGACTCACCAGGGGTGAAATGAAAGATTACAACTGTCATTAGGTTGACTTAGGAAACTGATAGGCATCTGTTCAAGCGCCAGTCATACTTGTTAGGCACAATGCTAAGTCCCTTAATTGCACTGATATGGTATGTTTCTCTTCTTTTCTAGTGTGGGGATTATTAGTACACATAAATTTAAACCAGAAGCCACACAGTAGAAAGGGAAAACTCCCAGCTAGCTATGAGATGCGCCCTCCCCCCAACCCCCGCCCAAGATTGGCACATCACGAATATAGTCTAGCTTTAGTTTGTCCAATCCTATATAATAAAAGGCTAATATGCAAAATGTCCCCTTGACCGGGAGTTCGACCAGGGGTCGGGGCTGGCCGGCCAACTGCCTGTGACCCTTTCTTCCCTCCCCCCTCTCCTCCGGCCGGGGCGGGCTGACCTGACCCCACCTGTGCATGAATTCGTGCACTGGAACTCTAGTATAAAATAAGAGGATTGGATTTTAAAGTCTAAGCTGAAAGAAAAGATCTGTTTCCAAGGATGAACCTGAGGAAAGTTTTAGAATATGTCATTGGTACAGAATACAGTCCCTCCTTGGGTTGGAGCCTAGGAGTCTAAGGATACCTTTTATTTAACTAAATGATTTTTTTTTATAATAGCTGTGGTCGGGAATACTTTTTTTCCTATAACTAGTTAT
Organism: Myotis davidii; assembly: GCF_000327345.1. NCBI lineage: Eukaryota > Metazoa > Chordata > Mammalia > Chiroptera > Vespertilionidae > Myotis > Myotis davidii. The sequence goes on from NW_006288260.1 coordinate 36,548, forward strand.
ATGATTGCCTCCAGTGTTCTAGTTTTGGGGTATGTTTTGGTGTTTCTAGGTTAACTTATAGGCTTTCAAAAAACATTAGACAGAGTTCCATATTTTATTTTGAGAACTACTTTGAGTATCTAATCTTTTTATTCCCTTCTCTCCAGGCCCTTGACTGGGACCCAACCAGGGACCCTTCAGTCTGCTGGCTGACACTATCCGCTGAGCCAAACCAGCTAGGGCAACTTACTGTTTTCTGAATGCTTATATAGATATCTCCAAAGATACATTGTTGTTGTTTGTGGGATTTGAAACTTAATTAAGAAAGTTATATTCTGTTTCATTAAAGATTCAGTCAGACTTGGAAATTTAGAAGTAAAAATGGCTAGGGTGCCTCCCTAAGTACCAATTTCAAGTAAGATGGATGTTTCTCTCATGTATTAGTGAGGGAACCTTAAAGAAACAGAACCAATAATAAATGTGTGTGTTTGTGTGTGTGTGTGTGTGTGTGTGTGTAGATAGATATAATAGAGGGAAGGGGTAGAGGTTGACTGATGGATTTTAAGGCATTAACTCATACAATTGTAGAGACTGGCAAGTCTGCAGTCTTCAGGCAGGCCTATAGGTTAAAGAGTAGATGTTGCTTGAGTCAGAAGGCAGCCTAGAGGCAGGATTCCCTCTTAAGGCCTTCAACTGATTGCATCAAGCCCACCCACATCATGGAGGGGAATCTGCTTTAAGTCTACTGATTTAATTATTAATCTCATCATACCTTCACGGCAACATCTAAACTGATCTTTGACCAAAGGTCTGGGTACCATGGCCTAGCCAAATGAATACATAAAATTAACCAGGTAGGGTCACTTTTAGACCTGACCTGAAAACATTTCTGCCAGGATGTCTCTGAAGTACTGTACACATTGAAAAATCCCTCTGAGGAAATGCTTTCTGTTTAAATATGCAGAAATAATTATATCTCAGCTTTTGCAAAGAAAGAGGAGAGCTATATATCCTGATCAGTGTGTTGGACTTTCTCATTCAGATTTTTAAAGAGCGAGAAGAAGATCTGAGGCGTTTGTCTCGCCCACTGGAATGTTCTTGCTTCCGGACATCTATCTGGGATGAAACTCTCTATAAGGTGTGTATGTTCCTCCGAGTTCCCTCATGTTAGAGCATAAAAAAAAGCAAGAAGGGTATTATCACAAAGATTTTAAACTCTTTCATAGCCATCTAAACATGTTGAACTGAAAAAGAAATTATAATAAATTGTTTGAAACATCAAAATTAACCTTAAGAGCTTTTGGGTTTGATCTTAGATTGGGTAGACATGCCTACCAACCACACTGAATTAGCTAGCCAGTTTGGTCATGATTAATTTGATACTGATATTCATGACAGCTAAGGTTTCATTGGCTGTCATCCATTTTGACTTGCTGTGGTCTCAATGCTGATTGGAGCTATGTCTACTATTCGGGTACTTCTACAGGATATGTGCTAGTCTGCCTAAGTTTGGATGGCAGGAGAAGAACAATATTTAAGGGAGAGATTGGCAAAGGGAGACTTAGAATGAGACATGTCTGTCTGCCTAGAATTTGATAGCGTCCATTTTCATGCCAAATGAAGACTAGCATTCTTTTTTCTTAAATGTGTTTTTATTGATTTCAGAGAGGAAGGGAGAGGGAGAGAGAGAGAAACATCAATGATAAGAGAGAATCATGGATCAGCTGCCTCCTGCACGCCCCACGCTGGGGATCGAGCCCGCAACCAGGGCTTGTGCCCTGACCGGGAAGCGAACCCAGACCTCCTAGTTAATAGGTTGACGCTCAACCACTGAGCCACGCCGTCTGGGCGAGACTAGCATTCTTTCAACCAGAAAGATCGTTCCGGCTGCTGGAATGGATACCACACCGTTTGCGGTAGTTGTAGAGGTTACAACAATAGCCGTGTTATGGGTAAAGCTGAAATTACCTTATTGGCACATAGGTTCCTTAACCCTGCTTCCTCCCTTTCTCCTACTCATCCAGCGATTTGAAAGATTGGCTCCTTGACGCCCTCCTGTGGTCAGACCTTTCCTTCAGACTGCTTCTGGTGTCTGTTGACAAGTTTGACATCCTTCTCTGTCCCTGGTAGCTACAGCCTCAGTATCAACTGCATCCGACAAGTATCTACAACCAGAAGCACAGAAACCTGATTTCCCAAGGAGAAAAAAACCCCAGTGGACTTTAAATATAGCCATTGCTTTATTATTTTTTAACTAATTCATTTTCCCCCCAATATTATGTTGACCCAGCCTCGCTCTATTAACAGATCATTTTTGAGATACCTGTCTAGGAAATACTGTTCTAGATTAATTTGGGCCGAATTTCTCTCAAAGCCTTATTCCCATAGAACAGGTAACCGTGAATAAGGATGGACATGACGCACTGATAAGAACCAGCTGCGGTGTGAAGGATGGCAATACATAACACGACCAAAGACAATTGGCTAATCACAACACTGCTGTGAGTGACAATGTCTCTGCTGTGGTTAGCTTTGGTGTCTTCTCCAAGGTAAATTCAGCAGTGACATTAACACCGACCTGGGAACTTGGAACCTGAAACCCCATGCCTAAGTAATAAAACTAATTGGAGCAGAGACATGGCACTACTATCGCTTGCATAAATGTCGCATAGAGCTAACTTACATTTTTCTATTCCGTTTTATTCTGCAAGCACTCATCACATACCTGCTTGATGCTGTAGGACGCACAAATGACTAAGACCAGGTTCCTGCCCTCTAGTGGAGGAGAAGAACATTACACATCTTGCCAGACAAATTAGAGCAAGATTCAAGGACATATTCTAATGGAGGTTCAAATAAAAGAGCCATAAGAGAATAGAGGGAGGTGTGGTTAATTTCAACTCCTTTCATTAGTCATACGCCTCTAGATGAAGTCAGTTTTAGGCAAACACGCAGTGTACCATTTTAAATTCAATAATTTATACAGCTGAATATAAGCCTTTTGGAATAATGATACCACTAATTTCTCTTATAATTTATCTTGTATGTTATCCCATTGAGGGGAGGGGCCATTTGTCTTTGTGGCTCTGATATTTTTTAAAAAACTGATACTTAGGTGTATGTTAACAATAGCATCATTAGGTTCTGATTTTTTAGTATAGTCTGCATCGCTGGATTTAAATATTTGCTGAATGACAGGAGTAGAAGCTTTATAGCGCAATAGGAGATCAGAGTTTTCAACTTTTCCGAAGATAACATGATGGAATTAAGTTATTTTTTATTATCAATAGGAAAAAGTTTCTGCAGCATTTTAAAAAAGTGTTTGAAAATTTAAAAAAAAACTCCAACTGAAGGGTAAATATCAAATGTTAGCTTTGCTTTCTCATTTTATTTGTTTTATGTCACTGGTTATCAGTATTTGGGACTCAATTATCACCGTGTTTTGCTGTCCGTGTGTCGTAGTGTGCTTACTCATTTGCAGAGACCTGGAACTGGCTGCCTGTTAGTAATATTCCACCACATTTCTGTTCTGTTAGGCTTGGTCCAGCATTGTTTATCAACTGATTCCCAATGTTCAGCAGCTAGAAATGAACCTGAGGAATTTTGCTGAAATTATTGAGGCTGATGAAGTGCTTCTATTTGAGAGAGCTACTTTTCTGGTGAGAACCTTCTGCTCTGAAAATATTACTTCACACTTACCTTCTTTTATTCAACAGCAGAGAACACCATGTTGCTACTTTCTGGAAGAACCTTCTTCTCTCTTGTGTTTAAGTCAACATGCACAGCCTTATTTACTAGTATATAGTAGCATTGTCAGTAAGCGACCTGAAAGAAATCCTTTGGTTTGTTACTCTGCAGTAGTTAGAAAAAAACTTAGATTTTTGTAGGAATAATCTAAAGTGGCGGTCGCTAACCTTTTGGACCTCACAGACCACCAGTGGTTGGCGACTGCTGCTCCAAAGGTTTCCTTAAACCAATGGTTGCCAACCTTTCGTACCTCTTGGGCCACCAGTGGTCCATGGGCCACCAGTTGGTGACCGCTGATATGCAGAGTTTAGATCAGGGGTGGGCAAACTTTTTGACTCGAGGGCCACAATGGGTTCTTAAACTGGACCGGAGGGCCGGAACAAAAGCATGGATGGAGTGTTTGTGTGAACTAATATAAATTTAAAGTAAACATCATTACATAAAAGGGTACGTCTTTTTTTTTTTTTTTTTTGTTTTATTCATTTCAGACGGGCCGGATCCGGCCCGCGGGCCGTAGTTTGCCAATGGCTGGTTTAGATTATATCTGCAAATCACTGCTCATTTGTATTGAAGTATCCCTGTTTCCTATTGAATTTTATTATGAAATTAGAGGCCCGATGCATGAAGTTCGTGCAAGGGGCTCAGCCCTTGCAGCCCCGGCTTCGTCGGGCATCTGGTCTAATGAGCATATTACGTTTTTTTTATTATAGATGAGGGTTATTTCCCTTTTGGGGAATCTCGCATCCCACCCTTTTCAACAAAAGACTGAGTTGAGAACTTTTAACATGGAAGAGATGTAATGGTCAACTCGGTGACATAGCTAAGAGTTCACATGGAGAGGCAGAAGGGAAAAGAGGCATCTTGGTATTTTAATTTTTGTTATAAATTCAACTTACCACCTATATTAGAGCCTACTGTGCGTACGGCCCTGAGAGGCAATACAAAAACCAATATATTTATACGTAAAATTTTTTATTTTACTTTTTTGAAATTATTTTTTTATTGATTTCAGAGAGGAAGGGAGAGAGAAACAGAAACATCAGTGATAAGAGAGAATCACTGATTGGCTGCCTCCTGCACGCCCCATGTTGGGGATCAAGCCCACAAATTGGGCCTATGCCCTGACCGGGAATCGAACCATGACCTCCTGATTCATAGGTCGACACTCAATCACTGAGCCACGCCAGCTGGGCATATAAGTAAAATTTTTAAGTAACAGTAGCAGAAAGGAATTTGAGATGTCACAAAGCACTGCATAAGTAATTGCTGATCAGCTCAGTAAATGTAACTCTTAAGAGCAGTTTACAGTAAATAATTTGTTTCTGAGCATTACCAATGCTTGGTGATTTTAGACACATTTCTTAATCTCTGAGCTTGGTTCCCTTTCCTTAAAATGGAGATAATAGTATCTCATAGGTTCTTGTGAGTGACTCAGTTTTGCTTCCTACTGAAAATTTTTACATCTGTATATTCAGCCTATAGAAAATGCTCGTCTAGGTTTTATTAAAATCTGTAAGTGTGAGAGAAAGTATTCTCAGCTGGCGTGGATGTCCATCCTGAGTAGGTTAATTCATAAATAGTCAATTCTCAGAGGTTATAATCATTTAGTTAACATTTTTAAATATAATACCAAAAGCCACTTAGTTATAGGCTTTACTAAAATTAAATACATTAAGTGTACCTCAAGAACAGCTAAGAATTTTTATATATTTTTCTTTTTTGATTTCTATTTTTTTAATCAAAGACCATTCTGAGAAATACTGAAATAAGATGAACATTTAATGATTAAAATAAATGATAAAGACCAACAAATCAAAATAGATAATACTTAGGTGATCTAATAAAATTATAACCAAACTGTATGGGATGGTTCATCCATAGGGATGTTGAAATTCTGCATAATGTTGGCAGCATATGGGGCTGAGGAAAAGAAACAGTAAGCCAGGTGCCAAATCAGGAGACTGACAGATGCTGGCCTAGAGGAATAACAGTGGGTGATATGACTACATTGCACGGATTTAAAGGGCATTACTCTTTTTCATAGGTGATTTCTCACTATCAGTGTAAAGAGCAGCGTGATGCCCACAGATTTGAAAAAATCAGCAACATTATTAAGCAGTTTAAGCTGAGCTGCAGGTAAGAGGTCTTGTGGGATCTATTTACCTCTGGAAAAAAATAATGTTATTTTGTGAGGTTCAAATAACTATAGTGGACTACACTTCTATATCTAGAATAGTTCCTTCAATTGAAAAGAAAGCTAAACTCTAAGGGAACCTACAGGTGACTGAGGTGAATGAAATTCATTGTCCTTTCATGTAAACTCAAGTGATACAGAAGAAGCATATGAAAAATATCTAAGCAGAGTACCCTTTTGAGATGTTTGCTTCTCTTTGGGGAGAAATAAAAAATGTCCAAGAGAGTTTTGAATAAGAAGAAAGTAGGATAATTTACCCCACCACGTGCCAAGATTGTCTGTGAAACTACAGTAATTAAAATAGGGAGGTACTGATTCAGGAATGGTACAAAATAGAGTCTGGAATTGTCTAATCGTGTTGCCTCAGCTTGGATTAAATACAATTTGAGTCTTAGCATTGTGAATATAGGCTGATGCAATGGCTAAACATCATAATTTATTAAATATTTAAGAATCAAAATTCTTACCCTGGTAAAACTTTGATACCCAGACAGTAGAATAGGTATGAGTTTATTCCTTTTATGCCTCAGCATAAAAGGCACTTTGGGACTTTTTGGCATGTTTAACGCTAATGTTTTTAAGGAGAAATACAGAATGAAATGCAAATGTAATTACCTTGTTTGTTTTCAAAGAGATGAGATCATTTCTTGAATTTCAATGTAACTAAAATTCAAAAGTTAATCTTAGTGATAGAGGAATTTCAACTTTAAAAATCTTCTTAAATAAAAGAGAAATCTTTTATAACATGATTTTTAACAGGGATCTAAGTCTAAACCCACTTTCATTTCACAGTCAATGTCAAGTCCTAACTCTATTTCTAAGTCACTTTCCAAACTACGATCAATTGAGCATTAGAGTTTCCTTGGAAAACAAAGTGGAGCTAGTGATTAACTGTCTTAATGAAGTAGTCAGTTGAGGTATAATGCTATGAAAATGTTTTCCTAAAACATAAAAATTCTTATATTGCTATTATTTTATGTTCTTTGCTCTTTTCTCTTCTCTCCTATAGCAAGCTGGCTGCTTCTTTCCAGAGCATGGAAGTTAGGAACTCTAACTTTGCTGCTTTCATTGATATCTTTACATCCAACACTTATGTGATGGTTGTGATGTCTGATCCATCCATTCGTAAGTTGAAACTTAGCTAACATTGATTCAAAGCCACATATTCTTTAAACTCATTGCCCTAGAGGTAGGACTTTATTAGATACTGAAAAACTATTTTGTAGTGAGTGAGGATGGTTTCACAACAGTGTAAATATACTTAAGGCCACTGACCTGTGTACATTTAGAAATAGATAAAATGGTAAATTTTTAAAAGACTTTTTATGGATTTTTTTAGAGAGGAGGGGAGAGAGAAACATTGATGTGAGAGAAACATCGATCCGCTGCCTCCTTCACACACCCTACTGGGGATCAAGTCCAGAACCTAGGCATGTGCCCTAACTGGGAATTGAATTGGCAACCTTTTGGTGCAGGGTTGATGTCCAGCTAACTGAACCACATGGCCAGGGCTAAATTTCTTGTTATGTATGTTTTATCACAAAAAAAACTATCTTAGTACTAGTAATAAATATTTTTTCTATTTAATAAATGTATATTTTGAAGCTTAAAAATAATTTAGGCTTTAGGGCAGTGATGGCGAACCTTTTGAGCTCAGCGTGTCAGCATTTTGAAAAACCCTAACTTAACTCTGGTGCTGTGTCACATACAGAAATTTTTTGATATTTGCAACCATAGTAAAACAAAGACTTATATTTTTGATATTTATTTTATATATTTAAATGCCATTTAACAAAGAAAAATCAACCCAAAAAATGGGTTCGCTTGTCACCTGACACACATGTCATAGGTTTGCCATCACTGCTCTAGGGTATTATGTTTTGTTCTTGGGAACTTCAAAGATCAAATTACTAAATCGGGATTTTCAAGAAAGGAGAACCCAGATGTATGATATATAGTATAGATTTTTTTAAAAATACATTTTTATTGATTTCAGAGGGAAGGGAGAGGGAGAGAGAGTTAGAACCATTAATGATGAGAGAATCATTGATCAGCTGCCTCCTGCTCACTCCCTGCCGGGAACTGAGCCCGCAACCCGGGCCTGTGCCCTGACCAGGAATCAAACTGTGACCTGGTTCATAGGTTGACACTCAACCACTGAGCCACACTGGCCGGGCTAGATTTTTAAAAGACTGGTCAGTCTTAGCTCTGAACTATTAAACATTGACCGTTTTATATGTCATTATATATTTTTAAGTAGCATATTCCCATATTTGTGTTATGGGCATAAAAGGAGATATTTGGTGCTTCCATACCATAATAGCCAGATACATCTCAACCATTAAAATAAAGGTTCTAGCAGTATTTTCAGGATGTTCCCAAAAGTTTAAGTTATCTCTGATCCACTGGTTTTTTCTACCTTAGTTTAATATTAAAATGTAACATAAGTCTGGATGGTGTGGCTCAGTGGTTGAGCTCAACCTATGAACCAAGAGATCAGGGTTTGATTCCTGGTCAGGGCTCATGCCCGGGTTACGGGCTCAATCTCCAGTGAGTGGCAGCTGATCTATAATTCTCTCTCATCATTGATGTTTCTATTTCTCTCGCCCTCTCCCTTCCTCTCTCTGATATCAATAAAAACATATTTAAAATATATAATATAATATAGGCTAGTAGGTTTTATAGTATTAGCCCCCAAATAAAAAATGTTGATATAGTTTATGTTGGAAAGTTTGTGTTTATAATATAAACACATATACTTTTTCAGAAAAACTAAACTGTGCTTAACTTGGGGCCTCATTATCTTATATATTGTCTATGTCCTACTATGTTGGATTTGGCTCTCTTTTGTTTGTTGATTTGTTTTTAATAGACATTCCTTTGACTGCCTGTACTTATTTTGTTGTGTATCTTCCCTACCCCTACCCACAGCTTCTGCAGCTACTCTGATCAACATCCGCAATGCCAGGAAACACTTTGAAAAGCTGGAATGAGTGGATGGACCAAAGCAGTGTCTTCTTATGCGCTAAGCATTGCCAAATGTTGTTTCAGAAAAGAAATCGAAATACTGTTTCTTAATCTTACTGTTGTATTAGTATATGTAGACTCTGAAATGTTGTGATGCTTACCACTACTGTATTTCTTCCCTACTGCCCAGTCTTAATGTTTAACCTTGAATGCTATTTACTCAAATAGCCAGTGAGAAATTAGAAGATGAGCTGTCCATGAAGCTGATCTGACATAAAAGTAGGTAATATGTGAGTGTTCTGATAATAAGGTTTTAATAGTGTTTTCTGATAGTCATATTCCAGTAGTTGTGTGTGCCAAAGCCTCTTCTAACATTGTCTTGTATTTCCTATAAGATAGTAACCTAGAAGTTTGGAGTATTACTGTTTCTCAGCATGCATTAAAATAATCCTTAACTCCAGTTACAAATAAACTTGCTGTTAGGGATTTCAGTGTCTGTTTTTCTTTCTTGTTTATTTAAGTTTTTCCTAAGGAAGAGCAAGTTAATTTCACAGTTAGTCTAGGGAAAGGGAACCTATTTCTTACTGAGAAATAGTACAAAATAAAGTTGGGTGCAAAGGATGGAGCCTGATTATAGCCTTAAATCTAGGCAGAAGAGTTTAGATGTAATGTGTTAGGAAATAGGAAACCATTGTAGGTTTTTAAGGAGGGGAATTACATGAAAGGAATTTTGGAAGAAAATTAACCTAGACTATGTGGGCTGACAGATGGCAGTTGGGGAAGCTCTGGTAGTAATCTAGGCCTGAGGTGTGTTGAAAACCTGTTCCATGATGTAACTGGAGAAGGAATGAATAAAAAGTTGAGGAGAAATAATAGGATTTGTGAAATGTAACTTCTTTCTTTGAGGTCCAGAAATGGTGAATTTTATATATTCTGTTATACCTAATGGGATATGCCTTCATTATGCTAGTCAAGTAGCATTATTATATTTGACTTCATTTCCTAAAGAAAACATGAAGCATTGTGAACTGGGAGAAATGGAGCTTGACAACACATACTAGAATTACTCAAAGCCCTAACTTTTACAGTTTCCATAGATAAACGATAACAACACAATGCATTTAGGGAGTCTACAGCACAGTAGACTCATCTCATTTCTCGTCTCTTTGTTCTGAAGATACTTCTTCCAGACCGCCAGAACACCTTTTCTTATCTTATTATCCCCAGTTGAGAGAGAGAGTTTTCACTGAACAGCAAAGTACATGTGGTTTTGGTAGCTTACATTATTTAGATTAACAACCTCAAGTCTTAAAAGAACCGCATGGGACTAATTTGATCAACAATTGTATTAATCTTCTGGAGAAGGAGAGTTTTTTAAGTAGATGTTCCAGACTTTTTTTTATCCTATTAACACTTAGGAAAATGAAAAGAGTAAATGAACCGGGGATCTGTTCTATGACTAATAGGAGTCGTGATTTGGCATGACTCATTATCCTCAATACCTGGGGTGGTATTTGAAGGAGCTACTGAAACCATTTTTTTAGAAGTTGGATAGATAGATGTAGATATAGACATTAAATTTGATGAGCATGAAAAAAAACACAAAGGTATATCATTATTCTATTTGCTCTTGATTCAACTTGCTCAGATTCTAGTTATAACTTGGATCTATAAAAGGATGAAAGGTTAGCAAAATAACATGATTCAACATAATCCTTCTTATGGTAATGACCAACCAGTCTTCTTTGTTACTGAAGACAAAAATATATTTTAAGGTGGAGTCACTTAGAAACTGAAGTAAACAAGTGCACAGTGAAGGCATGTACACAAAAAAGGACAGAAGAAATCAAACCAGAGATCAGTCTGTTCATTAAATTTCACATATAAGTGAGATCATATGGTATTTGTCATTGGTTTATTTTGCTTAGAATAATATTCTTCAGGTCCATCCATGCTATCACAAAGGGTAAAATTTTCTTGCTTTTTCAGGCAGAGGAGTAGTCCATTGTGTAAATGTACCACAACTTTTTTATCCACTCATCTACTGATAGACACTTGAACTTCTTCCAAATCTTGGCTATTGTAAAGAACACTGCAAAGAACATAGGGGTACATATATTCTTTTAAATTAGTGTTTTGTGTTTCTTCAGATAAATTTCCAGAAGTGGAATCACTGGGAGACAGATTCATAGATAGAAAGCAAGCAGACAGCTCTGGTATGTGTGTGTAGGGGCATGTTGGGGAGGGTGGAGGGATTGAGCAAAAAAGAACTCATGGGTATAGACAACAGTGTGGTGATTGTGGGGGATGGGGTGGAGGTAGAAAAGGGAATAGAAGGGATTAAATATATATAAAAAGCTAAGCAACCGTCTGACTGGTCAGTAGGTATGACACACTGACCACCAGGGGGCAGACGTTCAACGCAGGAGCTGGTGAGCTACCATGACTTGGCAGCAGTGTTCTCAGGTGATGCACCCCGGAACCAGAGAGGAGGGAGCCTGATTCCTCGCACTTCAGGACCCCTTGGGATGTCAGAGAGCCGGTTTTGGCCAGATCCCTGCAGGCCAGGTTGAGGGACCCCACCTGCCCAAGGAACCGAGCTCACTCCACAGATGCCCTCCAAGCCACAGCACTCCCCCAGGGAAGGACTGTGGGAGGTTGGCTCCAGGGTGTGTCTGGCCCATCTCACCCAGTCCCGCCCCACTGGCTACCTTCTAATTAATTTCCTTTCAATGTGCATGAATCCGTGCACCAGGTCACTATGGAAATAAAATAAAATTTTAAAAACCAAGTTCCCAGGTGATGCTGATGCTAGGGAAAAGAAGAGGAAATGTAGATGTGGAAGGAGGAATAGGAAAACAGGTTCACTAGGTTTGCAAGGTGAGTTGAAGGCATAATACCAAATAAGATATATATAGCTTAGGCCACTGATTCTCAAAGTAATATAAAAATTTTTGAAGCACTATTTTAGAAGTAATGACTAGGAAGTTTCTATTTCATAACTGGTATGTTGCAAATGGAAACCAATGCTAGCATAAAGAGTATGGATAGCAATTTGTATAAGGACCTAGTATATTCCAGTTTCGACCACCTTTATTTGCTAACCCAATAGAATATGAAAACTTACATGGGTTTGCCAAATGAAAACAGTACTACCTTTACTTGAGTATTTACTAAATGTAAGGCTGTAAATGCTTTATAAGGATTATATCATTTAATTTTCATAAGAACCCCAGGAGGTAGATGCCGTCTGTCATTATCCTGTATTTTTAAATAAGCAAAGTGGGCCCAGAGAGGGTAAGAAACTTGCCCACAGTTATGCAGTAGTGGTGAAGCTGGAATTTGGACTCAGGTAGTAAACTGCAGAGCTTGTGCACTTAACCTTAACCTTGAAGTTATTTGGCCTTCTTGAATTTAAGAATTTACTCATGGTGGAAAGTGTGAGGTGCACCCAGGTGTGGTACCCAGCTTTGAGACTACCACTGTGTTCGCTACTACATATATAATAAACTGAACGCTGTTAACCTATCTTACTTCTGTTTTCACTGGGGCTTTGCCACATGGAATAAGAAGCTTTACCACAGTAGGCAGTGAGAAGCAGAGTCAATAGGAGAAAAATACCTCCAGCTTGTAGGATTTAGGTTAAACCAAAGCAATTTTCAGTATTTAGGGTTTTTGTCCCCCAAGAACTGGGCTACTGTGAGCACTTATAGCCCCTACTTCTCTTGGGCCCTTTAAAATAAGAGGGGAACACTTTGTAACATTTCTTAGGCCTCCTACAGCAATGTTTTAGCAGGAAGGCAGTCGGGGTCTTCTGCAGCCTTCGTAAACAAGCCCCATTGTGTAAATTTCCTCACTTGTGTGGAGCACAATCAGCATCCACGCCCCCTATCCCCCCAGCGCTGCTGAGGCTTGATTGACAAAATTTATGTATGTTTAGGTTGTACAATGTGTTTGTTTTTTAAGGCGCACAGTGAGATAATTTAATATATATTATACATAAGGAAACAACTACCACAACCAAGTTAATTAATATATCTCTTAGCATTTTCTTTTCTGGTGAGAACAATTAAAATCTATTCTCTTAGAATTCCGCACAAGATGGCGGCATAGGTAAACGTGGGACCCGCGGCCTCCCACAACCACAGTAGAACAGCCATCATTCAGAACCACCTGAGATGTAGCTGTGAAGGGACAGAACGGAACTGATAGTAAAAGAACAGAACGGAACTGATAGTAAAAGAACAGAACAGAACTGATAGCTATGTCCCTAACTCCTCTCCTAGGAAAGCCACAGAATGTATCAGTTACTCAGCCTGCCCTTATCTCAGCCAATGGGAAAGCAAGGGAAACTAGCCCCTGGCCCTCACTCGACCAAGTGCCTCCACCCCTCTCCCCAAGCCCTATAAATTCTTTGTTCTCTTGGGACTTGGGGCTCTCTCACATCCAGTAATGGAGGCAGAGGGGGACCAAGCCCGGGCTTGAATAAAAGGACTCTGCTTTTGCATCGGACTCAGCTCCCTGGTGGTCTGTCTTGGGGGATCTTGAAATCTGGGCATAACAGCTGAATGGAAGTCCTACACCTGGGGAATTAAAGAAGCACATGGAGACTAGTAGGAGGGGTTCAGACTCGGGACAGAATTGCAGAATGGATCAGTCTCATACCCATGTGTGGCAGTTTAAAATAGGGATATGCCCTGGTCGATTTGGCTCAGTGGTTAGGGCGTCGGCCCGCAGACTGAATGATTATGGGTTCGATTCCTAGTCAAGGGCATGTACTTCTGTTGTTCTTCAACCCCCGGCTCTGATCAGGGCGTCTGTGGGAGGCAACCAATAGATGTGTCTCTCACCTCGATGTTTCTCTCTCTCTCCCTCCTCTCTGTAAAGATCAATGGAAAACATATCTTCCATTGAGAATTTACAAAAAAATCGGAAGGATATCTTGGTTGTGGAGGTTTCCCTGAGGAGTGAGGGGTCTCAGTCCCACATCAGCCCCTCCCCCCAGCCCTGCCCCGGGTTCCAGGATGGGGAAGATAAGTCCCCACAACTTCTGGCTGTAAAAAACAGCTCATGATTGTGGCTGAGCTGGAGGGGCAGCTTTCTGCCAGACAAAAGTGCTAGCAGAGGTCATTGCTCGTGTGTGTGTGTGTGTGTGTGTGTGTGTGGATTTAATCCTTAAAAATACCATTAATTGGGCACTATTATATATGCTAAATCTGAGGCACAGAGAGGTTAGGCTATTTTTGCACAACTCTAATGATTGGTAACAGAGATGGTACTTGAATCCAGGCAATCTAGTGCATGCCACTAACATGCCTGTAACCCTGTGTAGCGTAGGAACTTCAGATTGAGGTGGACAGAGCTGGACAGACACCCGACTCTAAACTAGGTTGAAGATAAACTAGCTTCATAAGTCTATTTAAATTCCCCTTGATATGTTAGCAAGTATTGACTGAGCAGCCCTGAGTATTTAGCTCTGTTTTAGGCCTTGTGATTGGGAAGACAAAAAGCTTGCAAAAAAGGGGGGGGGGGCCTTTCCTCAATACTGGTAACTGTTTGAGGGCATAAACATGTCTATTTTCTCTCCCCACTGACTCTCCATAACATAGTTCAATGTCTAATATGTCATAGGCATAAATATATAGTTGATAAATGAATGAAGTTTCTTATCCAGATGGTTTCTATTCTAGGGAGGGGCAAACAAGCCTGGCTGGACTGAACTCAAGAATATATCTAGGGGGCGTAGATAGATAAATGGATGGATGGATGGATGGATGGATGGCAATGTGAAAAAAAAATACATCTAGGGCTCTGGATAGGGTAGCGCAGTAGTTAGAGTGTGGGCCCTCCCATCAAAGAGTGGCAGGTTTGATTCCCAGTCAAGGGCAGTTACCTGGGTTGCAGGTTCGATCCTGACCCCCGTCGGGGCACATGTGGGAGGCCAACAATCGATGTGTCTCTCTCATATTGATGTTTCTCTCTCTCCCTCGTTCCCTCCTTCCCTTCCTTCCCCTTCCTTCCCTCTCTCCCTCCCGTCCACTCTCTCTAAAATCAATGGGAAAAATATCCCTGGGTGAGGATTAACAAAAAAGAAAATATTTAAAAAGAGAATACATCTAGCCGAAACCGGTTTGACTCAGTGGATAGAGCGTCGGCCTGCGGACTGAAAGCATCTAGGGAAGTGGGTCCAAGACGGTGGCTGAGATTGCCCCCTCCCAAGAACACATTGAATGTACACCTATATTTGGAACAATTCCTCCTCAGAAACTAGTGAGGGTCCATTGAACAGCTTCTGAAGAAAAGAAAAGAAAAAAGAAAAAAGAAAAACAAGAAACTGCATAGAGAAGGTTGGAGAAATCTGAGAGCTGAGGGAAGTCCAGTACCAGAGGAACCAGTGAGCACTATTGCTGACCTTTCCCCTGCACTTGGATAGTGGGCGGGAGCTCTATTTAGGTTCTCTGGCTAACCTCCAGGGCTGCTGTAGCACTGCCCCAGCCACCCCTCCCAGAGTTGGCTCCACCAAGAACAGGAGGGTGCCATACAGCACATATACACAGGGCTCCTCCACCCAGAAATTGATCAAATGGGTGTAACAAGGCGCTGCTGCACCTACCCACTAGGTTGTGTGTATACGAGGGGCTCTCCCACCTGGAGAGAGTGCAGAAGTAGTAGGGCTGCCCTGTCGGGAGAAAGTGAGGAACCAGTAGGGCATTGCTGTGCTCACACAAAGCAGCTCTGCCCTGACCCAGCTTGGGCAACAGGCAAAGCTACAGTTTCGGAAGGGGAAGAAAGTATGCATTCATCAGGCCACTCTGCCCCAACTCCGTTCTGGCCATGGGCAGCCGGAACAACAGAGAGCTAGTGCACACATATGTACACACAACTGCCCCACTTGGAACCTGCTCTTGGCCAGCCGCACCTCAGGCACTGCACGTGCCTGCCCTGACTCCAACTGGCATGCCAAATCCATTTGGCACACATTCTACACAGAGGTCACTCCTACACAGAAAGACACAAGTTTGGTTTAATGGGCACAATTCAATTAATGTGATACACCACAGAAACCAAATGTTCACTGCAGCATTATTCACAATAGCCCAGATATGGAAACAACTTAAGTTTTCATCAATGGAGGAATAAATTAAGGACATTTGACTATTTCTTGATTTAAATATTTATTCAGCCATAAGAAAGAATGAAATCTTGCCATTTGAAACAAAATGGGAAGACCTTGAGGGAAGTATTCAAAGTCAAATAAGTCAGACATAGACAGAAAAATGCCATAGATTTCCCTTATATGTGGAGCTGAAGAAAGAAATGAAACAAAAATGAGTTCCTAGATGCAGAGAAAGATTGGTGGTTGCCAGAGGTGTGGGTGGATAAAACAGGTGAAGGGCATCAAAAGGGCAACCATATTCCAGTTATAAAATAAGTCCTAGTGATGTAATGTACAGCGTGGTCACTATAGTTACTAGTATTATATTGCATATTTGAAAATTCCTAAGAGATTTGTTGTTGTTAATCCTCACTAAAGGATATTTTT
>NW_006288260.1:53262-89281 GCF_000327345.1 Myotis davidii
ACTAAGAAAAGTTTAAATGTTAAAAAGTCCATATCATAAGGAACATTTTCTTTCTCTTTTCTTTTCTTTTTTTTTTAAATTTTGTTTTATTCCCTTCCCTTCCCTTCCCTTCCCTTCCTTCCTTCCTTCCCAGAAAGGAAGAGAGAGACATCAGTGACGAGAGCATGCCACCCCTACCCCCCAGTGTCTTATGTCCATTGGTTATGCTTATATGCATGCATACAAGTCCTTCGGTTGATCTCTTACCCCCACCCCCACCACCCTCTTCGGCCTTCCCGCTGCAGTTTGACAGTCTGAAGGAACATTTTCTTAAATATGTAAAGCGATGTAAGTTACCTAGACTTGTGCTGATAAATATATAAATATATTGAATTCTAATGTTGTAAATCTGAAACCAATATAATGTTGTACGTTATTTATACCTCACTTAAAAAAAAATTAAAAAGCACTTCAAATAATGGCCCAGCCAGGCATAGGCAACACTTGGCTCAAACATGATGTCACTTCTCTCCTCAAGTCACAGGGGACTCTTGTCTAACCTCACCCAGAAGCCTCCTATGGTTTGCAATTATTTTTAATTTTTATGAGACCTTTTTCCTGTTTATGTTCTTGCAGAACAAACACAGTTTATATTGCTGATGTCTTATCCCTTTGAAAAATCTGTCAGGGTCCATTTAGTCATTCAGTGAGTGGTTTTACCAGTTAAAAAAGAAATGTGTTGTTTTTTCCATCTGCATCAGTGCGGTTTCTCTGTCTTTCCTTAACCTATGCTGATTATGTGTAGACTTTTGTGATATTTTCAGATGAAAACAACAATTACTTTTAGGAGAATACTGAATCAATAATCTGGGTGATTCCCAGATTAAAGCAAAATTATGCAGATTTTTCCCATTAAAAACAGAATAGCCCGGCCAGCGTGACTCAGTGGTTAAGTGTCAACCTATGAACCAGGAGGTCATGGTTCGATTCCCAGTCAGGGCACATGCCTAGGTTACGGGCTTGATCCCCAGGAGGCAGCTGATCAATGATTCTCTCTCATCACTGATGTTTCTATCTCTCTCTCCCTTTCCCTTTCTCTCTGAAATCAATAAAAATATATTTTAAAAAAACAGAATAGAGGGCATCTGTTGATTAATAAGTGTTCTTCTGACAAGAATTTTCCCATAGAGGGAGTTTTCTGTGTTGGGAGAATTTTGAATATTAATTTACTCAGTATTGGCTTGTTCAAATTTTCTATTTCCTCCTAATTCAGTCCTGTTAGGCTGTGGGTTTCTAGGAATGTATCCATTTCTTCTAGGTTATCTAATTTGTTGGCATGTAATTGTTCATAGTATTATATTACGATCCTATGTATTTATTTTTTAAGTATATTATTATTGATTTTAGAGAGGAAGGGAAAGGGGAAAGAGAGATAGAAACATCAATGATGAGAGAGAATCATTGATCAGCTGCCTCCTGCACAGCCCTATTGGGGATGTGCCCGCAACCGAGGTACATGCCCTTGGCAAGAATTGAACCTGGGACCCTTCAGTCGGCAGGCCGACGCTCTATCCACTGAGCCAAACTGGTCAGGGCTGCACACCCACTATTGGGGGTCGAGCCTGCAATGTGGACATGTGCCCTTGACTGGAATGGAACCCAGGACCCTTCAGTCTGCAGGCCAACACTCTATCCACTGAGCCAAACCAGCTAGGACCAATCCTATGTATTTCTATAGTATCAATTGAAACGTCTCTTCTTTCATTTCTAATTTAATTCAAGTCTTCTCTCTTTTTATCCTTAGTTAGCACAGGTAAAGGTTTGTCAATTTTGCACTGGCTGGTGGTTGGAATGTTTTCCTGCCCACTCAAGGGTCTCCAATTTGATTTCTGGTCTGGGCACATGCCTAGGTTGCAGGGGGTTCAATCCCCAGTTGGGGTATGGGAGAGGCAACGGATCAATATTTTTCTCACATTGATGTCCTTCTCCCCCCCCCCCCCCCTCCGCCCACTTCCTCCCTCAAATCAGTAAAAACATATCCTTGGGGGAGGATTTAAAAATAAAAAGGTTGTCAATTTTGTTTATCTTGTTGGAAAACCAGGTCTTAGTTCTGTTAATACTTTCTATTGTCTTTTTGGTCTCTATTTCATTTATTTCCACTGTGATCTTTTGTTGTTTCCTTCCTTTTGCTAACTTCGGGTTTAAATTGTTCTTTTCTACTTCCTGAGGTTAAGGTTGGGTTATTTGAGATCTTTCTCATTTCTCAATATATGCGTTTATTGCCATAAACTTTCCTCTCAGAACTTACTTTTGCAGTTTTACCACAGATTTGATATGTTGTGTTTCTATTTTGATTTGTTTCGAGATAATTTTTATTTCCCTTTTGATTTTTTTTTTATTTGAGCCATTGGTTGTTCACAAGCATGTTGTTTAGTTTCCACATATTTGTAGATTTTACAGCTTTCCTGTTGTTGATTTCCAGTCTCATACCATTGTGGTTAGAAAAGATAATTGGTATGGTTTCAGTCTCTTAAATTTGTTAAGACTTGTTTTGTGTCTTATCTTATAATCTATCCTGGAAAATGTCCCATGTGCACTTGAGAAGAATGTGTATTCTTGCTGCTGTTGAGTGGTATACGTCCTTTAAGTCCTTTGGTCTAAGGTATGGTCCAATTCCAACATTTGTTGATATTCTGTCTGGATAATCTAGCCATTGTTAACAGTAGATTATTGAAGTCCCCTACTAGTATTCTATTGCTGTGTATTTCTCCCTTCAGATCCGTTAGTATTTGCTTAATATATTTAGGTGCTCCAATGTTGGATGCATACATCTTAATGATTTCTGTTTATTCTTGGTGTATTGGCTTAAAGTCTATTTTGTCTGGTACAAGTATGGCTAGCCTGGCTTTCTTTTGGTTTCTACTTTAATGGGATATCTTGTTTGAGCCTATGTATGTGTTTAGAGCTAAAACGAGTCTCCTATAGGCAGCACATAGTTGGGTCTTGTTTGTTTATTCACTCAGCTACTCGGTGTCTTTTGGTTGATGAATTCAATCTATTCACATTTAGAATGATTATTGATATATATGAACTTACCATTGCCATCTTTTTTGCCTTCTGGTTGTTCTGTATTTTCACTGTTTCTTTGTCCATCTCTTTCTGCCTACCTTTATGAATTGTTGATTTTCCAGGGTGGTTTTCTCTGTTTCCCCCCTTTTTATGTTTCATGCATCTACTCCAGATTTTTGCTTTTTGGATCCCATGTACATTCCTGAAGTATATTCTACCTGGTTGTGGAATATTCTTTTTATATGTTGTTGGAATTATTTTTTATGTTTAACTTCATAAAAATATGGGTCTGAAATTTTATTTTTAATAAATATCTTTGCGTTTGGTTAACAGTAAGACAGCCCTCATAAAATGAATTGGGAGATGTTCCCTCCTCTCCTATTTTCTGGAAGAGATTGTGTGAAATTATGTTTATTCTTCTTTAAGTGAGTGGTAAACTTTGCCAGTGAAGTCATTTGGGTCTGGAGATTATTTTTATTTGTTAAAGAAGTTTAATTTCATGTTCAATGTCTTTAATGATTATGAGGCTGGGTATATTATCTAACTCGTCTTGGATGAGTTTTGATAGTTTGTAGTTTTAGAAGAACTATTTGATTTCTTTAATTTAAATTTTTATATTTTCCTTGCAATTTTATTTTGTATTGGTTTCAGGTGTACTAGTACAGCTTATACTTTACAAAGTTAGACGATCACATACTTTACAAAGTGTTCCCCTCAATATTTCCTATGCCCCCACTGGCTCCACACATAGTTATCACAATATTATTGACTATATTTCCAATGCTGTGTTGTAATTACAATTTGTGCTTCTTAATACCTTCACAACTTTGACTCAGTCACTCATACCCCCTTCCCTCTGGCAACTACCAGAATGCTCTCTGTATCTGAGTCTGTTTCAATTTTGCTTGTTTATTTTGTTCTTTAGATTCCACATATAAGTGAAATTACTAGTATATGGCATTTGTCTTTCTCTCACTGACTTATTTCACTGAGCATAATAGGTCCCCCTAGGTCCATCCAAGCTGTCTCAGTGGTAAGATTTCATTCTTTTTATGGCTGAGTGATATTCCATTATATATGGGTACCACTACTTTGTTATTCACTTGTCTATTGATCAGCACTTGGGTTGCTTCCATATCTTGGCTATTGTAAATAATGCTGTGGTGAAATAGGGGTGCATATATTCTTTCTTTTTTAGAAATATATTTTTATTGATTTCTGAGAGGAAGGGAGAGGGAGAGAGAGATAGAAACATCAATGATGAGAATCATTGATCGGCTGCCTCCTACATGCCCCACACTGGGGATTGAGCTGGCAACCCAGGCATGTGCCCTGATTCTAATTAGTGTTTTAGTTTTCTTCAGCTAACTCTCCAGAATTGGAGTCGCTGGTTCACAAGACAGTTCCATTATTAATTATTTGAGGAAACTCCATACTGTTTTCCATTGTGGCTGCACCAGTCTGCATTCCCACCAGCAGTGCATGAGGGTCCCCTTTTCTCCACATCCTCACCAACACTTGTTTTTTTGTTGACTTATTGATGATAAGCATTCTGACAGGTGTGAGGTGATATCTCATTGAGGTTTTAATTTGCATTTTTCTGACAGTGACATTGAGCATCTTTTCATGCCTATTGACCCTTTGTATGCCCTCTTTGGAGAAGTGTCTGGAGATGTCTAAACAGGTCTTCTAACTATTTTTCAATTAGATTTTTTTTTGTGTGTGTTGAGTAGTTTGAGTTCTTTATAAATTTTGAATATTGAGCCCTTATCAGATGCATCATTGGCATTATATGTTCTCTCATTTAGTAGGTTGTCTCTTCGTTTTGTTGATGGTTCCTTTTGCTCTGCAAAAAGTTTTTAGTTTGATGTAATCCCATTTGTTTATTTTTTCGTTTGTTCCCTTGCCTGAGGAGATATAGCAGGAAAAATATTGTTACGAGACATGTCAGAGATTTTACTGCCTAAGTTTCCTTCATGGGATTTTGTGGTTTAGAGTCTCACATTTAAGTTTTTAATGCAGTTTGAGTTTATTCTTGTATATGCTATAAGAAGGTGGTCTAATTTCATATTTTTGCATGTACCTGTCCAATTTTCTCAGCACCATTTATTAAATAGGCTTCATGTTCTTGCCTGCTTTGTCAAATATTAATTGACCATTTAGACATGGATTTATTTCTGGGTTTTATATTCTGTTCCATTGATTTATATCTCTGTTTTTATGCCAGTAACATGCTGTTTTGATTACTATGGTCTTGATATCAGATAGTGTGATACCTCCAACTTTGTGATTCTTTCTCAATATTGCTGAAGGCTAGTTGTTGTTGTTGTTGTTGTTGTTGTGTGTGTATGGTTCCATATATATTTTTGGATTATTTGGTCTAGTTTTGTGAAATACTCCACTGATGTTTTGACAGGGATTGCATTGAATTGCATTGAATCTATAGATTGCTTAGGGTAGTATGGACATTTTAATGTTGTTAATTCTTCCTATCCGTGAACACAGTATATGCTTCCATTTATTTGTATCTCCTTTGATTTCTTTCTTTAGTACCTTATAATTTTCTTAGTACAGGTCTTTTACCTCCTTGGTTAAATTTATTCCTAGGTATTTTATTTTATTATTTGGAACAATTGTAATTGGGATTGTTTTCTTTGTTTCCCTTCTGATAGGAAATGTTCACTTTTTTCTAGGTTGTCAAATATATGAGCATAAAGTGGTTTATGGTATCCCCTTATCATCCTTTTAATGGCTGCAGGATCTACAATATTATTTCCCATTTCATTTCTAATTGGGTGGGAATTTAATGTCTTCCCTCTTTTAACTTTTATTAGTCTATGGGCTTATCAATTTTGTTTTGTTTTCATTGAAGCAGCTTTAAAGGTTTCATTTTGTATATTTTGTATGTTTTCATACAATAATTTCATTGATTTTTGCCCTGATTGTCTTTATTTCCTTTTCTCTATTTGCTTTGGGTTTATTTTGTTGTTTTATAGTGTCTAAATTAGGAAGTTGATTTTTTTTACTTGAGACATTTCTTCATTTGCAATGTAAGCATTTAGTGCTATAAAATTCTCTCAGGGCTGACATATTTCAATATGCTATATTTTTATTTCATTTATTTCTCTGCATTTTTATTTCCTTAGAAAACACCTCTTTAATTCATTGATTATAAATTTGTCTTATTTGATTTCCATATGTCTACAGACTTTCCCGTTATCTTTCAGTTATTGATTTCTAGTTTGATTTTATTTTGTTCACAGACCACATTCCGTGTGATTTAATTCTTTTAAATTTGTTGAGGTTTGTTTTATGGCCCAGAATATGGTCTCTTTTAGTAAAGATTCTGTGGATAATTGAAGAAAATTTTTACTTTGCTGTTGTTGTGTGGAATGTTCTATATATGTCAGCTAAGTATAATCATGCTGGTTGATCATGAAGTTCAGTTCTTGTATATCCTTCCTGATTTTCTGCTTACAAGTTCTATCAGTTTCTGAGAGGGGATGTTGTGGATATGTCTATTTCTTCCTTCAATTCTATTAGTTTTACCCATGATAGAAGAAAAGGAAATAAATAATCATGCTACTCTCTTGCTCAAAATCCTTCGATGGGCTTACATCACAATTTAGAATATACTTCTCTCTTTTGATGGATAAGAGGGTCCTGTGTGCTCTGCTTCCACTTTCCTCTCTCACTGTGTCTCTTGCCACTGCTCCCTGTGCTCACACCGTAGTCAGTCTGGTTTTCTTGCAGGACCTTGCGCTCCAAGCAGGTGATCTTAGCCAATTGCTTTTCTGGTCTTTGCGTTCTTTCACTTCTCTTATTTATTGCTGCTCCCACCTTCCCTCTGATCTTTTCTTGCTCACTCTTTTACTTCATTTAGGACTCTGATGAACATCCTTGACCTTGACTCTCATTTTCTAAAATAACTGCCAGCTCCATCCTTTCACAAATGCCTTAGGAGTAATCAAGGTGATCTTAGCCAATTGCTTTTCTGGTCTTTGCGTTCTTTCACTTCTCTTATTTATTGCATTTTTTTTTTTTAGTTAAACCCTTACTCTACCAATTGATTGTATACTGCCTTATGATATATTTTGTATTACCTAAATAAATGGTATACAATATAAAAAATTCTATTAGTTTTGTTCCAAATTGATAGATTATTTAATTGAGGTAACGCTGATTTATAACGTTTCAGGTGTTCAACATTTTAATTCAAAATCTGTATGCAGTACATCATGCTCACCACCAAAAGTGTAGTTTCCATCTGTCAACATACAAATGATGCTCTTTTCCAGTTTCATCCTCCCTTCACCCACATTCCCTTCTGATAACCACCAAACTGTTGTCTGCCTCTATGAGGTTGTTTGTGGTTTGTTCATTTGCTTTTGTTTTGTTTGTTTTTGCTTAATGATATTTTTGTATTGCAAATATGAAAGAAATCATACAGTATTTGTCTTTTTCCATCTGATTTATTTCACATAGCATGATACATGCAAGGTGCATTCATTTTGTCACAAATGGTAGTGTTTCACATTTTTATGGCTGACTAGTATTGCACTGTATATATATGGTAGAGAGGGGGGAAGAGAGAGAGAGAGATTTTGGTTGCCTCCCATACGCACCCTGGCTGGGGATAAAACCTACAACCCAGGTATGTGCCCTGACCGGGAATGGAACCCATAACCTTTTGGTGTATTAGATGATGCTCCAACCAACTGAGCCACCCAGACAGGGCTGCTATATCTGCTTTAGCCATTTATCTGTCTGTGGACATTTAGGTTGTTTCCATATCTTGGATATTATAAAAAATGCTGCAATGAATACAGATGTGCATATATATTTTTGAATACAGATGGCCAACAGGCACATGAAAGGATGTTCAACATCACCAATTAATTATTAGGGAAATGCAAATCAAAAGCACAATGAGATGTCATAATGGCCATCATAAAAAGAGATAAGAAATAACAAGTGTTGGAGAGGATAAGGAGACAGAGGAACTTGAGAAAAATATTATTATTGTCTCCTGTGTTTCTAAAGCTCAGAGAGGTTAGGTGACTTGCCTCAAGTAAAACAGCTGGGGAATGACAAACTTGGAACTGGGAGTCTTATTCAAAATCCAGTCTTCTTTCCATTACATCACAGCTCTTTTCATATCTGGGAGGTTTTCTGGTTTGCTACATGACTGACAGGTCCAATGTGCACTGCAGAGCTGAGTTCATTTCAACATGCCTGGAGTGTATATTATGGGTAAAGCTCTGTTGTAGTCACTGCAAGAGATGTGAAGATAAAAAAGACAAAGAACATAACCCCAAGGAGCTTTTACAATCTAGTAAAATAACATCTATATAGCTATGTTCTAAGACAACATGTAAGTAATGGAGGCATAAAAAAGTGAGGATTTGGGTTAGGTCTGAACCAATGACTTGGTGGGGGAAAGCTTGTTAAATCTTATTTACTGCTATACACTCACTATGTGCCTGGAAAAAAGTTGGGCTCAATAAATACCTGTCAGGTGTGGCCGGTGTGGCTCAGTGGTTGAGTGTAGACCTATGAATCAGGAGGTCCCAGTTTGATTCCCAGTCAGGGCACATGCTCTGGTTTCAGGCTAGATCCCCAGTAGGGGATGTGCAGGAGGCAGCTGATCAATGTTTCTCATCGATGTTTCTATCTCTCTTTCCTTCTTCCTTCCTCTCTCTCTAAAAATCAATCAAAACATATTGGAAAAAAATACCTGTTATGAAAATTATTGAATATCAATTTTTGACAGGCAAGTAACAATTATATAGCAGTAAAAAGGAAGTAGACTCTGGCTAGCCTAAGTAATAAAAGTTAACAAAAAGTTAGGGAAATAGAGAATTTATTGAAAAGATAGTGCTGAGCGCCTGGGGTGGAGCGGGAACTGGGGGAAAGGGGACAATGGAGATAAAGGAGGGACATCTCTCCACAATAAAGGTAAATAAAAAATATAGTGGGACATCTCAGAGTTGACTCAGAAAGGGCAGGAGAAAGGTCAGCACTGGATGCAAGAGCAATTTATGGATCTTCTCTCCAGCTTTAATGTGACTCCCCTTCATCTCCCATAACCCCAAACTGTTTCCATTCAAAATGCCATGTGCTTGGGAGAGAGAAATTGACTGTCTCAGTTGGGTCAGGGATCTTCCCTTGGAATTAGTTTTTATCACCAATAGGGAAGGTTTACATATCACAGACATCAGACATGCCCATTACAGAACAACCTATGGTTTCAAATCACTTCCAAAGAAGGTAAATTCTTGTTAATCAGAAATCTACTACATCCTGTGTGATGTCTACTAAAATCTAATCAATAGGAATAAGATTGAGGGAATGCATTATTAATATCCCAAGCCTTTTCCTGTCATAAGAACTTTCTGACATCAGTAAGCTAACCAACAGAGAATGTCTGAGCTAGAAGGAGCCTATGGTAACCATTGATTCAACCTCACTGTACGATGAGAAATATGAGGCCCTTGCATGCAGTCTTACATACAGTCACACAGCAAATAAGTGGTAGTAGTGGGTTACAGGAAATTTCTGACCTTTAATTCTGTGGGACTTTTCTCTGCCTATGCTCCACAGTGCTCAGCACTGGTACCTTTCAAACATCCCCATGATATCATGCTCAGGTATTGGTAGCAACCTAGCAAGAGTTATCTGTCATCCATGGCCAGAAGTCCAGAGAATTTGGTCAAGCTGAGTAGGTTTTATGATCAGGCAGACAGCTGAGTTAGGACACACAATGGATAAATAATCAAGGACATGTCAATGACAGCTTAAGACAGACTTAAAAACAGAGGGTTTTTATCCTCTGGAGTTTTCTCTTCTTGAGGCTAAACAGCCCTAGATCCTTCCATTGGAAAAGGGAAATGACTGCCTCATATGACTTGTATCAAGGTCATTGCTTACAGAATTGCTCAAACCACACTTCTGGCTTTAGGTAACAAACGTCCCTAATTACAGCTGCTTCCCTTCATCTTTAACCAAATAACATCCAGCAAAACGGGGTGTCTGCTCTTCCCAGTGTCATGACCGAACATCAATTTACTTTAGGAAACACACTGTAGTGGGAAAGTGTTTCTATCTGGAGCTATACTACCTGGGTTCAAATTCCAGCTTTACCATTTCCCAAGGAGGTGATTTTTGGCAAGTCATTCTCTCTCCTTGGGCTTTTGTTTTCTCACCTGTAAAATGAGGATAATAATAATACCTACTTCATAGGGAGGTTGTGAGAATCAAATTAGTTAATGCATCCTTGGAGGTATGAGAGAGCATATGCAGATATTCTGACTCCAAAGTAAGAAACACATCTAGAGACAAAGCTGCCCTTAGTTCAGATGACCAGGTCCTCAACAACTATGTTCCCGAGCACCGCTTGACAAAGCTAAGGACACTTAAGCCAACCACTAGCAATAAACTGCAAGCCCTAAAAGCCAATATAAAAGTACATTGCTCTGGGGTCACTTCTCCAAATACCATTGCTAACTCAGCTTACAGGCAAGGTATCCAGATGGATGTTCTAAGGGAGAATAGATGGGGCAAGTGATTCATAATAGGTGTGTCTCTCTTTGCTGCCTTCTTTTTTGCTTTGATTCTTGTTAAAGTGATAACACCCAGGCTGGCTGGTGTGGCTCAGTGGTTGTATAAGAACAGGCAGCCCCCAAAGGAAATGTGGCACACCTGATGGAAACGCCCAGCACCTGGGCTCACCCTCAGGGTGGCTTGCTAACATGTCTCAGTGGTTGCCAAGGGTATCATTGAACCACCATCGCCCTAAACAAACTGAGGAATTCTTGGGAGGGGACCAGGTATCTAGGAATAGTATGTGGTGGACAGACCCTTCTATTTATAACAGCAAGAAGGTGTGGAAACAGCCCAGCTGGTGTAGCTCAGTGGTTAAGTGTCCATTCCCAGTCAGGACACATGCCTGGGTTGTGGGCTTTATCCCCAGTGTAGGGTGTATAGGAGGCAGCTGATCAATGATTCTCTCTCATCATTGATGTTTCTCTCTCTCTCTCTCTCTCTCCTGTGTTTTCTCTCTCTCTCTCTCTCTCTCTCTCTCTCTCTCTCTCTCTCTCTCTCTCCTTCTGCCTTCCTCTGAAATTAACATATATTAATATACATATTTATTAAAAAGTGATAACACCCACATATATCCTAGAAGATATCACCTTCCATCATCCTTTCAACGAATATTAACTGAGCCCCTACTATGTGGCAGCCATTGTTTATGCTGAGTTTAGAGCAGAGAACAAACAGATGAAGACTCTGCTCTTACTGAGCTTATGGGCTAGGGCAGCGGTTCTCAACTTCTGGGTCGCGACCCCTTTGGCAGTCGAACGACCCTTTCACAGGGGTCGCCTGAGACCATCCTGCATATCAGATATGTACATTATGATTCATAACAGTAGCAACATCACAGTGATGAAGTAGCAACGAAAATAATTTTATGGTTGGGTCACAACATGAGGAACTGTATTTAAAGGGCCAGAAGGTGGAGAACCACTGCTCCAGTGGGAGAGACTTTACCACAGAAGCAAATGCACATATGAGATTGTTTTAGACTGTGATCAGTGTTGTGATAAAAAAAAAAACAAAATGGGATAAGGTCACAGAGAGTACCTGGGCCATGGGAGTTACTTTAATTTGGGTGGTCAGGGAAAGCTTCCCTGAGATTGAAACAATATTGCAGCCCACCATAGGTAGAACCAGATAGAAATGAAAGGAATGCAAAGTCCCTGAGGTCAGACAGATCAGCATATTGGGGAAAAAAAGATCAGTGTGGCTAATAGAGAGTGAACAAGGTTTTTATAAATTAAGTCAAAGAGGTAGGCAGGGGCTGCATCTAAAAATGGTGGCGGGGTCAGGGCGGTGGTAGCGGAAATGGTGATAAGTGGTCAGATTCTGATTTTGAAGATAGAGCCAACAGGATTTCTTGAAGAGTCAGAGTCGAGGATGGCTCAGGAATTTTTGCCCTGAGCAACCAGGTATTTTACCATACACTGGAATGGAGAATGGTATTGCACACGATTTCTGATGGATCATCTGGAGTTCCCCTAATTGTGGGGGGCACTTCAAGGCCCTTCTCTGCCTACTTAGGCAGTGAGGGGTGGTGGGGGACTGCTGTTTGGGGTGAGTGAGAGGCATGAAACACGTTTCTGGGAATCCTCCCCTCCTCTTCTCCTATTCTGGTCCGAAATATGGAGACTTAACACAGATGAGATTTAGAGAAGACTTGAATATACTGAGTCAGGCCAAACCAAGAGGCCCCAGAGGCAGGGGATCTGCTGTAGCCACTTCAGTCCAGAAACTGTAAGGAAGTGGGCGGCGCCAGAGAGGGCGCTGCACAAACTTTCTTGGCTATCTGGAGCCAAAGGAGCCACTTTTTTCCCCCTTTTCTTTCTTTCTTTTTTTTAAAACCAGAAACAAAGTAAAGAAAATAGATGGGGTAGAGTATGGCGTGGCCTGGCCGGCCCGGAAGGACTTTGGGTGGAGCGGACTGTGAAAGCTTCGGGGCAGAGGGGGAGGGGGAGCCTCCACTAGCAACTAAGCTTAGCTTCCTAAACTCAGCAGAAAGGTCAGAGGAATTGCAGGAAAGGCCAGGCGCCCGGGCATTCTGTCTGCCCGCCAAAGACGGACGAAAACCCAAGTTGTGCGATGCAGCTTTAAAGGGGCTGGTGATTGACAGAATGTGTAGCAGTGGATGGGGTGGAGCCGCTGGGTGGGGTCTGGGACCGGCAGCTGGGAGAAACCAAAAGGAAGAAAAAAGAAAACCATTGCCCCTGATTATCGCTAATGCCGGGCGGGGAAAGCTAGTCAGAAAGGGAGGAAAAGGAGGGCTTTAGAGCTCACCTCCACTCCCACCCACGGTCAACTCTCTCCAACCCTTCGGTCTCCTTTGGAGATCATTCAAATCGAGTGTACACCGGCCCTGGTCGGTGCCCATTACCTCTAACTCGCCACTGAACTAGGTTTGCAGTACGAGGGAGTGAGGACCCCGAGTCCATCAGCTCAACCCCAGCCCCGCCCCGTCCGTTGGCCCTGGCCCCAGGCTGGGAGGAGAGGATGCCTCCGGAGGCGCAGAATCCAAAAGTAAGTCCCTTTCATTTTGCCTACCTACCCTTATTTTCCCTTCCTTTTACCCCCCTCACTGGGGTCTCCGCTGGGCGGCGAAGGAGCCACCTTATACAAGGAGACTCTTTCAAGGAGGATCCTGAGGGTGGAGCAGGGTGGGGTAAGAAAGGGAGGGAAGGGGAGGAGGGGTGGCGCTAGGGGAGCTGCCACCCCTGGCATAGGCGCGCTCAGAGTTGGATGTTTGTATGGTTTGGTGCCTCGATTACCCCTCAGATCATTAGAGCCTCGACTTACCCTCTCCAGGAGTTCTTTCTTTTTGTCACACTCCAGCATCCTTATCAGGTTGCTTAAAGCCTCTAGCTGTGAGTTGGGAGGGCTCCATCTTGCCTGGCTTCTTAAAGGGACAGTGCACTAGTTCAACTGAGGGAAATCTATTGGAAATTCAATTTCGAGAAGGCAGCAGTGACTCGCCTTACTATGACACTCTGAGTTTGGGGGATATTTGCATGGGAAGGATAGCTTTTTCTCCCCTATACCAACCTCCACACTTGGTTCTGATATCCAGCTGATTACCAGGAGGCGCACCCTGAAGTTGCACATTAGTTAACTGCAGTCAATTTAGCAGTTTTAGGTGGATGGAAAATTTTCTGTTTCCTAAGAGGTGCCATGGCAGTGCAGATGACTTGAAAAAAAAAAAGAATTCATTCTACAAATATTTCTTGAATGCTAAATTCATTGCCTGTGGCTGATCCCACGGCTGAGCGGTGTCTATTACTATGTCAAGACCATGTCGAGTGATGTCACCGACTCCTTGCTTAACAGATTGGTGGCCAAGATTCCTTCTTAGGATATGGAGATGTGTGTTGAATTTTATTCCAACATTTACCAAGCATCCATCACGTGAAAGTTCCAATGGTTCCCGCTTATGTTTTCCCTGTAGTACTAGGCACACGCCCAAGCCCAGGTAGCTGGGAGATGCAGCTGGAAGAGATAAGAACTCAAGGCTAAATGGCATGCAAAAGGCCAACGGTAGTTTGCTTCAATAGGGAAGCTAAGGCCAGCTTGGATGACTCGCCTTGCCCGTGTCCATGTCCAGTCAGGAAGATTGTGCTGGGGAAAAGGGCTTCACCAGCTCCCTTCTGAGGTTAAATAAAGAACTGGTGTGGTGGAGACTTGTTAGAAGGGTCTCGGATGGACCAGTGGCCTCTCTCCCGTGTTTGTCTCTCTCATCTTTCTGCTCAGGGAGAGTGGCAGGACTGGGTGGAGCCTAATGATATCCCACAGGTTACAGACATGAAAACGTGTTGTTTGAGGTTTGAGGGCTAGCATTTCACTCTGAAAGTTTCTGTTCAGTGGATGGAATGCCACAGCTCCCAGTGCTCTGCAATTTACCAGTTCAGCTGTCTCTGGTATTAAATGCAAGTCACAGAGCTCCTCCCTCCTTTAATGTGTTGGGTTTCATTGCATCCCAGTGCCAACTCCCATCAAGGGCATGTGTTAGTTCTAGGTTCCTAGGCAACATTTAAGTAAAGCACCTTCCTCCATCCCCTCTCTCCTCAATTGATTTTCCAAACCGCAAAGTGACCTTATTGTGAGCGGCCGTATCATTGAGTCCACTGGATTCAGATAAAAAAGAAAGCCTCACTTAGAGGTATTTCCCCCTAAAGTCACTGGCCTATGGGTTCCTATAAACAAAGGAAACATAAATTCAACTGGCACTCTTCCTTACTTTCGTCAGTGGGCGTACAGTCTTGACGCAGAGCCAAGAACCACTTGTACATGTCACACCCACTGAAGTCTGCTATCCACACCCTTGCATGGAGGGTGGAGAAGCAACTATGTGTTGGTGCCATACCCAGCCTCCTGCAGTTGGTATGCATGGACTATGTTAGGAACAGGTATGCTTCCATTTTCACGTTTGATTGTCCCTTTGTGTTCATATTGGTTTGTTTTCCTTTGGGAGAATTTCTAGTTGTAGGATATGGGAACTAGGCAGTTCGGAGCGCTCATAAAATACCATTGCTGAAATATGGCTATTTTCTTCCTAGGACAATGAAAGGGTTGTGAACCCACTAACGGCTCACAGGCAAGCAATAGAAATCCTTTCCAAGGACTTCTAGTGACTTCCCCAGAGCGATTTAAATTGTTTGCTGTCATTCATTCTGCTTCCTGGGATTGCGGAGAATTTCTATCTATTTGGAGGCAAAAGGGTTTCGGGAGGATAATTGTAAAAAGGATATTTTGTGCTTTCTCTGTAGTAGGGAGTAGAAGTAGAAGTAATTTTGACCCTCAAGTTCCCTTCTCAAATGCCTGTATCTGGTGACCTCGGCTGTTCGTGCCTAGACTAGATCAGCTTGCCCGTACATTTACTTGTACATTTACTTTGGTATGAGTTCTTTCCTGGTTGTTGCTCAGCCTTCAAGGACGAGGAGCTGTGATAAACAAAGGTATCAACACAATGTGCATTGTGATATGATGTTCTTTAATTAATTCATTGAACAAATATTTAGTAGGAATCTACTCTGTGTCATCACTGCACAGACTGGGGAATTTTATCTAATGAGGGTGTGTTGGTGGAGGGGAAAGCCAATAAACAATAAAGGTATTTGTTGGGTGGGGATAAGGTGGGAGAAAGAATAGAAGGCATTTGGGATTGGGGAGATATATTTACTATAGTGCAGTTAAAGAAAATTTCTCTTATACGGTGGTATTTAAAAATATACCTGAGTGAAATGAGAGCCAGCCATAATGCCTGAGGGATTGGGGTAGTAGACACAGGAAAGAGAATGTGCAAAGGCTTGATGTGTTCAGGGAATTGAACCCGGGACCCTTCAGTCTGCAGGCAAACGCTTTTATCTACTGCGTATCACTGGAGTGGAGAGGAAGAGAGTCGTAGGACATGTGGTCAGAGGGACCTATATAGAGGGCCTGATCATATAGGACCTTACAAAAATTTTGACTTTTATACCGAGTAAAAGCCATTTTTTAAATCTTTATTGTTTAAAATATTATAGATTTCCCCCTTTTGTTTCCCCATTGACCCCCCGCCCCTTCAGACCTTCACCACCCTATTGTCTATGTCTACGGTTATGCATACAAGTTCTTTGGTTGATCACTTCCTGCCCCCTCACTCCTGCCTTCCCTCTGAGAATCATCGGTCTGTTCCATGCTTCTATGTCTCTGGATCTATTTTGTCCATCAGTTTATTTGTTCATTAGATTCCACATATGATTGAGATCATGTGATGTGATACTTGTCTTTCTCTGACCGGCTTATTTTGCTTAGCATCTCCGGGCCCCTCCATGCTGTCTCAAAGGGTAAGAGATCTATGAACATAGGGGTGCATATATTCTTTCTGATTGGTGTTTCAGGATTCTTAGGATATATTCCTAGAAGTGGGAGTAAAAGTCATTTTTAAAGAAAATAAGTAATCAACAATTATTTTACTTAAAATTCTACTTTAGAATATCAATATGGTTTATGTTTTTATGTTTTGGATAGAATGCTTCTTTTTCTTTCTTTTTTAAATCCTCACCCGAGGATATTCTTCCATTGATTTTTAGAGAGAGGGAAAGACAGAGAGAAATACTGATGTGAGAGAAACACATCAATTGGTTGCCTCCTGCAACCGAGGTGTGTGCCCTTGATTGGAATTGAAACCGGGACCCTTCAGAATGCAGGTCGACATTCTATCCACTGAGCCAAACTGGCCAGGGCTGGATAGGATGTTTCTTTAAAGATAAAACTTAGTAAGCTTATTGCTGAATTCATGTCAACTGATACAATTTAATTTCATACTAACCATTGTTGTATAATACAATTACCTGGACACAGTAAAAAGGTTTCGGACACATTTGAAACTACTTAAATATAAAAAGCCTTTTCAATGCACTTGAATAAGAAATCACAATAAATTTATTAGCACTAGAAAAATATTTAAGCTTTTAAAGAAAACTTCACAAGGTTCTACTCTATCATGAAACTGAAAATTATTCACTTGGAATTTAAAAAAAAACAACTTTCAGTCTTTTTGGTCTCACAAGATTTCTTTTAAGCTATTCTCTGTCCTTCTCCCCAAGTCCTTCCCCGTGGGGAAGTATGTTTCATGTATCGTTTTGTTTGATCCTCACAATAATGTCGTGAGGTAGGCACTATTGTCATCTCCATTTTATAGCAAGGAAGTTGAGACGTGGGAAAGTAAAGTACTTAAGGTCACACAGTAAGTGGAAGAGGATCCATTCTCTCCTGTACCTTCTAAGAAGTTGTTCCAACAGCTTTCTTCTCTCGTCTTCACTTTCTTTTTCTTCTTTGATTCTCTCACCCATCCAAACATTCCCACCTAATATATAGTATATAACTAACATTTACTGAAGACCTACTGTGTGCTCAGCCCTCTATACACTTTACATGTATCAATTCATATAATAAAACAATGCTATCCACTATATACTGTTATTTCCCTCGTTTTTCAGTAAGGGAAACGGGAGCACAGAAAAATCAAGCTATTGTAAATAATGCTGCAATGATCACAGGGGTGCATATATTCTTTTGAATTGGTGTTTCGGGGTTTCTTTGGATCAATTCCCAGAATTGGAATCACGGGGTCATAAGGCAGTTCCAATTTTAATTTTTTTGAGGAAGCTCCATACTGCCCTCCACAGTGACTGCAGTTGTGGAATTGTGCACCTGAAGCTATGACTTTGTTAACCGGTGCCACCCCAATCAATTCAATAAAAAGGGGGAAAATTTCCAGAAATAAACAATTCATAAGTTAAAAAAAAAAATGAAGCAACTTGCTCAAGAAGTATAGGTAGGATTTGGATGGTCAGAATGGAAGGGAAAGGGCATTCTAAACAGAAAGAATCGTATAGCCAAAGGCAGCATCAATACAATGTGGGCCTAGAGGGGAATGGAATAGGGCTAGGGAAGGGCTCTTATGAGGTTAGATAACTCTACTTTTGGTGATAATATAGGTGGGGCAAAATTAGCTGCTGGAAAACCAGGAATGTCAATATTCTTCCTCTATAGTGTCTCAGGGAAACAGCCAGGTTTCAACGAATGTTATTATCTAGCTCATGTTACCTGATGCTCAGATGGATGGTATTATGTTCTTTGGCAAGTTGTTCCTTGAGCTGGGGACACTTTTGCTGGTCAATGATGGCATGGTAGTAGAGCAGAAAATATTCAGAGGAGGTTAGAGTGCTTTTTGCTGCTGTAGCAGAATGCGATCTATAGCTTTGGTTTATTTAAACCTGACTATACATTAACCATTTCCACATATATAAGGCAGATAGCTTTGAAAGGGGGAAGCAACATTCATTCATTCTTCTTATTTGCTTTTTCAACATACATGCCCTGAGAACGCTATGTGTGGCCAGCTCTGTGCTACAGGCTGGGGTACAAAAATATATTACCTCAACCTTGCCCTTGAACTCAGCTGGGAGACAAAGTTCTACCAAACAAGTAGTATCTGTTCACATACTGTACGCAAAGGACCATGTTAAGCCCTTTGCATGTTTCTCACGTAAATTCATCATGGGATTTTACTCATTTTGTTGATAAAGACACTGAAGATTACAGGAAGGCTGAAGAAACTCAAGGAGGGAGGAATTTGGAAATTGACAAGTAAGCAAATCATTAACACGAGCAGGAAAGATGTGGGTGACATTGGGGGTCAAGGAGTCAGAGAGGACTTGCTAGAGGAGTGATGCTTGACTCTTAAAAGAGAAATATGAGTTTTCAAGGCAAGTAGAGAAAGTAAGGACATTATAGAAGGAATATCATGTGTCAATGAATGGAGGTTCCAGAGAGGTGGTGTATTTAGGAAATAGTGAGCATAAGAATGTTCTGGGTCAGAGGCAGGAAAAAAAGACTGGAAAAGTAGACAGAATCAGGACACAACTATAAATAAAGGAGTCTCCGTTTTTTATAGGCACAGTATTAAGAGCACTTTCCCCAAAAGTCATTCTTTACTTTAAAAAACCTTAGGGATTACATAAACAGCTGCTTCGTGTGCTAAATAGAGGAACTAGAGACATCTTTAGCACCTTGTCATTCAACAGAGACCAGAAAAATTTCTGGGGCCGGAAGGTAGACACAAACCTGAGTACTCATTGAACCCCCAAGAGTCATTGCAATCAGGGAAAAAGGGTGAGATCTGTACTTTCTGGGAGGCCAGAGTAATAGTATGGCTGCTAGTCAGATATTCAAACAATATTCATAACAACAACAAAAAATAACATTAATAAGTGTGACAGGTATTCCATTTGACAAACGGAGACACTACAGCTCTTCAAATCTATGACCATACCTGTAAGGAAACTGGGAAAATTCTGCTAATAATCAGCAGAACTTGAATTTGACCAGATCGTTTGGCTTTTGCAATCCACATTTCTGATCATTATATGTTTAGCTAGCTAGTCAGCAAGACCAACAGGAAATAGATCAAGGTTGGCCCAAATATCAGTGTGATGCAGTGCACAGATGGGTATACATGAAAAATATAGTAATAGATGAAAGATTTAGGAAGTAAGGAAACAGCAGGTGAGACAGGAAATTTGCTGACTGAGGTCACGATTCAGGGGTCCGCAAACCACACTGAGGCCACAGATATACTTTATATTGACAATGTTTTCTAGAATTTGATTTCATTACCGGTGTATACGAGTGGAATTTTTCACGTGAAACGGGTAGGGAACGTCTCTTCTGCAGGCCGTATAGGGCCCATGAAATCATTTGGTCTGGTTCTGCCAGGGCATTAGGGGTGAGTTAATGAAATGTTTGACCAAATATAGCCGGCTAATTTTTAAGTGGATCATTTTGTATGGCCTGCGAATGATGTTATAAATATCCAAATGGCCCTTGGCAGGAAAAAGGGTCCCCACCCCTGATGTAAAATATAGGTTTGCAACTTTCTTGAAAAACTTGAACTATTTCGCATCACTGGGCCTAGACTGCTGCATGGTGACAGTCACCAGGAACTGAGCAGCAGCTGCCCCTTTAGACATGTTATTTATTCATTTCTATCCTTTAGTTGCAAAAGGCGAAACCAGCTGGAGCTAGTTTAAGCACAAGAGGAATGTGACTGACTCTTGGGAATGAACGGAGTTTTGGAAATGGGAAGTTGTTGGGAACTCAGGCTGTTTTTATTTTTTATTTTTTCGGTGTCTCCTATCTGGTTCCTTCTGCATGTCAGCTTATTTTTTTCTCACTTAGTAGATGAGAGCACGGAGTGGGCAAGAGATAGCTTCGTTATCTCCTAAATTCATATGTTACAGTTCAGTCTCATAGAAAGCTACTGGCTGGCTTAGCACCAATGACCAAGTCACAGGGAATGGGCACTGGTCGATCGAGTCAGTTGCCTACCCCTAGATAAGTGACCTTTGGCCCAGGAGACTAGGGTTATGTAATGGAAACTAGGGGCACACATTTATAAATCAGATAGGAGTTATAAGGGGATCGTTATGTGTGGAGCAGACACTTCCAAATATATCCCCTGTACCACGGATATTTGGGTTCTACTCACTTTGTGGTAGCTTCTGGTGTTCTCTTGGAGGTCTTTCAACCTACTGCAAGCCTGGCCTATCTGATCTGCTTGCCAGGTTTAGACCTGTTATTTTGGGAGGGTGTAGGGTTCACTGCACCCACATTGTTCTTATTACAAAGCAGTTTGAGGCCCAAATTGCCAGAATACCCTACCCTGCCTTTCTTTTAGCACTTTGAATCCCACAGGGCTTCCTTCCTCCAGTCACTTAAAATCACCTTATTCATCATTATAATGACCTTAGGCCACTGAATAAGGCCTGGTGACTGCATTCTGAAAGTTAATAGCCCTGGATGAAAAGGGGGCAGGCAGGTCTAAAGGAGAGCAGCTAATGGTGATGTGCTCAGGACTGAAGAATTGGCAAAAGTTCCGTTCATAAGTGTAATGGCTGGGCTTTAGAATTAGACAGGATGACGGGGATTTACTGTGTTTTTCTTCTTGGATTCCTTTGACGCAAAGAGCTTTCCAAGTTTTGTGGTTCCCAGCTGAGGCTTTGGACACTTCTTGTTTCAATGATTTTTTTTCAATGACTTCAAAGTTCCCTTCCGAATACTCCTTACAAAAGTAGCAGTTGATGTAGAAAGATTTCACTCTCAGCCCAAGCTTTGGGGTGCAGGGATTGCTAGTCCTAGAGGGTGTTGAGAGGGAAGCCCCTCCCACCCCACACCCTGCTCCTGAAAGTATTGAAGTAAGCTGCCCAGTCTGAAACTATTCTCTCTCAAGATCATGAGATGGATTCCTTCCAAAGGAATTCAAGCTCTGCCCCAGTCCTGCAGCCTCTCTGGCATTTGCTTTGCCTTTTATAAATAGAATAGAATTATCCTGACTTCCTCAAGCAGAGTTGCTTATTGCCAGGGTAATATTCTACACTCTTCAGTGCAAAGAGAGAACTCAGAGCCAAAGCCAGGAAACTTCCTAGAAAGAGAAATTTCACTTAGGACATTTGAAATCTGAGCAGACATTGGTTTGCTTTCTCTTTCCTCTTTATTGAAGTTAACGTTGCAATAAACTGAGTATGGTTCTGTTACTTTGGATCCTCTCTCTCTTGCCTCTAGCTCCTTTAGTTGGCAGCTTCAGACAGCATTTATTGCAAATGCCAATAAAAGTTAACATTTATTGAGCAATTACTATATGCAAGACACTGCTCTAAATTCTTTACAATACCTATCTGGTAATTGTTATGATGATTACATAACACATAAAAATATAATGTTCAGTCAGTAAATGGTAGTATTCGTATATGTGCTATCTTCTCTCTTCCCCCTTAAAAAGTACTTGGATTGGGTTCAGTATAAGCTCACGCTTTCCAATCTCAGAGGGAAAATCCTGGCTGCTTCACCATCCTTTCATCGAACCCCACAGTAACTGATCCAAGATTTTTAAATATTTTTCAACTGCCCATTCATACCTACCCCCAACTTTGGCCTCCTTAACTTGCTGATGAAATTATATAGATTCTCTCATTTTCCTTTCACTTCACTTGTCAGTACTGCTCAAACTTTAATGTGTATAAATCAACTACAATTCTGCTTACAATGCAGATTTTGAATCAGAAGGTCTGGGATGGGACCTGAGGAAATTTTATATTTCTAACAAATTTCTGGGTGATACAGATACTGATGGGTGGATAACATTTTCTTTAGCATGGCTCTAAAAAAGGCCAAGGTTCACCAATCTCTCTCTTTCTCTCTCTCTCTCTCTCTCTCTCTCTTCCTCTCTCTCTCTCTTTTATAGATGAAGAGACTGAGACTCTAACTCAAAAAAGATAAATGCACCCTAATGTACCCTAATGTTCATTGTGGCATTATTTAATTCTTTTTTTAATATATTTTATTGATTTTTTACAGAGAGGAAGGGAGAGAGATAGAGAGCTAGAAACATCGACGAGAGAGAAACATCAATCAGTTGCCTCCTGCACACCCCCCACTGGGGATGTGCCCGCAACCAAGGCACATGCCCCTGACCGGAATCAAACCTGGGACCCCTGTGTCCACAGGCCAACACTCTATTCACTGAGCCAAACTGGCTAGGGCCATTATTTAATTCTTTACAATAGCCAAGACATGGAGATGATCTAAGTGTTCATTGGTAGATGAATACATAAAGAATCTATATATATAAAAGGCTAATATGTAAAGTGTCCCCTTGGGAGTTTGACCGAGAGACCAGGAGTTCCATCACTTGCTATGATGTGTGCTGACCACCAGGGGGCGGCATGGAATGAAGGGAGGCCCTGGCTGGCAGCCAGCAGCCAGGGAAGGGAAGCCCCACTGGCAGCTGGTAGTCAGGGAAGGGAGGTCCTGGCCGGCAGTTGGAAGGCCCTGATTCGCCCTGATCACAGGCCACGCCTAGTGACCCTACCCGTGAATGAATTTCGTGCACCAGGCCCCTCTTTAAAGAGAAATGCAAACTTTTTGCCATATCCCTTGCCATAGTCAGGGGGCAACTTG
Source organism: Myotis davidii (assembly GCF_000327345.1). Lineage (NCBI taxonomy): Eukaryota > Metazoa > Chordata > Mammalia > Chiroptera > Vespertilionidae > Myotis > Myotis davidii. The sequence continues at coordinate 76,399 of NW_006288260.1, forward strand.
ATTTTGACCTGTTGGGGCAGTGTTTACTTTTACAGAAGTTCCAATAGGAAGTACAGTTCCTTTTCATCCCTGATCACTATATGAAAAAAGGAATTTGAAGTACAGTAAATTCTCTCAAAGAAATATGTAAGTGGATCTTGAGGGCATATGATAAATGAAATAAGTCAGACAGGGAAAGACAAATACCATATGATCTCACTTGTATGTGCAATCTAAAAATAACCCTCATAGATACAGAGAACAGATGCGTGGTTACCAAAGCAGGGTGTGGAGAATGGCAAAATGGGTGAAGGTAGTCAAAAGGTATAAGCTTCCAGTTATCAAATAAGTAAATCACGTGGCTGTAATGTACTGCATGATAATTATAGTTAGTAATACTGTAATGCATACTTGAAAGTTGCTTCAGGTCTTATGTTTGGGTCTTTGATCCATTTTGAGCCAATTTTTTAATATGGGGACAAGTGAATAGTCTAGCTTCATTCATTTGCATGTGGCTTTAAATTTCATTAATATGTGGGATAGAAAACTGAAAGCAACAAATTAACAAACAAAACCTCATAGACCCAGACAACAATATGGTGGTTACCAGAGGGGAAGGTGGATAAGGGTGTAATGAAGGGTAGAGAGGGTCAAGTGTATGGTGACAGAAGGAGATTTGACTTTGGGTGGTGAACACACAATACAATATACAGATGATGCCTCATAGAATTGTACACTTGAAGCCTATATAATTTTATTAACCAACTAGTGGCCCGGTGCACGGATTTGTGCACATTGAAAGGAAATTAATTAGAAGAAATATTTTAATATCATTATTTAAAAACAACCAAAACATGATATAAGAACAACATTAATAAAAACAATGACTAATACATTGATGAAACCTATTCTAATATCTCCCTGTATACCACATTAAGAGTAAAAACACTTTCAGAGTGCTTGACTAATTTAATGTCACACACATGCTCTTCGAACTCAAGAGAAAGCAACATATAACTGACGATGTCCGAAAAAAGGTTCAGGTAGGAATATTCCTCTCTGTCTAGAGTTGTCCTTGTGATTTATTAATAATGCGTGAGTCAACATTTATTTTTAAATTGCCAGTGTGCGTCATATGTACCGGCTGGTCGTCGGATGGATGGTCAGATGTACATATGGTTAGTCACTTAGCCTTTTATTTATATAGATGTCATCCCAATAAATTTAATTAAAAATGTTAAGTGATTTTCTCAGGGTCATATAGATTGACAGCTGTCAGAGGGATGAGGGGTTGGGGGCTGGATGAAGTAGGTGAGGAGATTAAGCAAAAAAACCCTCATAGACACAGACAACAGTATGGTGATTACTAGAGGGAAAGGGGGTGGGGTCAAGTGGAAGAGAGTAAAGGGGGTTAAATGGTGATGGAAGGAGACTTGATTTGGGGTGGTGAGCACAGTACAATATACAGGGGATGTATTCTAGAGTTGTACACCTGAAACCTATATAATTTCATTAACCAATGTCACCCGAATAAATTCAATACATTTGTTAAAAGAGAAAAAGCATGATTTAAAATAGTTTCTCCATCCAGCTAATGTAGCTTACACACCTGCTCTATTGGACTCTAACTTTGTAATTGTCATATTTTCGCTTTCTAAAAATAGTCACTATATCCTTCTGTGGTGTTCCAGGGCAACCCTGTCTGCCAAAGGCTGTCCATCTGCATGAGGACCTCCTGAGATGAGAATTTGACTAGATGAACATGTGGCACACATGATGGAGAATTCTATGGGTCACTAAGAAGAGCTGGTTGTCATGAGCCATTTCTGACAGAGAGAAGATTTCCAAGTGAATGATTGCAATATGTGTAGTTAGAGGGTCAGTTAGAGCATCAAGGAAAGTAACATAATGTAGCGATTAAGAGCAGAGGTCTTGGCCCTAACCGGTTTGGATCAGTGGATAGAGTGTCAGCCTGCAGACTGAAGGGTCCCAGGTTCGATTCCAGTCAAGGGCACATGCCTGGGTTGTGGGCTTGATCTCCAGTTGGGAGTGTGCAGGAGGCAGCCAAACAATGATTCTCCCTCATCATTGATGTTTCTCTCTCTCTAAAAGTATATATTTTTTAAAAAGAGCAAAGGCACTGGAGTAAGTAGACAAACCTGGGTTCAGGTCCTACTTCTTCTATTTTCTGTGTAGGACCTTAAGCAAGTTGTTTAGCCTTTCAGAATCCCAGAATGATGATATTGTACCTAACTCATGGGGATGTGAGGATTAAGTGTGCTAGTGCATAAAAGTTCTTAGCACAGTCACACCAAGTGATAGTTATTTTTGATCCTCCAGCAGCATCCCCCACTTCCAGGTAGCTAAGTCCTCTGGAAAAATTTTGCAAATTTCGTAAGGCCTGTCTCCAAGCCTTTCCTGATCCCCTTCTCCTGTGACATTTATCCAATTTTTTTGCCTGACAATTATAAATATACTTGCCTCATCCCTCCTTGCTAAACTGAAAGTATCTCAAGGACAGTGATGATATCTAAGTCCTTCCACAAAGACTAACAGAGTGCCCTGCTGTGATATGGTAGACACTCAAGATATGTTGAGCCAAGTTAGATTGAATTGATTTATATTTAAAATGTACTTACAAACAAGTACCAGCACTTTTTGTCATGTTGTAACTCTGCTATTGGCCTTAACATCCCTTCTTTCCAGAGATCCAACATATGTTTCACATTGATTGTTCCAGATTATTTGGCACAGATGTGAGTTGGGAGTTCACAGTTTCCAAGGAAGGATCTTTTCTGTAACACAGCAGGTGATAGAGACCAAAATGGCAACAGACACTGTCAGGTTAATTCAATAAATATTTATTGAGGGTGTTATATGTAAGATTGTGCTAAATCTATGGGGGTATGCAAAGCTCCAGGGGAGAGAAGGAATGGAGGGGTCTATTTATTTTAGGGAGGAGTGAAGATATATAAATCCTGACTATTGTATACTCTGAATGTTTGTGACCTCCCTAAATCCATATGTTAAAATCCTAACCCTCAAAGGTAATGGCATTAGTAGGTGGAGCCTTTGGGAGGTACTTATGTCATTTAGGTGAAACCTTCAAGAGTGGGATTAGAGACCCTGACACATAGTGGGAGCTCAATAAAAAGCTGTCGAATGAACAAAAATGGGATCAGTGCTTTATAAAAGAGGCTCTAAAGAGATCCTTAGCTCTGCCACCAAGTGAGGACAAGGTACCAACCATGAACCTAGAAGAGGGCCCTCACCTGACTATGCAGGCACCTTGATCTTGGACATCTCTGCCTCTAGAACTGTGAGAAATAAAATTCTGTTGTTTATAAGCCACACAGTAAAATGGTATTTTTGTTTATAGAAGCCTGAATAGACTAAAACTTAGGACAAACTACAATCAGAATGGCTATATTATAGCTAATGAATGGTGTGTGCGATGATTCTTTGGAGGGGTGAAGACTGCCTAAGGACCTTGATAGATTTGTTTTAAAAAATTTAGAACAGTGGTTCTCAATCTTGGCTGTATTTTGGAAACACCTGGCATGGGGATTTAAAAAATAGTGATGTTTGGGTCCCAACTGGCAGATATTCTGATGCCATTGGTCTGGGGTGCCTTTTGGGCACTGATAGTGTTTTAAGTCTCCCCAAGTGATCCAAATGTGCAACCAAGGTGGAAAGTCACGGCTTCAGAGTCATGTTTCTGAGGGAGCCCAAAGTGGTTTGGTTCAGGTCAGTACTTCTGGCTTGAGTAAGTTAAAAATTAGTCTGTTTATTTCAAGGTCATTCCACAATATGATTTGGTCATCTCTTTCTTGGAGGGAAAAATACTCTTTCATAACAGAATCATTATCATGACTCTCAGGGATTCATTTAATCACTTGTATGTTTATGCAGGAAACATTGAAAAAGACTATATTAATTTTCTATTGCTGCTTTAACAAATTACCACAAGTTTGGCTTAAAACAACACACATTTATTATGTGATAGTTCTGGAGTTCAGAAAGTCTAAAATCAGGGTGTTGGCAGGACAGCATTGTTTCTGGAATGTCTAGTGCATAATCTATTTAATTGCCTTTTTCAGCTTCTAGAGGCTAATCATATTCCTTGGCTCATAGCCCTATTTTTCTGACCTCTCCTTTTGTTGTCACATCTTCTCTGACTCGTCTCTCTCTCTCTAATAAGGACTCTTGATTACATAAGAAGCATCTGGATAATCCAGGACAATCTCCCCATCTCAAGATCCTTAATTTAGTCCCATTTGCAAAGTCTCCTTGGCCATATAAAGTAACATGTTCATAGGTTCCAGGGATTAGGATGTGCACTTCTTTGGAAGATCCTCATTGAGTCAACTACGGGGACTAATGATGACAATGGCACTATGACTGCGAATATTTACTTATGTCCTCTAAGCCACAGGACAAACACTTAATGCTTTTTCTTTTTTTTACCGTGGGCTGGGTCCTATGCTCAATGCATTAATGACTTTATTTCAGTTAATGTTAGGAGATGGCTACGACTATTATCCTCATATTTCAGATGACAAAACTGAGACTAATAGAGATTAAGTGACTTGCTCAAATCATATAACAACTAGGCCAGATTGCAAGCCCAATGGTTCGGTAACCTAACCATTGCGCAATACAATTTCTTCTAGTAACCCTGACTTTAAGGGCCTAGGCCAGAGGTCGGCAAACTGCGGCTCACGAGCTCTTTGGCCCCTTGAGTGTGGCTCTTCCACAAAATACCACATGCGGGCATGCACGTACAGTGCCATTGAAACTTCGTGGCCCATGCGCAGAAGTTGGTTTTCGGCCTGGGCGAGTCTATTTTGAAGAAGTGGCATTAGAAGAAGTGGGGGTGTTGGTCGGTCGGGCTGTGGGATACACAGCGCCAGGAAGGCGAGAGGGATTCATGCACGAGTTGAGGATAGGAGAGTTGGAAGGGGTCGACCTCAGCGAATGTACCTCAATCAGATTGAGGACGTTTTTAGCAGAGGCCAGCTTAGGAGGACCCTAATTAAGTGAATAACAATGTACCTACCTATATAGTTTAAGTTTAAAAAATTTGGCTCTCAAAAGAAATTTCAATCGTTGTACTGTTGGTATTTGGCTCTGTTGACCAACGAGTTTGCCGACCACTGGTCTGGGGCACTTTGCAGACTTGGCCTCCCCCGGAGGGAGGGGCTTCTTTACTCGATCTTTTTTGCGTTTTCCCGTGATCAGTGGGATAGGGTCTGCAACCAAGTGTCTGGGCTGTGAACCTGGGTATTGTTTATCATAATGGACTCCCGGCTCCACACTCCCATGTACTTCTTCTTAGCCTCAGAGTCTTGATTTTTCTCATCTAAAGATAGAAACAAGACAAATACATAAAGGGGCATCTTCGGAGAATTTTTGTGAATGGGAGTAGGTTTGGGAGCCAACAGGAAAAGTCTCTTTACCATGATAACAGACTAATTAAAGGAATCTTTATTGCTTATGTATTTTGAAGTGATGCTATAATAATGATGACAGAGGTGGGCTTTATCATTTACAGGAGTTCGGAGTGGCTTTAACTCTTACAGGCCTTGAGGGCAGGCATTATGATCTAAAATATATTTCAGTTCACCAGATGTAGCTTTAGTGGACTGAAATGGTACCTGGGTAAACAGAGTCCAAAGCTACCATTTCCATAATACCATCACTAAGTACTTACTTACCTGTGTCAGGCAGGGTTCCATTGGATATTCGTGACAACTCTATAAGGTAAATACTATTAATATAACTTTTTTAAAAATAAAAATTATTTTATTTATTTTTTTTATCGTTTAAACTATTACATATGTCTCCTCCTCCCCCCTTCCCCCCACCGGCCACTCAATATAACTTTTTTTCAGATGTGAAAATGGAGGCACAGGCCAGTTAAGTACCATACCCAAGGTCACACAGCTAATAAGTGGAAGAATTTGGATTCAAGCATCCATCCTTTCCCATCTCTTTTGAGAAGCTATTCCATTAGCTAATCCCCCACAAAAGTTACCAAATACACATGATTAAACCTGAACCCATCTAGCTTGTGGTCAGGTTGTATCTTGAGCAGCAGTTTTTCCTGCTTTGTGTCTTTACTCTGTGCTTTTCTAGCTCTCTCTCTTGGACTGCAGAGTGCTTTTGTTCTAAAACTAAAGCTCGTGCGGTGTGTCTTTGGCAGTTTGGGGTGGAGCATCTGGCCAAAGAGATCTGAGTGGAGCCGGACATGGCAGGGACAGGTGTGATGAGTTGGAGCCAACCAGGGACTCCGAGAGGAAGATGGTCTCTGTTGCAATACAGTGCTTATGAGAGAAAAGGTGGCCCGATGGAATGCAATGATAAGCATTGATGAGAGGGCTAGTGAAAAACAATTACTCTCATCTCCATTCTGTGGGGGGTTGATTAGGAAGCCTTCTCTCCCCCACCATCCCATGGCCTTGTTTTCTGCCAGAAATCAGTGTTATGACCAAAAGGCCAGAAACTGTATGTTCCTAAAAAGAGCTCGGAAAGCTGGGGGGATTGAGAAACAGGGTGAGCACCAGCTTGGTGTGGTTATAGTTCTTCACTTTAAACAAGAAATTAAAAAAAAATTTCCAGCTTTATTAAGATAATATTGATATATATCATTGTGTAAGTTTAAGGTGTGTAACATGATGATTTGGTATACATATATATTGCAAAACTTTTATTACAATATACGGTTAATTAACACATCTATCGCCTTGCATAAGTAGCATTTATTTTTTATGATGAGAACATTAGTTCTTTTTTAAAAAATATATTTTTATTGATTTCAGAGAGGAAGGGTGAGGGAGAGATAGAAACATCAGTGATGAGAGAGAATCATTGGTTGGCTGCCTCCTGCATGCCCTCTACTAGGGAGCAAGCCTGCAATCTGGGCATGTGCCCTTGACCAGAATCAATCCTGGGACCCTTCAGTCTGCAGGCAGATGCTCTATCCACTGAGCCAAACCAGCTAGGGCAGAACATTAGTTCTTTTAGCTACTTATATAATACAGTATTGTTAACTATAGTCACCATGCTGTATATTAGATCCCCATAACTTATTGCTTTTAAATAAAGAGGGGAGGGGAGAGATTGAGCTTCAGTCCTCAAATGTCCATTTGAGCTTCATGCTTTAAATCCTATTCACATGGCAAATGTTTGTGTCCCTGTATTCTCTTTTTCTTTTCCCTTTTCTCTTGTAATGCTGGTCCCTGGAGTTTAATTTGGTTTAAGACCTCTGGTTTGTATTCATATTCTCTCTCTCTCTCTCTCTCTCTCTCTCTCTCTCTCTCTCTTTTAAAAATATATTTTATTGATTTCAGACAGGAAAGAAGAGGGAGCAAGAGATCAAAACATCAATGATAAGAGAGAATAATTGATTGGCTGCTTCCTGCACATCCCCTACTGGGGAATGAGCCCACAACAGAATCAAATTGTGACCTCCTGGTTCATAGGTCGATGCTCAACCACTGACCCATGCCGGCTGGATTCATTGTCTCCCTTAATTCCTTCCCTGATTCCCTTTCTTTGATGGTTCTCATATACTATTCTACAAATATCTCCCCATTTCCACCCACTCCCTACCCTGAAAGATACATATATAGAATAAATGGATGAAGTTAAGGAGCTCAAGGAAGCTGTATCTGAGCATTTCTACCTTCTTGGCATCTCTAGTGTCTTACAGAATATGGCTTCTGGAATGAGGGCTCTCCTTTATTGCTTTCTTTCAACATTTTTCTCTTGCTGTTTCTTAAGCATTCTCCCCAAGTGTATTTGACAGAAAGCTAGTGCAGTCTTCCTACTTCACGAAGAGCCTTCAATAATGATTAGCAATGAAATTAAAACTTATGAAAGGCTTGACCCTGGACGCAAGCCAAAAACAACCTCTGAACTCCTTAAGATTATAATTTCTGTAGCCATTGAATGAAGGCAGGGGACTTGGAAATAAGGCACTAGTAAGACAAGTAAAGGGTTGTTTAAAGGAAAGCATCACTAAATGGAGTCATGGTTAAGTGGAAGAGTGATGAGATGTCACTCATCGAGGAAGGAAACAGATTTCATAGATAAGTTATACATATAGTATTGAGTTTCTATATTTATCCTCTATATAATAGGGATCATTTACACAAGTGGCACCCAGTCTAGCTGGCTTCTTCTCCTCGGTCATTCCTGAACTCTGCCTTATTCTGGGATGGGATGCTGTGACTATTTCCACAAAAAAGATGAACTGAGGAAGTATTTTTCTAGGGGACTAATGACATTTTGGTAGGAAACAGTCTTTGGCCAAGTGATATCATGGGGCAGCAATAACAATAGTTTAAATTAATGAAGCATGTCCTATGTGCTAAGCACTCCACTTTTATATATCACTTATACCCATTTTTCAGATGTGGAAACTGAGGCCGGAGAGGTTAAGTTGATTCTCTTCCATCTAATCTTCTGATTTCCCTTATCTTGTTCTACTTTTTCTTTTCTCCCTAGCACTTTTCAGTCGAACATAGTATAAACTGTGTGAAGTTTATTGTATTCCCCGCCACCCCCCCCCCCCCCCACACACACGCAAGAATTCAAGCTTTATAAAGGCAGGGATCTGTATCTGATTTGTTCATTGAGGTCTCCAAAATGCCTGAAATAAATAAATAACCTCAGTTAACATTTGCTGAATGAGTAACTTTCCCAAGGTCACACAACTTGTTAATTGCAGAGTTCAGACTTGAACCCAGGCAAACTTCAATGCCTGCTCTCTCCACCTACTCTACGATCTCTCTGTCTGAAGCATGTGAATTATTCCATTTCTGATGCCATATAAAATAGGATGCTTTCCACAACTGTCCTTACAAAGCATAGGTCATTGTGGCCAATATAGGGAGAGGTCTGTGGAGTCTTCTTTGTCATTGTCAAGGGGTTTTCCTGGGAGAACCCTCAGCCTGCATCAAGCCTCTGTGGGCTCAGTTAAGCCCAGTTTATGCACTCTATGGTCATTTTGGGTAAATAGGGGTGATGTCATAAGGGCTTATGCATTTTCTTTTGAGTCTTGGCTGTGGCTGAACCCAGAGAAAATGATTCTTTTGTGTGATATAGCTGCGACCTTTTGGTGCCCATCTCTTTTACGTTCTCATTCTCCTTTCCTGAGCCACAAGAAGAGCTCTCTTAATGCCGATCAAAAGTCAGAGGAAGTTCAACTGTGGATTTCATTCAGAAATGGAAATGCACTACAAAAATCCCTTCAGAAGTCTCTTTCTAGAGTGAGTTGATTTTAGGCTGGCAGTCTAATGGGCAGGCTTGATTGAAATGGCAGCTGCAGCAATCCTGGTGTCTGGGTTGGCTCAGCATCTGAAACGGTTTTCCAGTTTATGCCTTCATAAGAAGTACGGTATGATTAATGATGCTTTCCCTCTCTGCACTGGTAAGAAGCATAAAAGAATAGGTGTGGTGCTTTTGTTTTTATTGATTTTATTTATTTATTTTAATGAATTAAATTGCTTGGGGTGTCATTGGTTAATAAGACGATATAGGTTTCAAGTGTACAGTTCTATAATAAATCATCTGTGCATTGCATTGTATGCCCACCATCCAAAGTCAAATCATCTTCCATCACCATATATTTGGCACGCTTTACCCTTTACATCTCACTATCCCCCTTCCTTCTGGTAACCACCGCACTGTTGTCTGTTTCTGTGAGTTTCAGTTTAATATGCCACATATGAGGGAAATCATAATCCTTAGCTTTTTATTACTGAAGTATTTCGCTTAACATAATATTCCTGAGGTCCATCCATGTTGTTGCAAATGGCAGCACTTTGTCTTTTCTTATGGCTGAGCAGTATTCCACTGTGCATATGTACCACATCTTCTTTATCCAGTCCTCTATCGCAGGGCGCTTGGGTTGTTTCCATGTCTTGGCCACCTTGAATAATGCTGCAATGAACATAGTGTTGCATATGACTTTGTAAATAAATGTTTTCAAATCTTTCAAGTAGATAGCCAGAAGAAGGATTGCTGGGTCATGTGGCAACTCTATTCTTAAATTTTTGAGGAGCCTCCATACTGTTTTCCATAGTGGCTGTACCAGCTTACATTCCCACTAGCAGTGAATGAGGGTTCCTTTTCTTCCACAATCTCTCTAACACTTGTTATTACTTTTCTTGTTGATAATAGCCATTTTAACAGGTGTGAAATGGTATCTCATTGTAGTTTGTTTTAATATGTCTTTGATTTTTTTAGAGAGAGATGAAGGGAGAGGGATAGATAGAAACATCTATCATCTGCCTCCTGCATGCCCCCTACTGGTGATCAAGCCTGCAAACTGGGCATGTGCCCTGACTGGAAATCGAACTGATGACCTCCTGGTTCATGGGTCAACCACTGAGCCACACCAGCTGGGCTCATTGTAGTTTTGATTTACATTTTCCCAAATGACTAGTGAAGTTGTGCATCTTTTCATATATCTACTAGAGGCCTGGTGCACGAAATTCGTGCATGGGTAGGGTCCCTAGGCCTGGCTGCCGATCAGGGCCGATCAGGGCCTTCTGGCTGCTGGCTGGGGCCTTCCTTCGTTTCGCGCTGCCCCCTGGTCATAGCGAGTGATCGAACACACTCCTGGTCTCCCAGTCAAACTCCCGTGGGGAAAATTTGCATATTAGCCATATATATATGCCATTTGTATGTCTTCTTGGGAGAAGTGTCTGTTCAGGTCCTCTGCCCATTTTCTAATTGCTTTTTTTGTGCTTGGTGTTGAGTTGTATGAATTCCTTATAGATTTTGGATATTAACTCCTTATCAGATAGGTAGTTTGCAAATATTTTCTCCCATTCCATAGGTTGTATTTTCAACTTGTTTATAATTTCTTTTACTTTTCAGAAGCTTTTTTACTTTACTGTAGTCCTACTTGTTTATTTTACTTTTGTTTATTATGCTTTGGTATCATATCCTAATATTCATTGCCAAATGGTACAAATTTCCATTTATAAGATAAATAAGTTCTGGGGATCTAATGTACAGCATGGTGACAATAGTTAACAATACTGTATTATATACTTTTAAGTTTCTAAGAGAGTAGGTCTTAAAAACTCTCACCACACTCACATACACACACACACACAAACACACACACAAATGGTACTATGTGAGGTGTTGGATGTGTTATCTAACCTTGTTGTGGTAATCATTTTGTAATATATATATATATATATATTTAAATCAATCATCGCCATGATCAATGTTAAGGAGCTTTTCCCCTATCTTTTCTTCTAGGAGTCTTTTGGTTTCAAGTCTTACATTTAAGTCTGTAAATCATTTTGAGTTCATTTTTGTGAGTGTTATAAGATGGTAGTTCAGTTTCATATTTTTAAACATGTGAACATCTAGTTTTCCTAACACCATTTATTAAAGAGACCATATTTTTCTCATTAAGTATTCTTGGCTGACCTTTCAAATATTAGTTGATTGTATTTCCATGGATTTATTTCTGGGCTCTCAATTCTCTTTCATTGGTTTATATGTCCGTTTTCATGCTAACACTACAGTATTTTGCTTACTATAGCTTTGTAATATAGTTTGGAATCAGGAAGTGAAATCATTTCATTGTTCTTTCTAAGTTTTTTTTGGCTATTTGAGGTCTTTTGTGGTTTCCTGAGAATTTTAGGATTATTTTTTTCCATTTCTGTAAAAAAAAATGCCATTGCAAACCTGATAGGATTGTATTGAATCCATAGATGGCTTTGTGTTGTATGGACATTTTAATAATATTAATTCTTCTCAATGAGCATGGGATTTATATAAATTTATTAGTTTCTGTTTCAGTTTCTTTCATCCAAGTCTTATACTTTTCAGTGTACAGAACTTTCACCCTCTTGGTTAAATTTATTCCTAAGTATTTTATTGTTGTTGATATAGTTATAAATGGGATTATTTTATTTATTTATTTTTTAGATAGTCCATTGTTAATGTAGAAACACAACTTATTTTTGTATGTTGATTTTTTTATCCTGCAACTTTACTGAATTTGTTTATTAGCTCTAAAAATTGTTTAGTGGAGTATTTAGATTTTTTTATATAAGATCATGTCATTGCAAATAGACAATTTTACTTATTTTTTCTGATTTGGTTGCCTTTTATTTTATTTTTTATTGACTTTATTAGGGTTTACATTGGTTCAAAAAACTATACAGGTTTCAAGTGTACAACTCAGCAAAACATCATCTACACACCCATCTTGCACCCATTGCTCAATGCACAGTCTCTTTCCATCCTCATTTTGCCCACCTCCACCAGCTTTGATTCAGACTACCCCCACCTCCATCCCCTCTAACAGCCAACAGTATGTTCCATGTATCCATGTCTCTGTTTCTATTTTGTTTGTCAGTTTATTTGTTCATTAGATTCCACATATAAGTGAGATCATATGGTATTTGTCGTTCTCTCACTGGCTTATATCACTTAACATAATAATCTCCAGATCCTTCCATCCATGCTATCACAAAAGGTAAGATTTCCTTTTTTTTTTAATGGCCAAGTAGAATACCATTGTGTGAATGTGCACAGCTTTTTTATCCACTCATTTACTGATGGGCCTTGGGCTCTTTCTAGATCTTGGCTATCCTATATAATAAAAGACTAATGTGCAAATAGACCGAATGGCGGAACAACTGGTTGCTATGACGCACACTGACCACCAGGAGGAAGACACTCAATACAGGAGCTGCCCCCTGGTAGTCAGTGTGCTCCCACAGGGGGAGCTCCACTCAGCCAGAAGCTGGGCTCATGGCTGGCGAGCACAGTGGCTGTAGTGAGCGGGAGCCTATCCCACCTCCGCTGCAGCACTAAGGATGTCTGACTGACGGCTTAGGCTTAGGCCCACTCTCCCTGAGCAGGC
>NW_006288260.1:89356-104041 GCF_000327345.1 Myotis davidii
GGCTCCTAATTTAAAAAAGAAAAAAGTATGACAAGAGTTTAAGGCAGTGGTCCTCAAACTATGGCCCGTGGGCCACATGCAAATAAAAATATTGTATTTGTCCCTGTTTTGTTTTTTTACTTCAAAATAAGATATGTGCAGTGTGCATAGGAATTTGTTCATAGTTTTTTTTAAACTATAGTCCGGCCCTCCAACGGTCTGAGGGACAGTGAACTGGCCCCCTGTTCAAAAAGTTTGAGGACCCCTGGCTTAGGGCAAAAGGTATTTTGATTTTTAATTTTTTTAGGAAACTCCACGCTCTTTTCCACAGTGGCTACACCAGTTTGCATTCCCACCAGCAGTGTACTAGGGTTCCCTTTTCTCCACATCCTCTCTAGTACTTGTTGTTTATTGATTTATTGATGCTAGCCATTCTGGCAAGTATGATACCTCATTGTAGTTTTAATTTCCATCTCTGTGATGATTAGTGATGTTGAGTATTTTTTCATATGTCTGTTGGCCACCTGTATGTCCGCTTTGGAGAAGTATCTATTGAAGTCCTTTGTCTATTTTTTGATTGGGTTTTTTGTCTTCTTGATGTTGAGTTGTATAAATTCTTTCTATATTTTGGAAATTAACCCCTTATCAGATGGATCATTGGCAATTATGTTCTCCCATACCGTGAGTTCCCTTTGCATTTTGAGGATGGTTTCTTTTGCTGTGCCGAAGCTTTTTCATTTGATGTAGTCCAATTTGTTTATTTTTAATAAGCACCTATAATGTGATTTTATTCACAAGAAAAACATTCTTATATATAAGTACCAAAAATAGTGTGCTGCAGGAGGTGTGGTTCAACCATGACCTCCACATTTGAATTTGTATGATGAAATCTTTCAATGCTGTGATTTGGCAATAAGGGCAAAAGTCGAGATTTGATGTGTTTGGGAATGTGAGAATTGGTCAAAAGATTTTTTTTTAGGCTCTGCTTGTGTTAGGCCATGTAAGGAACCTAAAGCTGTTTGGATACCTCTCTGAGGAATGAGTATCATTAAACATAGATGATTAGTGGCCAGTTATTACAACTTCTCCAGCAGGAGTGGATTTGCCAGATGTTCTGTGCAGACCGACAGATGATTAAAATCAAGTGGCTCTAAGTAAAATTGATTGGGCCTGGATAAAGCTACCAGAGTCCTTTTTCCCCTCATACTAAAAATAATCTCCATAAAGGAAAAAATATGATCCTTAGCTATCACTAAAGCTGGAGTTCAGAAATATTTAGATGGGGAGTAGTGGCTGACCTTCAGCCTCTCCTCTGTAGCCTCTCCTCCCACTCACAATGCAGTCTCCCCATCTACCTAATTGATGGCTTGAGACAGACTCTGAACACTGGGAGGCACTAGAGATTAAGCCCTTCTATACCCTGGCATGTACTTGGTTATAAGAGTGAGATATTAACTCTGAGTGGTTGCATGGATTAAATAAGACCAATATTAGGCTATTATTATTATTATTAATTTTCTCCAATTGTGTTCTTCTGAGCCATCTTTATCTTAGCCACCTTTTTCATCATGGGCCTTCAGCCCCTACCCAAGGCAAAATGGGAATCTCAATATTATAGTGAGGAACAAATAAGGGAATGCCTATAAAGTGCCCAGCAGAGGAGTAGGTACTCAGAATATGGTAGCCATTATTATTAGCTGCTTCTACAAAAAGGAATTTTAAAAATATTAACAATAGAAAGCATTGCTCATTCTGAAGATCAACAAAAAGTACTTCCCATGGATCCACCAACTGCTGGTTTCTAACACCCGTCGAGCAATAACAGGCTAGCAGTATGTATATTCCCGTTATCCTAATGAGCTAAATCCAGACCTGTAGTCCTCTAAGTGTGGCCCCCAGAATAGCAACATCAGCATCACTTGGGAACTTGCTAGAAATTAAAATTCTTGGGCTCCACCTGCGACCTACTAAACCGGAAACCTCGAGGGCGGGGCCCTGCAGTCTGTGTTTTGACAAGATCTCGAGGTGATTTGAATGCACATTCAACTGTGAGAACCATGAAGTGCTGGAGTTTTAAGTGGTGCCACAAATTTTCTTTGTTAATCCTCACCTGAGGGTATTTTTCCCCCATTGATTTCCTGAGAGAGTGGAAGGAAGGGAGGAAGAGAGAGAGAGAAAGAAAGTTCGATGTGAGAAAGACACATTAAATTGGTTGCCTCAGAACTTGCCCTTGACTGGGAATCGGATCTGTGACCCTTCGGTCCCCAGATGGACGCTCTAACCACTGAGAAAAACCAGCCAGGGCAGTGTCACAAAATATTGATTCTATGAGGTACTTTTTAAAATAAATACTATACATTTCTGAAACTCTAAAATGGGAACGATAACCCTGGTTGAAATTGTCAAGACTAGTTTTAAACAAACCCTTAATGCAAAAGTAATTCCACAGCAAATGGCCTTTTGGGTGGTTACCATGGAATAGTGCCTCCTGCTTCATTCCTACTGAGGTCATTAGCCGAGACTTCCCTGTTCTCATTCTAACAAAATGTAGCCAAGGATAGATGTAAACATGCAAAAAGGACTGTCATATGGCAGAACTTGTGCAGATTTAAAATAGTTCCTTCCCCAGTCTCTAGGACCTATTTCTGAGGATCTGAAATCAATAAAAATATATTTAAAAAAACATCTTTTGATAGTTTAAATAAGAAATGATGTATGTGGTTTGTATTAGTAGTATTCTTTATATACAGGGGTTTGTGTATATGTAGGTTTAGAGTTATTTGTATGGAAAATAATACAGTATTAATAAATAATAACACAAGAATAAACTGTTTCACATACTCACAACTATAAACCTACATTTGCCCACTCCTTTACATATCATTTATTTAAGCTGATGTGATTCAGGCAAGTAAGGGTTATAATACGTTTCTGATTTCTAAACAATTCATCCTATTTGTTTTTTCTAATTATAGAAATAATACAAATTTTTTAAAAATATATTTTATTGAATTTTTACAGAGAGGAAGGGAGAGAGATAGTTAGAAACATCGATGAGAGAGAAACATCGACCAGCCGCCTCGTGCACATCTCCCACTGGGGATGTGCCTGCAACCAAGGTACATGCCCTTGACCGGAATCGAACCTGGGACCTTTCAGTCCACAGGCCAACGCTCTATCCACTGAGCCAAATCGGTTTCGGCATAATACAAATTTCTTATAGAAAACAGAAAAGTATAATAAAGGAAATGAAATTCCCATAATCCTTCAATGACCTGCAACGTTAATCCCATGTCCAACTCCAATATTGTTCCAATTATAAAAATAATTCATGTTCATTATAGAAAAATTTTCAATAAAATAAAATTTTCATATAATCCCACTGCTATCATTTTTTAAATACTGAAATGTGTTTCTGTAGTAAAAATGTGTATGTCGCCCTAGTTGGTTTTCTCAGTGGATAGAGCAAAACTGAAAGGTCCCAGGTTCGATTCTGGTTAAGGGCACGTACCTCGGTTGCAGGCTCCTTCCTGGCTCAGGCCCTGGTTGGGACTTGTACAGGAGGCAACCAATTGATGTGTTTCTCTCACATCTATGTTTCTCTCTGCCTTTCCCTTTCTCTTCCACTCTCTCTAAAAATCAATGGAAAAATATCCTCAGGTGAGGATTAAAAAAAATGCATATGTCGGACAAAATTGTGTTGTTTTACACTTAACATTTTTACATAAATATTTTGCATGCTCACTGAGAATATTGAAAAACTTAAATTGTAATGGCTATCTAATCAATCACATAGATTTACTATAATTTACCTAGCCAATATCTTATTGTGATCATTTTGATTTTTCCCAACTGTTATTCTAGTTAAATCTGGGGTGCCCTTCCTTTGTCCCCATCTCTGCTTTTATGATAATAAAGGTATATTTACTCTTGCACTTGGTTACCTGGCAAACATTGTGGGAAAGCATTTTGGCTTCTGTGAGATGCCATCCCTGGCCCGGAAGTCCTTATTGTTTTCCTCTAACCAACCAAGAAAACAGGTGGTTGATGGTATAGAAGCCATATTACACAAGGGATGGACTAAGCCGCCATGGATGTTTATGGGAGAGAAAAGAAGGTGAAACATTTGAGGGAATATGCCATGGAAGAAGTAGCTTTGCACTATTTCCCCTCAGATGTCAGTCCCAGAACTGATAGGTAAAAATCTCAAAGAGGCATATTTCAGTTCAACATAATAATAGCAAAAATTTATATAGTGGGTACTCTGTGCCAAGGACTGTTCTAAGCATGTTGCATGTACATGTATTTTTTATTTTTCTTTCTTTGCATGTACATGTGTTATGTTATATAACCCCCTCAGTATTCCATGAGGTAGGTACTGTTAGAATTCCTATTTTACAAATGAGGACACCAGGGCCCAGATACATTAAATACCTTATCCAAGGTCACACGGCTGTAAGTAGTGAAGCTAGTATTCACACACAGACATTGTGCCTCTCAATTATCCCCTTCTACCAATTTTAGCTCTGTGCTCAGAGCTAAAAGTATCAAGATGATCGAACTGACGATTGAACTTCTGACTTCATGCAACTGACAAATGGGCAAGTCTGACATAAAAAGATGGGTGTCCTCTAATGCAGTGATCCCTCCAAGAGAAATATGTCAGAGTGCTGGAAGAGGGCCCCTTAGCCCAAACTGGAGGTTCAAGGAAAACTTCCTGTAGCCCTAGTTGGTTTGGCTCAGTGGATAGAGTGTTGGCCTGCGATTGAAGGGTCCTGGATTCAATTCTGGTCAAGGGCACATACCTGGGTTGTGGGCCCGATCCCCAGTAGGGGGTGTGCAGGAGGCAGCTGATCACTGTAGAAGTGTGTTCAGAAAAAGTGTAAGCTTCATCTAGGTTCCCTGGGAAAGTTCCATAATCAGCAATTCTGCCAGGGGCACTAAAGGAGGAGGCAGGCTTGCTATGAATTTATTGATTTGGGAGTTCAACCTTTCTGTAAACCAAGGTGACTAGTAAAGGAACTCTTGAATTGGGAGAATTGAATTCAATAATTGACTGCTAAAGTTCAATTATTTATATTTTACTTTTATGATTTAGAGTTTTAGACCATAGCTGAGTACCACCTGTACCATGATTTACTTAATATGCTTCCTTAAATAAGCATACTTTATCTTCGTAAAAATATTTTATTAAAAATAACACAACCATAAATAGAAAACTAGTTTTACTCTCCATAAATAGAATGTATACTATTAGAAACTATTTATCTCTCTACCACCTAAGGTAATTCTTATATTACTAAAGAAATCATCAAAGATAGCACTAGCATAAATAGAAATCTAGTTTTACTCTCCATAAATAAATGTGTACTATTAGAAACTATTTATCTATGTACCACCTAAGATAACTCTTCATATCGCTATTGGAATGCATACCACATGTTGAAAAGCATTGGATAAAAATAATCTCTTCGTGCCGCTCCTACATCGGCATTTTGTGCTTGGGTGAATAACTCTTGCATCCAATGTGTGCCTCCAATATTTATTAATATATTTTTATTGATTTCAGAGAGGAAGGGAAAGGGAGAGAGAGATAGAAACATCAATAATGACAGAGAATCATTGATCGGCTGCCTCTTGCACACCCCACACTGGAGGTCGACCCCGCAACCTGGGCCTGTCCCCTGTCTGGAATCAAACCATGACCTCCTGGTTCATAGGTCCATGCTCTGAGCCAGGCCTTCCAGGCCCTCCAATATTTTATTGTCAGCATATTTGTGTATATTCTTTCTACCTGTCATTCACATAGTCCTGATAATTTGTTTTGTGTGTTTACACTATGTTAGCAGCTGTAGTATCTCTATGACATACTAATTAGACTCTCTTCCCAGATCAAATCATTTATTTCACCCTAGGAAGTGAGTTATATTGCTAATGTGCCTGCCTTACTCTTTTAAATTCACTGCTAGCCTGGCTTGAGAAGGTGATGTCCTGACATTGTGACTTCATGGAAGGCTGCTGCAGTATTTGTAATATTAACTTGAGAGGCAACGATTACCATAATATAGGGCCATTTGGGCAAAGGACAGAGGAAGGACGAATAAAGGTGCAGTACTTCAATAGGTGTGTTAGTGGGAAGGTTTAAAGAAAGACATACTTCCCTCCTTCTCTCTGTTTCACTCTCTGAGAGAAGTGATAAGACTACAGTGGACAGAAGGGTGAAGGCTCATTCCCATTGGTTTGGAGGATAGTGAGAGATAGACACAACCCCTCTGTCAGGAAAGTGACAAATGCTTGTCATAATACAAGGATGAGAAGTATGAGCCTACCTGTATGGGGCTTGCAGGACCCTGGCGTCTCTGAATTAGCTCAGTGATGAATAAGTTTCTGTTCTATTTATACAGGTCCTTATACACAGGAGGTGGGGAACATCTAGCCCTTGGGCCCTCGAAAAATCATTTGGTCTGGCCCTGCCAAGGCATTAGGGGTGAGTTAATGAAATGTCTGACCAAATGCAGCAGGCTAATTTTTAAGTTGATAATTTTGTATGGCCTGTGAATGATGCTATAAATATCCAAATGGCCTTCGGCAGAAAAAAGGTTCCCCACCCCTGCTAGACAATCAAGCATATTTATTTGTTTAATATGAAAACAAGAATGCAAGTCTTTTTCTTGTTCACTCAATAGGACCCTTCCCTGATTCAGGAATATACATTTTGGGGACCAGACTAAGGATGTTATTCTTTCCTGCAGATGAGTCTGAGGCTCCCAGTTTTTCTGGTTTGGCTTGGTTGATGATTACAAATCTCCTCTCCTCCAGTTTATGGGTGTTGTAGCATCCAGGGTCTAACCTGGTGTGAAAAACCCATGCATACCTAATCACCTAGCCAAAACACACACATGCACACACACATATACTCCTAGTGAAGCCCTTTGCTGATAAAGTTAGCAGTCTGAGGCACAGCTGAACTTTGGGAATTAACAGGCCTGCCAGAGCTTGCCTGGGATGGTTCTCTGTGAGGAGAATGTCAAACCCTGCTCAACCTGCTCCTGGTCCAGTGGCCATTCCTAAGCTGAATTTAGTCATGCCTCTGAATGTCTCAAGCAAGCAGTTTAGTTATAATTTCTGTAAGTTGGTTTATTTATATATACAAGATGGGAGGTATGGAAAACATGGAGATATGGTCCCAACATCTGTGGCTAGAAAGAGACTCAGTCTAAAGCTAGTAGATTTAAGAGCTGTCATGGCTAAGAATGACAGTTATCCTTTATTGAAGTGCTTTCTTTATGCTAAGCACTGTGTTTTTTAGGCTATCCTATCTAATAATAGACAAACATGGTAGTTGACCATACCTTCACTACGCCTCCCATTGGCCAATCAGCATGGTATGCAAATTAACCACTAACAAAGATGGCGGTTAATTTGCATACATAGGCTCCAAGCGGCGGAGGGAAGACTGAAGGCGAGCTGGAGCAGAGAAGACAGAAGATGGAAGGCGGCTCCGGCCAGAGCGAAGGCCTGGGTCCCGGGTGCCGGAGGAAAACTGGTGGGGTCCCTCTGCCTGGCCTGCAGAAATTAGGCTGAAACTGGCTCTCCAACATCCCCCAAGGGGTCCTGGATTGCGAGAGGGCACAGGCCAGGCCAAGGGACTCCACCAGTGCACGAATCCGTGCACCGGGCCTCTAATTATCTCATAAGGGGCAAATCCATGGCTTTGGGGGCCTGAAGCTTATCAATTTTGGGGACCTTCTTTAAGAAAAAAGCACTGTTTCATCTCTCCCAGTGTCTTGGAAAGGGCCCATTCAAATGAGGGGCCCTGAAGCTCAAGCTTTAATAATTTCACTGTAAAGCCACCTCTGCCTCTTATTTAATTTTTTTGACAATTCTGTGAAGTCCTAGCAGCATACCTTTAAAAGAAGTAGGTGAGCCATAGCCAGTTTGCTCAGTGGATAGAGAATCGACCCACAGACTAAAGGGTCCTGGGTTCGGTTCTGGTCAAGGGCATGTACCTCAGGTGCAGGCTGAATCCCCAGCCCCGATTGGGGCCCAGTGTCTCTCTCACATCAATGTTTCTTTCTCTCTGTTTCTCCCCCTCCCTTCCACTGTCTCTAAAAAAAAAATCAATGGAAAAATATCTTCGGGTGAGGATTAACAAAACAAAAAACAAGCAAACAACAACAAAAAACCCTAGAAAAAGGTGAATAAACTGAATTTAAGAGAAGTGAAGTTACTCGCCCAAGATTATGCAGCTTGTAGGTGAAGTCAGTGTTTTTCTCCCACAGTCTCCTTCCAGGCTTTCTCCTCTCAGCTAAATAGATTTCGTTCTCCAACACAAACTTACCCTTTACAGACAGTAACCTTAGTACTGATCCCTGGGATGTGTGAGGAACTTAACACTGGTTCAACATTAGCAGAGGGGCAAAAGGTCTCCTCCTAGAAGGAGGAATATGCCCGCTGGGAAACTGCAGAGCAAGAAGAAAGTGGGTGAGGAGGGACATTTTTCCCCCATTAGAACTGAGCTATGCACTGGTTTCAGCTACACTTTTGTTGTTCTGTGAACAGTGACCTAGGAATGTAGGGTTTTTTGTTTATAGACTGCTTGACTTCCCTCCTCTCTCAGACCAGCTCTACCCTGTTGTGCCCTAACTCCCCTTGCTCTCCCCACCCTTCCTCACTTCACCATAGTCTTCCCCACTTTCTTCACCCCAGCTCCCCAACAAGCCTTCTTTTTGTTGTTGTTGTTCTGGGAGCAGGGAGGGTGGTTTTCTTAATGAGGCTTTTCCTTCCTCTCTACAGCCCTCAGACTGGGCTCCACCCTAGTAGCTTGTCAGCTGGCTTTTGTGAAAAGGAGAAGCAGGAGGATGAAGAGGAGGAAGAGGGAATGGGAAGAACAAGCATCTTGTGGACCCTGACACATGTAGTGTCTGCATATTTATTTTTTAACTTTGTTTTTATTATTGACACTAATACAGATGTTCCCCCATTTTCCCCATCTTTACCCACTTCCACCCAGTCCAAGTCCCCCTCCCTTCCCTCTGGCCATCACTTCACTGTTGTCTGAGTCTATGGGTTATGCATATATGTTCTTTGGCTAATCCCTTCACCTTATTTCATCCAGTGCAGCCCCCTCCCCTCTGACAGATGTTAGTGTGTTCCATGTATCCATTGTTTGCATATTTCTTAGCTGTTCACTAGATTCATGATAAATTTAACTCAAACTTCTCATCTGACTATTTGGGTATATAGAGGAAACGACAGACCTATTAGTTCAACCAGGAGTCTCCCTAAAGCTCAGAGTGAGATGGAAGCAGTTGAAGATATTATAGGCTGCTATTTCCTTCCTTCCTTCCTTCCTTCCTTCCTTCCTTCCTTCCTTCCTTCCTTCCTTCCTTCCTTCCTTCCTCCCTTCCTCCCTTCCTCTCCTCCTTCCTTCCTTCCTTCCTTCCTTCCTTCCTTCCTTCCTTCCCTTCCTTTTCAGAACTAAAGAACGAATGCTCAGTGTTAATATTCCATTACAAAGCATTCTTCCAGGGACGAGCGCCCAGATAAAAATGGGCTACAAAGTTTCAATCACACTGTACATGCGCGCCCGCATGTGGTATTTTGTGGAAGAGCCACACTCAAGGGGCCAAAAAGCCACATGTGGCTCGCGAGCCACAGTTTGCCAACCACTGGCCTAGGGCGATTTGGTTTATTTCTTAAACCAGCTAATAGAAAGGAGAACCTGTTGTGCTCCCTAGTGTTGACTGAAAATAATATTGACTAGGTGTTTCATCACCAAAAAAGATTTATTCGTGAAAAAGAAAGGGTTGCAATCCAGTGCTTGCAGACATGGCAAGCCATGTGCATTTTATAGCCTGCGTGCCAAGATGGAGAGGTATTTATATAAGGGAAAGCAGAAGTTAAGG
Organism: Myotis davidii; assembly: GCF_000327345.1. Taxonomy (NCBI): domain Eukaryota; kingdom Metazoa; phylum Chordata; class Mammalia; order Chiroptera; family Vespertilionidae; genus Myotis; species Myotis davidii. The sequence continues at coordinate 99,244 of NW_006288260.1, forward strand.
GAAGGGGAAGTTAGAACCATAGAGCTTTATTATAAACACTAGAGACCCAGTGCACAGATTCATGCACCAGCGGGGTCCCTTGGTGTGGCCAGTGGGGATCTGCTGAAGCCAGCAGTCGAATGCCGCCTGCTGCTCCTGCCTGCCACTCCCACTCATCCCAAGCCCTACTGTGCCTACTGCAGGCTCACGCCCAGTCAGCCCCCATTGGGAGAGGCTCACACTGCTGCAGCGGCCACTCACCAGCCGTAAGCCCTGCGCCTGGCGCCCGTCAGTCAACTGAGTGGCGCTCCTGCTGTGGGAGCACACCGCCCACCAGAAGACAGCTCCTGTGTTGAGCATCTGCCCCCTGGTGGTCAGTGAGCGCCATAGCAACCGGTCCTTCGGTCACTTAGGCTTTTATATCCTATTTAATAAAAGCCTAATATGCTAAGTGTCCAGTCGTCCGTTCAACCAATCAAAGTGTAATATGCTAATGATATGCTAAGGCTGCTCAACCTCAACTGGGACTAAGTGAGAGGGCCGGACACACCCTGGAGTCCTCCCATGGTCCCTCCCAGGCTGGCCAACCTCCCATGTCTCTCCCTGGCCCCAATAATGCACCAGTGGGGTCCCTCGGCCTGGCCTGGGACCCCTCGGGGGATGTTGGAGAACCAGTTTTGGCCTGATCCCTGCAGGCCAGGCTGAGGGACCCCACTGGTGCACGAATTTGTGAACTGGGCCTCTAGTATTGGAATAATTATACATGGTGTCAGGTGGGTACAAGATATATTGGGGTATCTGTAAGTAATATAAATGTCTAACCACTATTCTGTACACCTGAAACTAATATAATATGGTATGTCAACTGTAATTTAAAAATTAAAAAAATGTCCCTAGCCGGTTTGGCTTAGTGGATAGAGCATCAGCCTGCAGACTGAAGGGTCCTGGGTTTGATTTCGGTCAAAGGCACATGGCTAGGGGTGTGGGCTCAGTCCCCAGTAGGGGGCGTGTAGGAGGCAGCTGATCAATGATTCTCTCTCATCATTGATGTTTCTCTCTCTCCTTTCCTCTCTGAAATCAATAAAATATATTTATAAAAATTAAAAACAAAAACAGTTCAATGTCTTTTCACACATTGGAATCTAAGAGAAAACTTTCCAGTATAGCTGAAAATAGTGTTGGCTAGAGTGGTGAGAATCCTATGTTTAGCAGAGCTCCCCACATTTTAGACTAAAGCTGCCTGGCATAAAGTGATTATTTTCAAAGAATGTGTAGAGAGCTGTACACCTGTCTATGTGGTTCTGTGTCAATACATCTTACATGGTAAGCTGGGCAGATGGTAGAAAAATATGAATTAGTGAGATAGGGAGTTCTTTATAGAACCTCTTCTACAGGGAAATTCTTTCAACATATGCATGTTACTTAATCTCTGTCCCTTAGTTTCCTTATCTGTAAAATATGGGCAGCAATAATATCTACCCATAAAATTGTCAGAAGAATTCAGTGTTCACACACACACACACACACACACACAGCTTGGAACAGAGCTTGCCACATAGTTAATGCTCAGTAACTATTACTATCCTATATAATAAAGAACCAATATGCAAATGGTCATCACACCCTCACACTATCATGTCTTAACGGCTCAGATATTCAACACTGGGGAGAGAAGAATGGGGACCAGCCAGGCTGAGACCCAGGAGAGGGAGAAGCCGCCCGCCCCATGGTCCTGGGCTCCAGTGGCTGAGCCTGCACCTGCGGCCTGGGAGAGGGACAAGCCGCATGCCCCTTGGTCCCGGGCGCCAGCAGCTGCAGCCCGGGTAAAGCCACCTGCCCATGGTCCCCTGCGGCTGTGGCTGACCCAGGCGAAGCCTGCCCAGGTCCTGGGTACCTGCTGTTTGCCAGAGGGAAGGAGACACCCTCCTTGTGCATGAATTTCATGCACCAGGCCTCTAGTTGTTAATAATATTACCTGCCATGAAGGTTACAAGGACTTTATAGTCTAGTGGGGGGAGCAAGTATATGTACAAATAGGTGCTCTGAGGTAGAGAAGAGCACCGAGGAATCAATGGTCAGTTTTGCCTGAAGGAATTAAGTAAGGAGGGGGATGATCTTGAGTTAATCCTTTCAAGAAGGATTAACAGAGTTTAAGCCATTTCAAACAGAGAAGCAAGGTGAGCCAAAGAATAGACATGGAAACAGGCATTCTCAGGGATTTGTAATACAGATTAGGCTCAAGAAAGTACCAAGATTTCTGCTGCTTCAGAGGTAGGCTGAGTCCAGAGTACAATAGGTCAGAGCAGTGATTTTCAACCGGTGTGCTGCAAAATATTTTTTAAAAAGCAATACCTGACTATTTAGTCAGGGGCACTGACTTCTTTTCCTTTAGACTGTCAAATTGAAAAATGACAACAACCAACACAACAATAACTGTGGGTGTGAATGCTCTGTCTTGAACCATATTATATAGGTTATTTATAACAGTTGCATCTTATTGGTCACTGTGCATAATATGGTTGTGTTTGATTCGTTAACTCTTGGTACTAGAAATCCTTATTATACAAGTATAGGCACTTGATTTTTAATTTTTTAAAATGTATTTTTATTGATTTCAGAGAGGACAGGAGAGGGAGAGAGAGAGAGAGAGAGAGATAGAAACATCAATGATGAGAGAGAATCATTGATCAGCTGCCTCCTACGCGCTCCCAACTAGGGATCGAGCTAACAACCTGGTCATATGCCCTGACTGGGAATGGAACTGTGACCTCCTGGTTCATAGGTCAGTGCTCAACCCCTGAGCCATGCCAGCTGGGTGATACCTGATTTTTAAAAAAATCACTTTGGAGCAAAAAGGATAGGTAATTTGTCAGATTGGCAAAAAATATGTTTTTGGTGTGCGTGGAATTTTAGTATTTAGTTTATGTGTGCCATGAGATGAAAAAGGTTGAAAATGCTGTGTTAGAGGGTGAGTCCCCAGGTTCTGGTTTGGATGTTGGCTTGCATAATGATGCCATCCAGGTAGGTGGGGAACTATAAGAGGAGAAACACAACTTTGGAGGCAGAGTAAGAGAAGATGAGATGATTAGAAGACATTCAGGCAGAAAGATCAAGCATGTGGCATTTACGTCTTGGGAAGTACTGGTGTTGTAGGCGGGAAGGGAGCCAGAAGTCAGACCGGACTTGGGTTCAGCAAACTTGGTACTTGAGTTCTGGCTAGGAAATAATTCAGAGCCAAGACTCAAACTATAGGAGAACATTTATTTGGAACATCACAGACAGCGAAGAAGTAATTTGTAGAAGAATGGGCTCAGGAAACAAGTTATAGAGGCAAAGGGAGTCAGAAAGCTAATGGTAATATTCCTGGGGGGATGGGGAGAGAGAAGGGAAAGGTGCAGCAGCTCTGGGGAGGGAGAGCTTACTGGGTCCTTTGTCCTAAGGGTTTTAAGGGTGGAGATATTAGGGGAGGTCCTGGGGGAAGATCTCAATAGAATATTCGGCAGTTTTCCAGGTGTGACTTTTCAGGTCCCACTGATTGATTGGTTGGTGCCAGGACAGGGGGTCATTATCCAATGCATTGTCCTGAGGTAAGCTGTGGGGTTACTGGCCTGGTTTTGCTTCTTTTCTGGTCCTGGAGCTGAAATACAACAGAGGCCTAGATGTTATCTCTAGGGAGGAAAGGTCAGGGGGTCCAAGCCTCAGGAGCAGTGATAAGCTAGTGGAGGAAAGGCCACCATGGGGTTGAGGCCCCACCCTACAATTGCTAGGCCCCCAGGGCTATCTGCCCTGGTGATCTTCTGTACCTGGCCCATCGTCCTTGCTCTGCTCCTGTCTGTCTAACTGCCGACCACACTGGGCTTGGAACTCGTTTTATCCTTTAAAAGGGGGCTTGAAGAGTATACTGATCCCTACTTTCCAGGGTCGTTGTCGGGAATGAGAAATGATAAATGCACCTGACCCAGTGACTTGCCCATATTAGGTGCTGAAGACACGGGAGCTATTATTTCTCCTGTCTCTGCTTTCTCGGTCCCTCTTGCTTTGTTTTTTGTCTCTCTGCTCTTTCCTCCCCTGTAAAAGAATTGTGGTAGGAACGAGGCACTGATAAGGGCCTGTGGTTGCTTGAGACTTCCTGACCTCCTATTAAAATGACCTAGAGAGGGACTTTCAGGCAAGGGCAAAGAAATACTGGAAATGTGGCTGTTATCCTATGGATTCAGCTCCACCGGAATCTTAGCAATGCCTGGCTGAGAGGGAGTCTCAGGCAGTTGAGAACCGTATTCTTAGAGGTCTGGTGTCTGGAAGACTAGAAGAGCCTTTCTGTCTGTCTCCACAGTTCTTCGAACTCCTCCTTCGTCCCCACCCGTTCTTTCACCCTCACCTTCTTTCCTTGTCTCTTGCTACAACATGCCCCCAGCTCCATTCTCCTCGGCTTTTAGTCTCCACCTTGAGAAGACATTGTGACCTCGCTGTCCCTGCTGGTGTCTTCCTGTTACCATGGAGAGCTAGGAGGGTGGATATGATTCCCGTCGCCAGCCTTGCTTTTTCCTTTCACCATTCCTCTCTTTGTAGACAGCCTCTCACCCCAATCGCTTTCGCCCTCCCCTGGTGAGTTAGTTTAAAGCCTAGTGGATAGGTGACCAAGCAGAGCACTTGCAGGCCTCTGTATGGGATGGGAAAAGGGGAATTGAAATTGACTCGAGTTATATACCTGCTGGGGCTGGAGACTGAGAGAAGCTGCTGGGAGGGGCAAGACCAGTACTCTCCGCCCAGTGCCCCGCCCCACCCCACCCCACCCTACCCCCTCCTTTCTCCCTCCCTG
>NW_006288260.1:104134-104942 GCF_000327345.1 Myotis davidii
ACCCTTTTCCATCTCCTTCCACTTTTGACTCTACTCTGGCAGACGTCTGTCCCTTTTAAGGAACTCCACCCCTCACGGTGGTCACACCTCTCTTCTGGGTGTAACCGGCTAGAGACAGAGTCACCCCACCCACTCCAGTTGCCCAGCTAGCACTTGAGGATCTCCCCCGTGGAGCAGCTGGGTGCTTCTAAGAAATGTCTTCCCAGGAGTTGGGGCCATTTTTCGCTGAAGCCCGTGCCCTGGGCTGGGGATGCCTCTCTATGTTTCCACCAATTGTAGGCATGTGCCCCTCCTTTCTTTCTCTTTAGGAAGGCGCTGGGGTGTGGGGCAGCCAAGGCTGCAGTCAGTTTTCCTGTCCTGAACGAGTCCTCCCTCGTCCGCCTCAACTTTGTATTCAAGTATTGCTTTGGGGTTTGGGTTGGTTTTCTTAGGTCCAAGCCCGGGCCCTCTCTTCCAGGGTCTGTGGAGTGCAGAGGATGGGTGGAGAGTGGGCTTGGCCGGAACTGAATTGGTGGAGGTGAAAGGGGAACCGAGGATCCTCAGCTTTGGCCACTTCGACCCAGCGAACCCACTTTATTTTTAGCCGAGGGAAATAGCCGCATGGGCAGCAGGGGGGGAGATTCTTTTTAGGAAGTCTGCTTTGCTGGCCCCCCGATTTGGGATTGGATGCCTGAGAGCTTTGTTTCCCTGGTTGCGAGGGTGGCCCAGCTGAGTCTGAATTGACTCCCTCTGCCCTGGCCCTCCGCCCCATTTTCCAGCCAGGAGGAAAAGGGGAGGTGGGGGGCCCAGCAAGAGAAGGCGAGAGCGA
>NW_006288260.1:105154-105835 GCF_000327345.1 Myotis davidii
TCTGGCTCGGCACTCTCATTTCTCTTTATGCAGTGAGGTTTGTCTTTGACTTAACCCAACCCAGCCTAAGCTGCAGCCAGCAAGTACAGGGTTCAGAAGGCCAGCACTCTCAGGTAACCGCCCCCCCCCCCGAAGTCTGCTTTGCTGGCCCCCCGATTTGGGATTGGATGCCTGAGAGCTTTGTTTCCCTGGTTGCGAGGGTGGCCCAGCTGAGTCTGAATTGACTCCCTCTGCCCTGGCCCTCCGCCCCATTTTCCAGCCAGGAGGAAAAGGGGAGGTGGGGGGCCCAGCAAGAGAAGGCGAGAGCGAGTCGCTGGCAGACAGGGGCGGGTGTGAAGGAAACAGCTGTCTTGCGATCAGCTGAGAAGTATGAGCCTCGGGGAGGACGGTATGAGGTCCGGAAACATCAGGAGTCCCCAGCTAGTGACATGGGCGGTAAGTGACTCTGGGATTAGGACACACTCACTCCCATCTCCTCTGTCGAGATTCAGCCCCATCCCCACTTCTGTGCTTTAGGTTTTAGCAGAGGGGGGAGGGCATAGGTGGGTTGGGGAGGAAGGGCACAAAAACTATGTGGAACCGAATGGAACTCAAGAGAAAATGACTTTGCTAAAGGGCTGAGCAAAGAAGGGATAGGAAAGTTGGGGAACCCCGTGGGAGAAATGGAGGTGTGTGTGTGTG
>NW_006288260.1:106030-113309 GCF_000327345.1 Myotis davidii
AGATGCTTCTGAAAGGAAGGAGAAGGGGGAAGTGAGTTAAGGTTTGAGTGTAGGCTATTGGGGACGTTTGAGCTGGCTGGTGAAGTCCCGGAGGCAGCCTGGGGGAGGAGCTGCTTTGGGCGTGCCTTCGCAGCGGTTCTCAACCTGTGGGTCGCGACCCCTTTGGGGGTCGAACGACCCTTTCACAGGGGCCGCCTAAGACCATCGGAAAACACATATATAATTACAGATTGTTTTGTGATTAATCACTACGCTTTAATTATGTTCAATGTGTAACAATGAAAACACATCCTGCATATCAGATATTTACATGACGATTCATAACAGTAGCAAAATTACAGTTATGAAGTAGCAACGAAAATAATTTTATGGTTGGGGGTCACCACAATATGAGGAACTGTATTAAAGGGTGGCGGCATTAGGAAGGTTGAGAACCACTGCAAGGGAGGCTGAGCTTGGCTTGAGGTAGAAACCTACGCCCTGCCCTACCTAGCTCTTTAAATCGTGGCTCAGTAGGTGTAATATTGAACCAAATTGCTGTAGCAAATCGACTTGCAGTGATTACTTGGAAGAAGTCTGTGTGTGTGTGTGTGTGTGTGTGTGTGTGTTTAACTCCGTGAATTTGGGGGGAATTAAATCACAAAATAAATAAAATTTATTCTTTGGAAAAATAAATCCAAACAGATGGTCAAAGGGACAATCCTTTATTTCCTTTGGTATTATTTAGCACCTGTCTGATGTCACTCAGGCTGATGACAACTAGGCAAAGAGAATAATCTTTAAGTTTGGGTTTGAAACTAATGAAAACTATGATAGCTTGGAGCAGCAGACATAACTGCTTTAAAACTAACATCACCACTTACTTGCTGCATTACCCTGGACATTGCTTTACTCCTTTGGAGAACGTGGATTAATAATCTTATCTCAAAAGAAGTTTGGGTAGACTAGATGCCATGATGTATGTAACAGAGGCTGCCTGCTACTCCTCGTACTAGTATATCTTTGTTTCTCTTCCTTTTCTTAGCTTGCCACTCTTCTCTCTGGAACACTGCTGATAGAATTAGTGCTTTGCTATCTTTAAAACACCTTCCAGGTGGGGCGGAAGGAGACCTCACAAGATTGAATTTGCTTGCCCAAAGGCTGAAGTTAGAGCACGGGTTTTATTTACCTTTGATTTAACATTGTTCCCTCTGGACTTTAGCACCTCCTAGAGAACGGGCCACTGGTCTGCCTTTCCCCTCATTCTTTAGGCAACTTAAACAGGATGATAAAACCAACAGGTCATTTGGACAACATAAACCAGTGACTCACAAATGACCTCATTCCGTTCTTCAGAATTTTTTTTGGTGACAACAGAGAATGGCCTGGGAACAGGGTCTTCAGGTTAGCTTGAAGGGCCGATAGGCAGGAAACATAGGAAAAACAGAAATATAAACTTAGCAAAAGTGACACATATATCCGAAAACCAAACCAGATAATGGCTCTATTTTCAGAGCTCAGGGCAGCTATAGGTCCCTCTTGTTTAGGCTTCCAGGATACATTGGAAAGAAAATTTGGGAGAAAACACGAACTAGCACACTACCACCCTCTACCTCCCACCCCTGTCATTCTAGTATATGTATTTCTGAGATGAAGCCCTTATTGGTATAGCTAACCGAATTCCAATAATCAAGCCACCAAGCTTAGTCATCTTCCATCTCTCTCGGTTGCATGTGCCTAGCAGTGAGGGAGAACAACCATTTATTCTTTCTCATTCTGTCAGGGGCGGTATAGTAAACCCTCGATTTTGCAGACCTCATTTAACAGAGTTTGAATTTAACGGACATATTTTCTGGTGTGTATGTCATATGTGAAAATTAACACCCTGTTAATTTTAAAATACTTTTAACCAAGACTTGCTTATAATTAAATTATCAGGTTATTTTTTGTCATGAATTCACTTATTTTTTAAAAATATTTTTATTGCTTTTAGAGAGAGGAAGGGAGAGGGAGAGAGATAGAAACATTGATGAGAGAAAACATTAATCGGCTGCCTCCTCCATGCCCCCTACTGGGGATCTAGCTGGAAACCTGGGCATGTGCCCTGACAGGCAATCAAACCATGATCTCCTGATTTATGGGCTGGTGCTCAACCACTGAACCACACCAGCCAGGCAATTCACTGTTATTTTAAGCAAATTTTAGTGAATAGGCCCTATGTTGGAAAAAACACTAGTAATTTTGCCAACATAAATAAGTATTACATACCCACAACTATAGTCTACATATTTAAATCTAATAGTCACGGCTGGTAAACAATGTTCAGCGAATGATTAGCATATGATCACACCTCATCAAGAGTGGTAATTGGTTCTGTTATCTCCTGGCATGACTTTCTTCTGCACCAGTTTTCAGGCATGTAGGGAAGATGTTCCCCCATGCACTAAGCCACATCCCAGCCATATGCATTTGTTTATTCACGGTGATGGCGAATGCAGGCATTGACTAGACCTATTCAGTATAAATTTAAAATGACTATACTGCATATAGAAAACTTTTCTGTGAAACTAAACTTTTTATACATACTTAATTTTAATTATACAAATGTGTTTACAAATGTGTGTACATAAGTCAAAACAGGTAAACTAAACTAATTTGTCAATTTTTTAGCATATGAATCTGGAAAACCTATAACAGACTTTCCGCTTTAACAGGCACCTCCTCGTTAGTCCGTTATATTGAGGTTTCACTGTATTATTATTTGACACATTACTATATTTACCCTTACCTTGAGTTGGTTATAGTTTATTGCCTCACTTAAATTGATGAATAATGAGATTGCCTTTGGATATATAATTTATTTAGCAAATATGTGTTGGCATACTATGTGTTAGACACTGAGAAATTTGATTAAAACTCGTTTTGTATTTCTTTCATCTTACATGTCTTCTTTTTGCCTCCCGATTCAAACCCAAATCATCCTTTAAGTCCTATTGCAGCCCTTTGCATGTGCACCAAACCTTCCTTATTTCTTCAGCTATTTCTTAGAAATTGTACATCACTGTCTGGTCTGCTCAGTTGATCCTTATCATAGAACTAGGGGCCGCCTCTGCCTCGGCCCCTGCCATCATAGCTTCATCCAGAAGGTTGTCCGGAAGGACGTCCAGTGTAATTAGCATTTTACGCTTTTATTATTATAGATGTACTTACTTTCATGTACTTATTTTCATGATTTTTTCTTAAAACAGTATTTATAGATTTCTTTATTAATTTCAAATTAAATGCTATTTCTATGAAAATTTCCCTGATTCTTGCTTATAGAAACAAACCCTTTGGAGTTTCCATTTCCCTTTACTTGCATTATCTGGAACCCCTGCTACACTGTTCCCTGCATTACAGTACTTTGCATACATATATAATTACATTGTCATATTAGGCTCATTAGTTTATCAAAGACAATGTGAGACCTTGTTTGACTTTTTGATTTTCATATAATACTGTTTTCAATTTGGGTTTTATATCTGAAGTTGGGTTTCTGATTTATTTATTATCGCCAGCTCAGCTTTATCATCTAGCCTCTGTTTTCTCACCTCTAAAATGATATGGTAATTTGTGATTACAAAGAATGTAAGTAAAACACATTGGACCCAGTTCCTGACTTCCATTACATATTTTATAAGTGGAAGTTGTCTTCATTTTTGTTACTTTAAGTAACTTATTTAAATGTTACTTGTGTGTTTGGAGAAGAGGAAGGTAGGTTAGTGGGATAGGAAGCTGGATTTAAATGTAACATGCTAGGTACTTCGTATAATAAACTTAAAGATATTAACTGCACACTTATACAAAATAGGTATAATATGAACAAACCAAACTCTGGGATTATTAAACACTTTAAATTAAGGAGCTATAACCTAAGTCTAGGGCCAGATTCATGTATTTGATATCAATACAGGTATCAAATATCTAGCATTTTGCCTTTTTTTTTTGTAACCTCAATCTCATCATGTCTAAAACAATATGTCATTACCTCTAGACTCTTGCTCTACCCCTCATTCAAGACTTTTCCTTTTCACTTCCCTGGTTCTTCAACTTACCATCATCATAATCTCTGCACTTGCCTTTTTTCGTCCATGAATTGAGAATAATAGTAGAAATTACCTCATAGGGTTGCAATAAAGAAATAAAGTATTAATTTTTTAAAATATATTTTATTGATTTTTTTACAGAGAGGAAGGGAGAGAGAGATAGAGAGCCAGAAACAGCGATGAGGGAGAAACATCGATCAGCGGCCTCCTGCACATCCCGCACCGGGGATGTGCCCGCAACCCCGGCACATGCCCTTGACCGGAATCGAACCTGGGACCTTTCAGTCCGCAGGCCGACGCTCTATTCACTGAGCCAAACCGGCCTCGGCAAGTATTAATTTTTTAAAGCACTTAGAAGAATGCATGACAGTATAGTAAGCAGTGGGGAAATATGGCTGTTGTGGTTCTCTTACTCCATACTCAAAATGCTAGCATTAGACCTAGCTGGTTTGGCTCAGTGGATAGAGAGTCGCCTGTGGACTGAAGGGTCCCAGGTTTGATTCCAGTCCAGGGCACATGCCTGGGTTGCGGCTCATTGGATAGAGCATTGGCCTGCGGACTAAAAGGTCCTGAGTTCAATTCTGGTCAAGGGCACATGCCCGGGTTGTGGGTTCGATCCCCAGTAGGGGGCGTGCAGGAGGCAGCTGATCAATGATTCTCTGTCATCATTGATGTTTCCATCTCTCTCTCCCTCTCCCTTCCTCTCTGAAATCAACAAAACTATACTTAAAAGAAATGCTAGCATTAAAAGAGGGCTAGCATTAGCTTTGCCCTCTTCCTCAGTTTCCTTATCTACTTAGTAGCCAAGGGCTCTTGTTAAAACTTTCATTTAAAAATGTATTTTAGCTGAAACCGGTTTGGCTCAGTGGATAGAGCGTCGGCCTGCCGACTGAAAGGTCCCGGGTTCGATTCCGGCAAGGGCATGTACCTGGGTTGCGGGCACATCCCCAGTGGGAGATGTGCAGGAGACCGCTGATCGATGTTTCTCTCTCATCGATGTTTCTAACTCTCTCTCTCTCCCCCTTCCTCTCTGTAAAAAATCAATAAAGTATATTTAAAAAATGTATTTTAAATTGGTAATGAATTCCACACTGCTCAAAATTAAAAATATGCAAGTATATACAATGAAGTGTTTGCCTCTCTGAGTTATATGTTGATTAGGAATCCTTCCATGGGCATTTTATGTATATCAAACAAATGAGTCTCTATATATACATATATACTCCCCATTGCCTTTTATACAAAGATAGTAACACACTCTGCATATCATTTTACACCTTACTTTGTCTACTTAAAAATATACTTAGGAGCCTTTTCCATATATGTATGTAAAAAAATACCTCATGCTTTTGTATGACTGCATAGTTTTTCACTATATGGAGGAGTCATAATTCATTTAGACAGTCTCCTGTTGAGTGACTTTTATTAGCCTTCACTCTCACTCGCTGGGGCCCTATCCAATCATCTTTCTACTTTTGGGCGCGCTCAATGTAAGAACCGCCCCTTCGCCATCTTGGCCAATGGGAAGATTCCCCAGTGCTCCCTGACTGCCTATGGTAGTGAGGGGATTGCTGCTAGACCTGCCCTACGGAAGCCTGGAGATTAACAGCCCCCACTCAGCTTTCCTCTTCAATGCACCTCAGCAAAGGGGGACCGCTTGGAGTCTCGGGACAACCCTGTTTGACTCCCTGCGCGCGCGCAGCGTCCTCTGGGCCACGCTCACACTGCCGCCCCGCCCCTCATAAATGGCGAGTCAGGCCTGCGTTCCAACTGACGGCTGTCTACATTTGTTCTTTTAACAACGCAGTAAGTACTCAGTGAGTGTTGGAAATTATTGTTCTTTGATCACCATTCTGTTGTTAACCTCATGTAATGTCGATGCTGCTGAAGGTTTTCCCAGAGATCGATCTCAAAACTACTCTCTGAAAAATATACAGTTAAACTATCTGGCCCTGGCCGGATTGGCTCAGTGGTTTACAGTGTCCGGCCCTCTGACCGAAGAGTCTCAGATTCCATTCAATGGTCAGCGGTCAATGGTCAATGGTTAATGGTCAACGGATAACGGTCAACCGTCAATGCCACGCACTGTCGTAGCAGGAGCAGATTCAATTCCTGCCCCCAACCTGGACACTAGCGAGAGGGAACCAATCAATGTGTCTCTCTCACGTGGATAGTTATCTCTCTCTCTCTCTCTCTCCCTCTCACACCCCCACCCCACTCTCTCTCCCTGTTCCCCTCACTTCACTCTCTTTAAAAATTAAATGGAAAAAATACCCTCACTCTGGTGAGGATTAAAAAAAAAATACGGTCTGGAAATATCTGTGTACTCATTCTTTCTATTATTTTAAAAAACTTTTAAGATTTATCTTTATTGTTGAAAAGTATTACATATGTCCCTTTTTCCCCATTGACCCCCTCCACCACACCTGCCCCCCTTTCACCACCCTATTGTCTGTGACCATGGGCTATGCATATATGCATATAAGTTCTTCGATCATTTCAATCACTTCGCACCAACCCGCCCTGCCCTACCCTGCCCCACCCCTCCTTCCCCCTGAGATTCCCCAGTCTGTGCCATGCTTCCAGGCCTCTGGATCTATTCTGTTCAGGTTTTTTAAAATTTTTATTGTTGAAAGTATCACATATATCCTCCTTCCTCCCCCATTGTACCCCTCCAGTTTGCCACGCCCCCCCAGACCTTCACCACCATATTGTCTGTGTCCATAGGTTATGCAAATATACATAGGAGATCTTTGTTCCATGCTTCCATGAATCTGGATCCACTCCATTCATCTGTTTATTCTGTTCATTAGATGCCACATCTGAGTGAGATCATGTGGTATTTTTCCTTCATTGACTGGCTTATTTCACTTAGCATAATGCTCTCCAGGTCCATCCATGCTTTTGCAAATATTAAGAATTCCTTCTTTTTTATAGCAGCCTAGTATTCCATTGTGTAGATGTACCATAGTTTATAATCCACTCATCTGTTGATGGACACTTGGGCTGCTTCTGTGTCTTGGCTATTGTAAATGATGCTGCACTGTGAACATAGGGGTGCACATATTCTTTTGAATTAGTATTTTGGGTTCCTTCAGATAAATTCCCAGAAATGGAATCATAGGTCATAAGGCACTTCCATTTTTTTTGAGGTAACTCCATATTGCTTTCCACAGTGGCTGCACCAATATGCATTCTCACACACAGAGCAAGCA
>NW_006288260.1:114587-114906 GCF_000327345.1 Myotis davidii
CTTCATGACTTACATTTAAGTCTTTTATCCATTTTGAGTTTATTCTTGTGTATGATGTAAGTTGGTGGTCTAGTTTCATTTTGTGCATGTACCTGTCTAATTTTCCCAGCACCATTTACTGAAGAGACTGTCTTGACTCCATCGTATGCTCTTGCCTCCTTTGTCAAATATTAATTGAGCTTTTGGCATGCTCAGTGTAAAAACCTCCCCTTTTCTCCACATCCAATGGCTTGGGTTGATTTCTGGGTTCTCTGTTCTGTTCCATTGGTCTATATGGCTGTTCTTGAGCCAGTACCAGGAGAGACATATGACAACATGC
>NW_006288260.1:115039-131335 GCF_000327345.1 Myotis davidii
CTGTGACTACTTGGGGTCTTTTTTGTTTCCATATAAATGTTTGGAGTGTTTGTTCTAGATCTGTGAAATATGCCATTGGTATTTTAATGTTATGTTGAGGTGTGATCCCTCTATTCCCACTTTCCTGAGAGTTTGTATGAAAAAAGGGTGTTGGATTTTGTCGAATGCTTTCTCTGTGTCAATTGATATGATCATGTGATTTTTGTCTTTCAATTTGTTTATGTGATATATCACATTTATTGATTTGCGAATATTGTACCAGCCTTGCATCCCCAGAATAAGTCCCATTTGGTCATGGTGTCTGATCTTTTTAAAGTATTGCTCGATTCGATTTGCTAATATTTTGTTAAGGATTTTAGCATCTGTGTTCATCAGGGATATTGGCCTGTAATCCTCTTTCTTTGTACTGTCTTTGATTTTGGAATTAGGCTAATGCTGGCCATGTAAAAAGTGCTTGGAAGTGTTCCTTCCTCTGAGATATTTTGGAATAATTTGAGGAGGATAGGTTTAGCTCTTCTTTGAATGTTTGGTAAAACTCTCCTTCTAGTTCATTTTTTTTAAAAGTATATTTTTATTGATTTCAGAGAGGAAGGGATAAGGAGAGAGAGAGAAACATTAATGATGAGAGAGAATCATTGATTGGCTGCCTCCTGCACACCCCCACTGAGGATCCAGTCCAAAACTCAGGCATGTGCCCTGACTGGGTATTGAACCGTGACCTCCTGGTTCATAGGTTGACGCTCAACCACTGAGCCACACTGGCTGGGCTCTAGTTCTTTAATAACCTTTTTCAAATATTAAAAACACAGGTAATGTGTTTTGAAAAACTGCCTATAACCTCAAAACCCTAAAATGTTGATTTTCTTTTTAAAAAAATATATTTTATTGATTTTTTACAGAGAGGAAGGGAGAGAGATAGAGACTTAGAAACATCGATGAGAGAGAAACATCGATCAGCTGCCTCCTGCACACTCCCCACCGGGGCTGTGCCCGCAACCAAGGCACATGCCCTTGACCGGAATCGAACCTGGGACCCTTCAGTCCGCAGTCCAACGCTCTATCCACTGAGCCAAACCGGCTATGACTGATTTTCATTTTTTAAGTTTCAGCATTTCTTATAGTCAGTGGCTGAAAGTGACCTATACTTCTCAATATCTTTCTAAATGATTGGTATGTTGTCTTTAATCTTGTTTATATTTTAGTAGACAGTTTTTTATTTTCTTTTTTATTAAATTTATTGGGGTGACATTGGTTAATAAAATTATATAGGTTTCATGTGTACAATTCTATAATACGTCATTTCTATATTGCATTGTGTGTTCACCACTCAAAGACAAGTCTCCTTCTGTCACCATATATTGACCCCCTTTACCCTTTGTTACCTCCCCACACCCCACTTCTCCTCTGGTAACCACCATACTGCTATCTGTGTCTATGAGTTTTTGTTTGTTCATTTGTTGCTTTCAGTTTTATATCCCACATGTGAGTGAAATCACATGGTTCTTGACTTTTTCTGTCTGACATTTCACTTAGCATGACATTCTCAAGCTCTATCCATGTTGTCACAAATGGCAGTATTTAACCTTTTCTCTGACTGAGCAGCATTCCACTGTGTATATGTACCACACCTTCTTGACCCAATCATCTATGGAAGGACACTTTGGTTATTTTCTTTTGTTAAATATTTTATTGGTTTTTTACAGAGAAGAAGGGAGAGGAATAGAGAGTTAGAAACATCGATGATAGAGAAACATCGATCAGCTGCCTCCTTCACACTCCCCACTGGGGATGTGCCCGCAACCAAGACACATGCCCTTGACCGGAATCGAACCTGGGACCCTTCAGTCCACAGGCTGACACTCTATCCACTGAGCTGGTTCGAGTAGACAGTTTTTTAGAAAGAAGGTGCTCATCAAATTTGCAATATTAGAAAGTAGTAAGGGAGCACTTGTAATTTGAGTTGGAAGATAAGGGTTCCAGTTCTGATTTCATCACTTCTAAACTATGTGACCTGAGCTTCTAAGTTCCTTATCTGTGAAATGGGAATGGTATATGAGCACTATTTCCCTGCTGTAAAGCTATGTAGATGCACATGAGGGATGATTATTTGTGTTGTCCACATGCTCTATCTTGTTAAGATACTAGGTACCTTCTTAGGTCTGTGTCAGGGTTCCCAATGCTCTGCATTCTTTTGAAATTGTAGGCCCCAGTGACTCTGCTGTGCTTCCTTCCTTAAAGGTTTAACTTCTTGATTCATCCCTAGACATTTTTTTCCTCTCAAGGCTGGCCAAAGGGTGAGATGCATTCTTATTAGCCAGCCACCTGCTCCTGTCCCTTAGAAGCACTGTTCACTTTCATATAACAAGCAGATCACTATGGAAAATGTGTAACAAAATAACCTTAGGAACATGACAAATGTAATATAGCATTAGCAATTTTTTGTGGTCATGGTCCTTGTAATATGATGTGTGAAGTTAAGCATATATTAGACATTGTCCCCTGTGGAAGGGGTTCAATCTTCCTTCTTTTCTCCTCCTTTATTTCCTCTTCCAGTACCCTGTACATTAGGAGAAGGACCAGAAAGTCTGGCTTCCAGACACAAAGGCTTGAAGAGCCATACCAGGCAGAATAATGGTTATTATCTCAGTAGGTTATTTGCATTTCTGAAGCTCTCCTGACTGTGTGATTTCATCTGCAGAGCTCAAGACAAATACCTTAACCCCCTTTGGGTATTTCCTCACCACTTTCCTCACAGATTCTGTGCAGCTGTCTGGTTCTAGACACTTAAGAGCAGCAGCTCCAACTTTAGAGAAAAGTAAAAGGCTTTTAAATTCCTTTAAAAAGACAACAACCCTGAGCATTCTTTAAAACCATTCTGTTGGCCCCAATTTTTAAAATTTTTGCTAGCTAAAATATTAAATAAAACATTTTTAAAAGACAAGGTTATACACATTTCTGATAGCTTTCTCTATATCCACTCCTACCAACATTTAGAGTGTTGTCCATGGTTATCTAATGGCAACTCCAACTGACTATCTTTTGGGTGAATGTGCAGTTAGCAAAAATGGTTGAGACATTCCTGATTGTCAGCTTAGGCCATTTGACTAATATACGTAAAAAAATTTTATATTGATTTCAGAGAACAAGGGGGAGGGAGAGGGAAACATCAATGATGAGAGAGGATCATTGATTGGCTGCCTCCTGAACACCCCCCACTGGGGATTGAGCCTGCAACCTGAGCATGTGCCCTGACTGGGAATCGAACCTCCTGGTTCATAGGTCAACATCCAACCACTGAGCATGCTGGCCGGGCTGACTAACATCCTTTTTTAAAAAAATATATTTTTATTTATTTAATGACTAATATACTTTTAATGCAGTTTGGACAGGAAGTATTTTTCAGACTCCTTGATTATTGCTACTTTAAATATTAATATTATTGATTATTATAGTATACTAGGGGCTCAGTGCATGGATTCGTGCACATTGAAAGTAAATTAATTAGAAGGTGGCAAGTGGGGTGGGACTGGGTGAGCTGGGCTGGACATGCCCTGGAGCCAACCTCCCTCGGTCCCTCTCCCAGCCACCTGGGGCGGTGCCAGGGCTCGAAGGGCATCTGTGGAGTAAGCAGAATCCCTCCGGCAGGTGGTGTCCCTTGGCCTGGCCTGCGGGGATCTAACCGAAACCGACAGCCTGACATTCCCTGAGGGGTCCCAGTGTGTGAAAGGACACTCTTGCAAAGTTGCTCTTGCTCCGCAGCTCCTGCATCGAGTGTCTGCCCCCTGGTGGTCAGTGCACATCATAGCTACCAGTCGGAGCATCTGCCTCCTGGTGGTCAGTGTGCATCCAAACTACCAGTTGGACGGTCACTTTGGCTTATATATATATATATAGATAGATTATTGTTATTAAATAACCTTCCTTATTCCTATGATCATTCATTCATTGGGCATTAGCACACTACATGGAGGAGATACTCTGCTAAAAAACAGGGACACAGAGAGGAACAAGACTAGGTACCTACTGAGGAGCTCACCTGATGTTGCCTCTTTGTACAAGATACTATAAACACTTGAACACATATTAACTTGATAACTACAGCAACCTTATGAGCTGGTACTATTATTGTTCTCATTTTGCAGATGGGAAAACAGACACAGAGGTGTGGAGAAACTTACCCAGAGTCTTACCGTTAAGAAGTTGCAGAGTTGGGATGTGACCCTAGGTGCTCAGTCCAGATCCCACATGTTTTTACCACACTTGGGTTGCATTGTGGGAGAATGGACTAAAAGGGGAAGTGACTGGGAAAAGATGAAGGGCCAGGTTTAAGAGATATTTCTTCGATAAAATTTATTGCAGCTGATAACCAAATGGCTGGAGATGGAGAGAGAGGAGTCAAAAGTAACTGGCCCTCAGGTTTTTAGATTGAGACGGGGTTGATGGTGGTCCTATAAATTGAGATTATAAATATAAGAGGAAGAGAAGGTTTGTGAGCACACTTAGCTTATGAAAGAACTATTTGATGCCTAGGAGATACCCTTCTGGGCCAGACCTAAACATGGCCATCAACAATAATAATGGGGGTAACTTTAATAATAATTAATTATATTGAGAACTTTTCATATGTAAAGAAGTACATTTGCATGTACTGATTCATGGAATTCTCACATTAAACCTATTAAATCAGTATCATAACCCCTTTCCTTGGCAGGTGAAGAAACTGAGGTTTAATAGGGGCTAAATAGGTTATCAAAGTCACTTTGCTCCCTCAACCCTGCTGTCTCATAATCCACAGGGATTGAGGAAGACCAAATAGTAGATGGCTCTTATCTAATAAGTTGCCCCAGATAGGACTAATGAGGCCTAATTGAAGAATATGTGAATGGAGAAGAAGAATGGAATTCTCTTCACTCTCCTCCAGATTTTTTCTGGCAGCAACCAAGCAAGTGCTCCTGACTTCATGGTGCCCTCCTCTGGATTATATGAGAGTTATCTGACCTAACATTCTTTTTTTACTGTTGTACCTCCTTTTTCACTCCTCCTTGAAATCACAATAAACTACCGTCTCTGGCACATTATACTTCATAGTTAATTGCATGTCAAACATCTCTCATACATAACCTGTCTAATTTTCTTTTATTCTTTTCTATTCTTGTCTAACTCCTGTACTCGAGAAAACACGCTTCCTCATTCCCCTTTTCTGTCACTCATCAAAAACCTTGGGAAATGTATTGAACACGTACCACGTGCCAGGCACTGTCCTAAACCCTTGAAATACATCACTGGAAGAAACATCAAAGATGAAAATCTCTTCCTGCAAAGAACCTACAGTCTAATGGAAAATACAGTTTTTTTGCATCTGACTTCTATGCTAATTCTTTACTACACATCTTCCTCCATGAACCCCACCTCCACCCCCAAGAGACTTCTCAGATGCCTTATGACTTTGCAGAGAACAGTTTGAAAATTTTAAATTCTAGACGGAAAAGTTAAAGCTTAGAAAGAAAAAGGCCTTGGCAAAGATTATGGGATGTGATTTGTGGGCATTTAACTCCCAGGTCAGTGCTCTCTGCTGTACTTGCTGACTCTCCATATCTGGTTGACCCAGATCAAAAACTGATAACAACTTGCCTACTATAACTTCTAACAGTAATTATGCAGAGATGATTTGGTGAATGATGGATGTATATGTGAGTAGTTCTACTCATATACTTGGAACAAAGAAAAAAAAATCTATGTACTTTGAGAGTAAATTGGTGATATTTTAAATCGTTAAAATTCTCCAAACTCTTGCTGGTGTCTCAGAAGTTTTCTCACAATCCCAATAGAAGATTCTTTGTCTATTATTGCCACTCAATTGGGACTTGTTTCCTCCATTCCTGACTTTCAATAAATAAAGGAATTGTGTTTAGAATTATATTTTACTTTGTGTGTGGTCGTATTATAATTTTCTATTCCTGCTAACTGTGCATTTGTTGTATATGAACTGCATTTGGCCTTAAATGGCTATAGTGAAGTGACCTGTAAATGAACATTTCTATAGGTAAATGTATTTGTTGAGCAAAGCAATTAACTGATTAAGGACAACCTTTTGAAATGCAACCAGATCATAAATGAAGAAACTAATTGTAATTGAATTGGAGACACTTAGCGAAATCTGAAATCTGACCAATTAAGTCATAAGCAAGCTGTGGATTCATCTACCTCGCCCTGTGCTTTCCTCTCTAGTGAGATTAGCCTGTAAATAGATCAAAGGAAATCTGGTAAAAGAGATGCTGGTATGTGCTTCCGGTGGGGATGATTGTGATGGTGCAGGGCAGCTGAATGAGGCCACCAAGTATCTTTTTTTCGTAGGAGGAAAATCTATCTAACAGGGAAATAAAAGATTGCTCATATTAACTCCACCTGGCTTGTATGTTAAAGAGAGGTAGAAAGAGAAAATATTCCTTTAGTGAGAATTGATGCTAATGTGTGAACAAGTTCACTAGGGTAAATATCCATACAGGAGCATGGGACTCCTTAGAGCAGTGACGGCGAACGTTTTGAGCTCGGCGTGTCAGCATTTTGAAAAACCCTAACTTAACTCTGGTGCCGTGTCACATGTAGAAATTTTTTGATATTTGCAACCACAGTAAAACAAAGACTTATATGTTTGATATTTATTTTATATATTAAATGCCATTTAACAAAGAAAAATCAACCCAAAAAATGAGTTCGTGTGTCACCTCTGACATGCGTGTCATAGATTCGCCATCACTGTCTTAGAATGAGAGCTAGGCCAAGAAGGGGAGCATTCTGGAACCTATGTAGCTATGCTGATATTCCTATGGTGGGTTGGAGAGATTCGAAGAAACATTCACATGAATACAGAATTTGAGGGGAGTGGGCAGCTCATATTATTGGGGACAAGCCAGGGCCATCTTGATGAACATAATATATAAATTAGAATGTTGTCCAAATGCTGACTTCTCAGTATCTAGTAAATCTTGAGAAATCATGTTAATAAAAACACAAACAGGTGTAACCAAGAATAAATGACGTATTGCATGTGTATATAGTGGGTTAGATCCTATTTTAAAATTATCTCTCTCTTGTCTCTTTTCCAGATATGGATCAATTCATAAACAACTTGAAGGCCCAGCTTAATTCAGAAGGTAGCTCAATGCATGTATTCAAACAGGTCAGTTATCAGGAAAAAGAGATACGAATATCGTGCCATAATACTGTTGAGTGCCTCATAATCATTATCGAGCTGAAGATCATTTTTCTTTCTGACAACATATTGAGGACTGAGAAGGGATGAAGAAGGGAGGTTTGTAAGAAGTACCTGAATGCTCAGTCTTCAGATTCAAATAGGGAGTAGATCTGGCCTTAAAGAAACATGGTCTCTGGGATTAAGGCAATAGGGGGAAGATGGGTATAAAACAGCAATCATTTATCTAGCACTATTCCATATTTCAGGCACTCTGAGATTAAATGCATTGTCTTACTTAATCTTCATAATAACTCTGTTGGGTAGTGTATTAGTAAGGGTTCTCTAGAGAAAAACAACAGAATGTGTATGTCTCAATCTCTCTCTCTCTCTTTCTCTCTCTTTCGGTATAGATAGATATGTAGATATAGATAAATTTTGTTTTATATATATCAAGATATCTACCTATCTATCTATCTATTATCATCTATTTATCTAAAGAGAGAGAAAAAATATTTTAAGGAATTGGCTCTCATTATTAATGGAATCTTGGTGAATCCAAAATCTAATGGGTAGGCTGGCAGACTGGAGAGCCAAAGCAAAGTTGAAGTTTGAGTTCAAGGGCAGTCTGCTGGAAGAATTCTTTCTTGCTTGAAGGAGGTCAGTCTATCTATTAAGGCCTTCAAGTGGTTGGATGATGCCAACCTACATTATGAAGGGTGATCTGCTTTACTCAAGGTCTGGTGCTTTAAATATTAATCCCAACCCAAAATACACCTTCACTGAAACATTCAGAATAACATTTGACCAAATATCTTGGCACTGTGGCCCAGCCAAATTGACACATAAAATTAACCATCACAGATAGGTATTCTTTTTTAAAAAACATATATTTTATTGATTTTTTACAGAGAGGAAGGGAAGAGGGATAGAGATTAGAAACATCGCTGAGAGAGAAGCATCAATCAGCTGCCTCCTGCACGCCCTCTACTGGGGATGTGCCCGCAACCAAGGTACATGCCCTTGACAGGAATCAAACCTGGGACCCTTCAGTCCACAGGCCGGCACTCTATCCACTGAGCCACACCGGTCAGGGCGGTATTCTTAATGTTTCAATTTTACAGATAAGAAAATTGTGAACTTGGGTGTCCCCACAGCAAGGATTCAAAACAGATTATGTTTTGTTGTTGTTGTTGTTCATCCTTACCCGAGGATATTTTTTCCATTGCTTTTCAGAGAGAGAGTGGGAGAGACAAAAAGAGAGAGAGAAGCATCAATGTGAGAAAGACATATAGATTGGCTGCCTCTGGCACATGGCCTATTGGAGCCAGAGATTAAACCTGAAACCCAGGTACATGCCCTTGACTAGAAATTGAACTCCCCACCCTTCCAAGTACGGGCTGATGCTCTAACCACTGAACACACCAGCCAGGGCAAAACAGATTATGTTTTTTATAGCCAAGCACTCTATGTTAGATGTGGAAGTCCCATTTTGCTCATGGTTAAGTTCTAAAGTTGTTGCATATGTGAAACCCAAATACAGTAAAAGTTACCCTTAAAAACCTCTTAAATTCCTTATAAAATTAAGTATATAGTTTTATATATCCAGTATAGATCTTTTTTTTACTTTTGTAAAATATATTTTTATTGATTTCCAAGAGAAAGGGAGAAGGAGAGAGAGAGATAGAAACATCAATGATGAGAGAGAATCATTGATCTGCTGCCTCCTGCACGTCCCCTCTGGGGATCAAGCCCACAATCTGGGCATGTGCCCTGATCGGGAATCAAACTATGACCTCCTGGTTCATATGTCCCCGCTCAACCACTGAGCCATCCCAGCTTGGCCAGATCCCTTTTTTAAAAGTCACCAGATAAAGTATCTGGCTTATGAATATGTTTTTAATCATTAAATGTTTTGCCCTTGGTGTACAATTGAATTTGTTTAAGTTTACATGTACATATGATGCCTTTGTACTGTTTTAATGATATTTGTAGCTGTGGCCATTTGGGGACTATTAGCATATAAACACTTGCTAATTATTCCAAAACATCTGCTGTTTGCTGGCTCTTAGTCATAGTTAATACTAAAAGGAAGCTGAGCCCTGATGGACTGAAGGGCCCGGGTTTGATTCAGGTCAAAAGCGCATACCTCATACCTAGGTTTCAGGCTCGATCCCTCAACCTACCAGCAACCAATTGATGTGTCTCTCTCACATCAATGTTTTCCTCTCTCCCCTCCCCACCCCCTTCCTCTTTAAAAATCAATGGAAAAATATCCTTGGGTAAGGATTTAAAAAAGGGGGGGGCAGCTGAGTGTAAGTGTTAGAGAAAAATCTATTCAACTTGTAATAAAAAATAGTGAAATGTTGTCAAGCATGCATGCATAACTATCTTATTTTCAAATCTCTGTACACCTAAGTACAGTTTGAAAAATGTTTTTCAATGTACTGTTTAAGTATATTAAGGTTCCAGAATTTGAAGCACTTTGAAATTGGTTCAATGTGTAGAAATTCTGGATAGTACATGATCTAAGCACTTGTTTTTTTGTTTCTTGTCATTTCCAAGATACCTTGGTTGTAGTACAGCAAAGGTGCTTATGGTACATGGCCACAGAACACTGGTCAGGCCCCAGGGGACAAAGACCCAGAGCTTGTATTCTGTAACAAGACTGTGCTGGCCACATCCTAGTGGGCAGAAGCCTCCTGGTTTGGTCCATTGTATGATTTGTTTATGTCATGAGGTAGGATCGATGGGTGGCTCTCTAGCTCGGTACACACATGCTGCTCCCCCTTCTTCAAATTCTTATATCACCAATGAATGAGCACTTGGTTGTCACCTGCCCTTTGTTTCTAGTTTCTGATTATTTCCTGAAAGTACAATTTCTTGGACCAAGTGTATGAGCAGCTTTAGAGTTCATATTTTAGTATATATGTCTCCTCCCTCCAATTTATTACTCTTAACATTTTGGCATATATTTTCGCATTTTCATTCTCTCTCTCTCTCTCTCTCTCTCCCTCTCTCTCTTTCTTTCTCCTCATTTCTTACCTTTGAAAGCAATTTGCATCAAGGAACTTCACTCCTAAATAATCCAGTATGTGCCCTAGCCGGTTTGACTCAGTGGATAGAGCGTCAGCCTGTGGACTGAAGGGTTCCAGGTTCGATTCCCATCAAGGGCACATGCCTGGGTTGCTGCTTGATCCCCAGTAGGGGGCGTGCAGGAGGCAGCCAACCAATGATTCTCTCTCCTCACTGATGTTTCTGTTTCCTCTCTCCCTTTCCCTTCCTCTCTGAAATCAATAAAAATATATACATTAAAATAATAATAATTTAGTATGTATCACCTATAAATATTGACTTTTTCCTACCTAACAACATCAACACTATTACAACCAGGAAAATTAATAATATCTCTGTAATATTAACTATTTGGGTCATACAATTCTAAAAGATTCTTAGTGATACCTTTCCCTATGCCATTCTTTCTGCCTGGCACGTGCTTCAGTCTGTCTGATTTACCAAATCCCACACTTTCCTTAGAATCCAAATTCCAATTCCATTTATTTCATAAAACTTTCACCGATAACTCCAACTCTCCCTGATCTCTAGTATACTTGAGCTCCTGGAATGCTAAGTTACCTGTATCAGTCACTCATGTGGTTTTGCTTATTACTTGTTCTTGACACCCACAGTCTATATTCTTGTGGAAAGTGATACTACACTTAACCTCTTCTTATGCTTTCTGTTGTAACTTTATTTCTCAAAATTGATAGTCATGAGAGAGAGACTATAAGAAGAAATACTTCTTCCTGTTTGTTCTTAAAAATTCCTAGTATTCTGCCTCTTTAATCTGGGAAGGGGACTAGCCAGGTGAAGAGAGATATGGGGGATGTGGGAAAAATAAGAGTTTAAGTTGATTTGGCGATTCAGAGGACAAGGAATTTTTAAGTGAAACAGAGCCATTTTTTGACAACTTCCTCTCCCTATCCTCCCTCCTCCCCACCACCAACAGGATTCTACTGCTCCCTTACCTGGATGGAGTGTATCCACCCATGAGGGATGGCGTAATTTAGAAGTATGTGAAACAGTGGGACAAATCACAGAGTCATGTCTTAGAGAAGCAGATTGAAGCAATATTTGGACCCCGAACAAGGCCTGAGTTGAGATGCGGGATTGAAAATGAAAAAAACCAAGAGTGCCATAGCCTAGCAGAGGGAGAAAGCAGATGGCAGCCTGACTAAATGACATAGATGAAACATCGATGCTTCTTCGTGCTCTTTTAAAAATATTTTTATTGATTTCAGAGAGGAAGGGGGAAGGAGAGAGAGGAACATCAATGATCAGAAAGAATCATTGATCAGTTGCTTTTGTACACCCCCACACTGGGGATCAAGCCCACAACCCGGGCATGTGCCCTGACTGGGAACAGAACCATGACTTCCTGGTTCCTAGGTCGATGCTCAACCCTTGAGCCATGCTGGCCGGGCTCCATTTTCCTTTTCTGAAACACCTTGTTTATATGTCTGCTGCATCGCTCACTATGGTATGACTTATAAACTACTCACATCATTCTATCATTATAGTTAGTATATTAGTACTTTTGGTTATACCTCATTCATATGTGCCCTCAGTGGACTTAGCCCAGTATTTATAGTGGATACTTAGAAAGTGTTGACTTTAATTAATCTTGCAGAATTATTATAAAGATTATTGTAAAACAATTTGTATCAATTGCCTGATACAGTGCCTAGTACCGATCCTTAGGAAAGTGTCCCTTTTCCCTCTTTAATGTACTCCTGCTTCATTTCTTCCAATTCCTTATATATTCTGTCTGTGAGAAGAGAATGGAGATATCTTCCTTTCATTGCTCGCATGTCTCTTCTTCAGGGCACTAGCAGTGACTGCTTTGCATCTCTCATTTGTTTATTAATTTATTTCAGGTCACTGGCTCTGTTCCAATCAGAGATCCCCCAAAGACAGCAGGCAGAGGCAATATGACATCTCTACCATTTCTGGATGCCAACCCCATGGAGAACCCAGCACTGTTTAACGACATCAAGATCGAGCCTCCAGAAGAACTTCTGGCCAATGATTTCAGTCTGCCCCAGGTGGAACCAGTCGACCTCTCCCTTCACAAGCCCAAGGCTCCTCTCCAGCCTGCCAGCATGCTGCAAGCGCCCATCCGTCCTCCCAAGCCGCAGCCTGCTCCCCAGACTCCTGTAGTGTCCACTTCGACATCTGATGCAGGCACTTTAGCAAACATCCCTGCCGTTCTGACTCCAGGCTCTATTCTGGCCTCCTCTCAGGGCACTGGTGGCCAGCAGATCTTCCATGTGATTCACACCATCCCCTCAGTCAGTCTGCCAAACAAAATGAGTGGCCTGAAGACCATCCCAGTAGTGGTCCAATCGCTGCCCATGGTGTATACTGCTTTGCCGGCGGATGGGAACCCTGCCGCCATTACAGTCCCACTCATTGGAGGGGATGGCAAAAATGCCGGATCAGGTGAGCACCATTGTGCCCCTTTCCTCGGCTTCACCTCCATCAATCTATTCTCTCATTTATTTATTGACAGTATTACAGATGTCCCCAATTTTCCCTATCTTTGCCCCCCCTCCACCCAGACCCCACCCCACCCCGGGCCTTCTCCACTCCATTGTCTGTGTCCATGGGCTATGCATATATGCATATGTATTCTTTGGTTCATCTCTTCTTCCCACCCCTGCTCAGATCTGTTGGCCTGTTCCATGCTTCTTATGTCCCTGAACCTATTTTGTTCATCAGTTTATTATGTTCATTAGATTCCACAGATGAGTAAGATCATGTGA
Source organism: Myotis davidii (assembly GCF_000327345.1). Taxonomy (NCBI): domain Eukaryota; kingdom Metazoa; phylum Chordata; class Mammalia; order Chiroptera; family Vespertilionidae; genus Myotis; species Myotis davidii. The sequence continues at coordinate 128,057 of NW_006288260.1, forward strand.
TACTCATCTTTCTCTGACTGGTTTATATAGCTTAGCATGATATTCTCCAGGTGCCTCCATGCTGTTGCAAAGGGTAAGAGATCCTTCTTTTTTATAGCCTCATAGTATTCCATTGTATATATGTACTATAGCTTCTTTCCAAAAATCTTTATTGTTGAAAGTATTACATAGGTTCTCTTTTTCCTCCCATTAGCCTCTTCCAGCCCGGTGCCATCCTCCTCCCCCTGCTAGGTCCTTACCCCATTGTCTTTGTCCACGGGTCATGTATACATGCGTACAAGTTCATTGGTTGATGTCCGTACCACAGCTATTTTTATCTACTCATCTACTGATGGGCACTTGGTCTGTTTGCATATCTGAGTTACTGTCATCTATTCTCTTTTTGAGTTGCCCTATCTCCTGTCTCTTTTTACCCCCTCCAATTATCCTGGCACACAGCGTCAAACACAGCCTTTCATACACACTGTTTTTATCATGTCTTTTCAATGCTTAAGAATGTACAGTGACTCTCTTTTGTTTAGCCCATGCTTCTCAAACTGGGGTATACATATCCTTGAGTGAAATACTATATATCTTCCTGGAACCTATATATTATTTGAGAGTTCAGTAATTTAAAACTTTTTATATTTTTAAAATATGATTTTATTAAAGAGAAAAATGTAAAATTTGAATAACATTTTACAATAAAACACAAACTTCAAAAATAGTTTTATGCTTACTAGGCTTTGGATTTTCCAGAAGAGTGTTTTTAAGCTTCTTTGCCATTAGGAATGCTTTGGCAAATAAGTTGATAATGTTTCTAGCCCTACATACTTAGGCAGACTTAGCTCCTGCTAAGCTCCTAAGACTGTATTTTTTCCCCCTGCAGGTAAAAGTCTCCTTTGAAATATTACCATCTCCTTATGTTCCTCCTCATTTTAGCATCTGTCACCCTCCATTTTTCTTTTTTACTCTCCTGTATCACAGTATATGGGCATTCTTCCTAACTGAATTGTAAATTTCTCAAGGACAAAACTGTGTTTTATTTCTCTTTTGGTGTCTTCAGAGAACCTAACACAGAGGTAGATAATAGTTGTCTCACAAAAAATATTTTGATGAGCCCTGGCCAGTTTGGCTGTGGATAGAGTGTTGGCCTTCGGACTGAAGGGTCCCAGGTTCGATTCTGGTCAAGGGCACATGCCTGGGTTGCGGGCTTGGTCCCATTGTGGGGCATGCAGGAGGCAGCTGATCAATGGTTCTCTCTCATCATTGATGTTTCTATCTCTCTCTCCCTCTCCCTTCTTCTCTGAAATCAATAAAAATATATTTTAAAAATGTGATTAACAAACTTAGACATTTGTCCAGGAGAAAGTTCATAACTATAATCTTTCCTTCTGCTTAATTTTTAAAATAAGTTTAGAAAGTAAGTCTCCCTTTCACCACTATCCCTCAACCACCTAGTTCCCGCCTTCTCTCCCCCCCCCCCCGAAGTAGATCCATTGTAGTTTGTAATTGGGAATGATTCTAGAAAAATATATGGCTTTTCGAAGTGTTTCAAGATATTTAGCTTCACCACATCTGTAGCATTCTGATCAGCTTTGGATGTTATGCCTTAGGAAGGACGTTGGGAAATTGGAGTATACTTAGAGGAGAGAGATTAGAATGGTTCAAGGACTCAAATACATGTCAAATGAGGAGCTGATAAATATTTAGCATGAATCAAAAAGGGGCCCTAACCAGTTTGGCTCAGTGGATAGAGCATCAGCCTGCTGACCGAAGGGTCCCAGGTTTGATTCCAGTCAAGGGCATGTACCTTGGTGGCGGGCACATCCCCAGTAGGAGTTGTGCAGGAGGCAGCTGATCGATGTTTCTCTCTCTTCGATGTTTCTAACTCTCTATCTCTCTCCCTTCCTCTCTGTAAAAAATCAATAAAATATGTTTTAAAAAAAAAAAGACCAAAGGGAAGAGATGTGGGTAGAATTGACTAGGGACCAGATTTCAGCTCAATATAAAATAAACTATATATATAATAAACTTTCTAAGTGTTTTCAAGCTTTGAAATCCAATGCCTTGTGATTGTTGTATCACTAAATGTAGGGTGCTGAAAAACAACATACCAAGTATCAAATTACTGAGACTCTGCAGTGTTTTTTTAAATAAAAACGCCATCATTGACTAGAGGATAAGTTTGGTAATGTAAGTATTCTTAACAATCTTTTTAAAAATATTTTTTATTGATTTCAGAGAAGAAGGGAGAGGGAAAGGAGAGAGAATCATTGTTCAGCTGCCTTCTGCATGTTCCCTACTAGGGATCAGCCCCACAACCTAGGCATGTGCCCTTGACTGGAATTGAACCCGGCACCCTTCAGTCTGCAGGCTGATGCTCTATCAACTGAGCCAAACCAGCTAGGGCTACAACAATCTTGTTTTTGAGATCTGCTAAGGAGGTTAATTAAAATATAGTTATCAATACTTGTATAGGGAGAGAGAGCCAAACAAAAAACAAAATGGAAAAATAAAATTCCCCGTATGAGAATTTACTGATCAAGGCAGTGGTAGCACCTCAGGATGGTTTGAAGGGGCTTTGAATTCCCACCATAATATCCATAAGTCCATTAGAGCCCTTCTAAATAAACAATACATTTTTAAAATGTTTCATGTAGTTTCAAGCTAAGCTAAGACCGTGAGCTCAGTGGTCTCCAAATGGTAGGCTTCCACCTCAAGAGAGAGAGGTGCACAAAGCAATTAGAGCACAAGGAGAAAGTATCAGCATTTCTCTTTGTATTTTCTCGCCCCTTACATATTATTTTTTTTTTTTAATTAAATCTTTATTGTTCAGATTATTACATTTGTTCCTCTTTTTTCCCCCCATAATTCCCCTCCTCCCAGTTCCCACCCCACCCCTGCCCTCACTCCCCACATCCATAGGTGCACGATTTTTGTCCAGTATCTTCCCGCATCTCCCACACCCCTTCCCCCCACAAGAATAGTCAGTCCATTCCCTTTCTATGTCCCTGATTCTATTATAATCACCAGTACATTCTGTTCATCAGATTATTTATTCACTTGATTCTTAGATTCACTTGTTGATAGATGCGTATTTGTTGTTCATAATTTGTATCTTTACCTTTTTCTTCCTCTTCCTCTTCTTATAGGATACCTTTCAGCATTTCATATAATCCTGGTTTGGTGGTGATGAACTCCTTTAGCTTTTCCTTATCTGTGAAGCTCTTTATCTGACCTTCACTTCTGAATGATAGCTTTGCTGGATAAAGTAATCTTGGTTGTAGGTTCTTGGCA
>NW_006288260.1:132388-142660 GCF_000327345.1 Myotis davidii
TGTCCGAATGCGTTACTCTTTCCTCCTAGTTGTAGGACTTCCACTCAGCCAGCGTTCCTGTGGGTCTGGGTGATGTCCCTTCCGTCTTTTAGTTTCACTTTTGAAATGGTTGTTCGAGGCGGCAAACTCCGGCGTTAACCTATGCCGCCATCTTGGTTCTCTACATATTATTTTTTGTTTATTTTCATAATGTACACAAAATTTTAATATACTGGCACATTTATATCATACACATACATGCAAACACATACATATTGAGATCCATACTTAAAACTTAACTTTTTCTTAATCCTTACCTGAGGATATGTTTATGATTTTAGAGAGAGGAAGGAGAAGAGAGAGAGAGAGAGAGAGAGAGAGAGAGAGAGAGCGAGACATCAATTGGTTGCCTCCTGTATGCACCCCGACCGGGAATCAAACCCACAACCTACTAGTAGGTATGTGCCCTGACTTGGAATCGAAACTGCAACCTTTTGGTGTACAAGACAATGCTCTAACCACCTGAGCCACCTGGCCAGGGTCATGTTTAAAACATTTTAGTGAATGATGTACAATCAATGTATAGAGGCGATTGCACAAACCAAGTCCTTCCCCATTCAACCTTATTAGCACCCTTAAGTTTCTAGCTTTTACTAGATCTAGGAGACCGCTGACCACAGGACTGAGTTTTGTTAGGTGTCAGAAACACAAGTAATTGATAATAAGAAATATTTGAGGGCTTCTCCCAACATAGGGAAAAGGATGGATGTAACATGTATCAAATACCTACTAGGAACAAGGTATGTGTTTCATTGGCTTGTTTTCATTTAGGAGCACAGAAGCTGAAGGATGCATTATCACCTGTGGGCTGAGACTAGGCATTTGTCTTAGGACAGCCAAGGAACTATTCAGAGAGTATGATTCAACAAGCACACATTGAACCTGGGGGCTAGAGATAGTGTCAATTTGTAACCAGACCCTATCCTAGAGAAGAAACTCACTGTCCTATCTCACTCACTATCCTTGAGAAACTTATTCTAGTACCAGAATGTTCCAGAATGTACCTGACTATCTTTCCCTCAAAGGAATTTCTGTTTCCTGCTATGCTAAATATTTTAAATATTCTTCTCTTCCTTCTACACAAATACACTTCTTCCATCTTGGCCTTTCCTTTACAGTAGTAGGTCCTCGGGTTACGTCTGAGGTCCATTCCTATGGCATAACATTACGCCATTTTTGCCGTAAGTTGGAACCCACCTACATAGGCACCTACATCACTCACATGGAGCGCATACACAGCAGTAGTGAAGTGAAACAGTAAAAAAAAAATTAAAAGAAAGATAACAATTCCTGACCTTTACTTGTGGTAAATAAATAACAAAAAATATAAAGCACATATGTACATACGTCAAAATGACGGAACTTTTTTTATAAATAAATGGGAGATGGCGATGTAACCACGAAACAATGTACGTCGAGTCTGACGTAACCCGAGGACTGCCTGTATTTCTTATCCTGCTCCTTCTCATTGTGGGCCAAACTGGGAATCCTAAAAATGATAACAGAGGCACATATATTTGTAGCCACATTGCTCCTTTTCTTTGCTTTTAGTGAAAGTTGACCCCATGTCCATGTCTCCACTGGAAGTCCCAAGTGACAGTGAGGAAAGTGCAAATGAGAGTGGATCCTTGGCCTTCCAGGGACTGCAGCAAGAGTGAGTACTTTTGTCTTTACTTCAAGTCCCTTTCTATGTATATATGTGTGTCTGTGGTAGAAATGGAGAAAATTCTCAGACATAATAGTAAGAATTTGGGGACAACAAAATATAGGAAAACCTTTCCCAGCAAAGGTATGAGTTTGTGTGCATATGTGTGCATAGACATGCATATTGTGGCAGAGTTAGGTTCTAATTGTAGATCATCAATTTTACCCTTGAAAAATCTGCAGATTTCCTGTAAAGTACAGTTGCTTAGGGTTTCTTTCTGTATGTTTAAAGCAGCCTTGTTATCCAGTGTTGGGACTAATAAAGTAGTTGGCTTGTGTTTTTAGCAACCATGTTGTATGAAAAATGTATTTCTTTAAACACAAGTATGAGACTTGTTAGAGTGAGGTGCTCATACTCTTTGGGAGCAGAAACCACCCAAGGAAACATTGCCACCTCCTGGAACCTGCATGTACTGAGCAGAATGGGCTAGTTGAGGGAATTGCTTGTACTGTATTACTTCTTCTTTTAAGGGTCTAGTAATAAATTTGCCTGTATGAAGTGGTCCCACTGTATGTATGTCCATTTATTTAGACTTCACGTTAAAATCATTCTTTAGCCCTATTTCTCTTTTTGTGCTCAGACCAGCAGCCATGACCCCAATGCAGGGAGAAGAGGCCCTTGACTTGAAAAGAAGACGGATTCACCAATGTGACTTTGCAGGATGCAGCAAAGTATACACCAAAAGCTCTCACCTGAAAGCCCACCGCAGAATCCATACAGGTCTGTCCACCTTCCCCCCACCCCAACACACACACACACACACCCCGTACACAGTCTCTGAGACTGATCCATTTATACTCGTGGATCAGGTTCCATTCATGGCTTTTACTCTTATACCTTGTTCCTACTCTAAGGTAGCTTTTATAAAACCAGCCTATGACTACACTTAGCCTGGTGTCTTCTGAATGGCCATCATCCCCAATTGATCACCTGTAGGTCTCTTTTTTTAAATTAATCTTCATCTGAGGATTAATTTAAAAAATCCATTGATTTTTTTAAGAAAGAATGCAAGGGAGAGGGATAGACAGAGAGAGAAACATCTATGTGAGAAAGACAACTTCAGCAATTAGTTCAGTATGTGGCCAATTTTGTTCCTTCTACACCCCTACCAACTCCCCCATCCCACACTATTATTTTGAAGCAAATTTCAGATATCATATTATCTTTGTCATAAATACTTAAGCATATATCTTTAAAAGGCAAAGGACATTTAAAAATAAGCTGAAGGGAGTGGCAGGAGATATTTAAAGTGCTCAAAGAAAGGAATCTAAAAATTCCTTAATATCAGATTTCCCCAGTTGTTTAATAAATGCTTTTTAAAAGTTTGTTCAAATCAGTATTTTTTAAAAGGTTCTTACATTAGATGACATAGTTAATGAGTAGGAGCCAACTATGCCAAAAGTTTAAGGAAAGTGTTGTTCTTATCTAGGCAGAGTACAAAAACTGGGAGATGGGAATAAGTTTGTCTTGTTCTACTAACGGAAGCCCAGCATTTGCTAGGGCATATTAAATGCAGCGGTTGGTGGTGGAAGCATGGAGTTGCAAGAGTAGAAGGGGGCCCAGCCAGAGTGGCTCAGTGGTTGAGCATTTACCAGCAGCATGCCCCTACTGGAGACCAAGCCCACAACCCTGTCATATGCCCTGACCAGGAATCAAACTGTGACTTTCTGGTTTATAGGTCGACCTTCAACCACTGAACCACACTGGCCGGGCTTTGTTGAAAGATTTTTGATTACTGACTCAATCTCCTTATTTGTTGATGGCCTGTTTAGGCTTTCTACTTTTTTTGAGCCAGTTTTGGTAGGTTGTATGTTTCTAGGAATTTATCCATTTCTTCTAAGTTACGTAGTCTGTGGGCATATAATAATTGTTCATAATTGTCCCTTATAATACTTTTTATATCTGAGGCATCCATTGTAATGTCTCTTCTCTGTTTTATGATTCTTAGAATTAGTGAGATGATCACATTACTATGTTGTACATCTGAAACTAATATAATACTGTATGTTAACTATAATTAAATAGCTGTAAAACAAAGAAAATAAAAAATTTATTATAAGATAAGATATCATGATTTTTAAAACATTCAATTGACATAGAAAAGTAAAAAGAGAAAGTCCTTTTCCCACAGTTTTTCTCCTCACTTTCCAGATATTCACTTACTGTTAATGAAGTATCTCATAATTTGCATTTAAGTATATCGATATTGCGCCTTTATTCTGCGTATTTCAACATGTACTGTGTGATCTACACACCCTAATAGGATCCTCTTGTGTTAATGTATTTCCTATTACTTTTTTCTCTTAGCTTTTTATCCAGAGCATACATATTCCATATATAACCCAGATGCAACCTGCGGATACTGAGCATGAACTATTTCAAAAAATTTGACTTAATGCTTCTCCTCATCCCACTCCATGCACTTTAATTTCTGAGCTGACACAGAAGAAGGCCTGTGGACTGAGCTGAGGGCTCCTTCTAGTGAATCACATTTTCTTTCTGTGGATCTGTCTCTACTTTAGAGTATTTGCTGGGAGGTATTAGAGTAGAGGATATGGCTGCTACAGCATGGTACAGGGTCAAGTGTCAAAGACCTCAGTTTGGAACCCAGGTTTATCATTTACTAGCTGTGGTCAGAAAAGAAGATATGTCAAACAGCCCTGTGAGATATTTTCTTCACCTTTAGAGATGATTAAACAGAGCCCCGGCCAGAGAGAAGTTACTTATTTCAGGTCACACAGCTGGTATGTAGGAGAGCCAGGATTCAAGCAAAGGCCTGTTGGAGCCAGCGCCTGCCACCTTAGCTTCTCTTTAGCGCTTCTGTAAGGTTGAAGGAGAGCCTGTCTTCAAAGTGATTGCCTCACCTTTTGACCAAAGCCTTGATAAAAGCTTATGGCCTGTTATCTTTTCAGTGTCCAAGCATCGCTGACTCCCCTTGTTTTTTCCTATTCCCCTTTTAGGAGAGAAGCCTTATAAATGCACCTGGGATGGCTGCTCCTGGAAGTTTGCTCGCTCAGATGAGCTCACTCGCCATTTCCGCAAGCACACAGGCATCAAGCCCTTCCGGTGCACAGACTGCAACCGGAGCTTTTCTCGCTCTGACCACCTGTCCCTGCACCGCCGGCGCCATGACACCATGTGAGCTCCACAGTCCTCACTAGAAGAGCTGCGCTAGTCTCATTCCTGTGTGTGTGCTGAAGTCATGACCATCTTTTCCTCTTTGACTTCAGCTTGCCTCTGGGATGGGACTGGAGTAGCTCACTGAGCCAGGTTGATGAGACTGGAGGAAAAGATAGCTTATTTCCCATGGTGGCTCCTCATATTCCATCTTCACATCTTCGTATAGGTTGAATAAAAAGTGTGGCACCCATGGTCACAGATGGGACACTTTTCTACAATAACAAAACAGGAATCCAACTCAAGGCTGTGAACAAACATATGCTGCTTTTTTCCTGTTTTTCCCTCCTTTTGTTCTAGAATTCTTATCCATATTTTTGAAAAATCAGTACTTAAAAGTGGTTGGTAGTGTTTTAAAATGACTTTTTTTTTCAAGTTCCTAGAGAGAAGAGGGCATAACAGTGTAGCTTATTGGTAGCATGGATTGGCATCCTGAGTATAGGACACATTCTCAGTGAATATACTGAGTCCCATACAAAACTCAAAGGTTTTGTAAATGCAATCCTATTTGTCCTTACAGTTTGGTTTTCACACAGTGCGGGCACTTCTGCTTCTTAAGTCCATTGAAGGGAATGAAGTGATCTTGTCCATCTCCTTCTCCTTCCTTCTCTTCCTCCTTCAACGTTAAGGATTTTACAGCACAGTCACCTTCTTTTTGGGTTAAATATTAGTTAGGACAAATATTTGAAGCGCACATTGACATGCCGGTAGGATGAAAAATGTTTCAGGAAGAGTATGTTGGACCATGACAGGAAGAAGCAGAACCACAATAATCCTGAAAACAAATAGAGAGGGACTTTCACTTGGATATGACGCTAAAAGTGCTGTAATCACAAACCTCATTCATATGGCAGCCTGTTGAGACAGTGTCTTGAGGGGCTGTACTGTACTGTTTATTCTTTTGTTTACATAAAGCAACTATTATGAGTGTAATGCATGATGAGAAATCATACACTGGGGCCATGTCATAGAAAGGTGAGGGGTTGTAAGAAAAATATTTGTTCATTCCATGGCATTATTAGCATGCATTCCTGTGTTTCATTTGGAATAGGAGGCTTTTAGTGAAAACTGAGATACAGAAAGTAATTCGATGTTCTGCAACTGCTACAAGCACCTATGGCATTTCTTTTAGCCATTATAGCATATTGCATAATATAGACATTTGGTTACCAAATCTGACTATTTCATAATAGTCTCTGAGACATAAAACCCTGTGTTCCAGGCTCTGGACCTCAGATCTACCTCCACATGTCATATTTCCTCTCTTCAGGGGGAGGGGGAGTTTGTATCACTTAACTTTGGACTCAGCCTCTCTCCTAAAGGTTCATATGGAACCCCTTTTCCTTGGCAGATATTCAACCAGTCCCTGCTTACATATTTTAGGTTACTACCTCCCAAGGTTTGTCCATTCTGAATACATCATAGAATTCTAGCACCAATGAGGGATCCTATTAGCCATGTAGTCCTATCCAGCATTCATATTTTACAGATGAGACAAATACGGGTCAGATTCTTTCCACAGATGTTCCTTGAGGCCTTATAGACCTGCACACTCATTCTCCTAGGGGTCACATTGTTAAACCAGATTAGAGAAAAATTTACATGATTGGTTGCAGTATTTGTCCAATTTCATATGTTATGCTTCAGAAAACTTTAGAACACTCAGTTGATTAGATAATAAGTAAAGTGTGCCTGTGGTATGGGCATATAACATTAGGTACACAATATTTCTCTTCTAACACTTTCTGTAATATCTCAGAATTGATTTACCTCATTTAAACATATAATGTCCAGATCATAAACCTTTATAAATTCAAGGCCTGCCTGTATTATTCAAAATGACACATGGATTTTTACTCTTCTCATTGTTATTTTGAAACAGACTTTCCCCTGACTTTTGGTGTGTAAGTTCCATACTATAGACTGAAAGGGAACGTTTATGTAGCGCTAAGATTGTTAAAGGTGACTTACCATCATACATATTGGCTTAAGCTTATAATTGAGTAGATGATACAGTGTTTCACAGTAGAGTCCAAGGACCCATTTTCTCCAGGGTTTGGATCCTGAGATTCCCTTTTCCAGAGTTCATAACTGTCTTACACCCCCGGACCTCAGGATCTTTTGCACTGGAGCATATAACCTGTTTATAAATAAAGGCTATCAAACATCTATTGTACTAACTATGATGATCACATTAAAATTTCTAATATTGCTATCTCTGCCACCCCTAAACCTTTATTCAATTTTTCCCTGCAAAGCAATGAGGGATTTTGTTACTGCTTTATTAATAGCCCCTCCAAATAACAATAAAATCATTCCAATCATTATATATTCTTTAAGAGATGTGTCAACATTTATTAAGAGTATTTCATACCATACAGGGATTCAAATACAGTACAATACAGTACTGCACCAAAAGCACATAGAATTTTGTTAAGTAGACAGATGAAAAGGAATGGTAGCTCTTTTTAAAAAATATGTTTTTATTTATTTTTAGAGAGGGAGGAAGAGAGAGAGAGAAAGATAGATAGAAACATGCATCAGCTGCCTCCTGCAAACCCCCTACTGGGGATTGAGCCTGCAACCCAGGCATGTGCCCTGATGGAATTGAACTGCGACCTCCTGGTGTGTGGGACAATGCTCAATCCACTGGGCCACACCGGCTGGGCAGGAACTGTAGCTCTTAAGTAGCCTTGTTCGCTGGGACTGAACAATATCCTGGGATTTGTTGCAGTGGAGTTCTACCATCTGTAGGTAATTGTCAGTTGAACATAACTATTGATGATTATAATTGGAAAATTCTGGAAAAACTGAAGAATGTGAATTGGTTAGTTAGATTAGGTGGAAAGAATTGTGGACAAGACAGAAAGATTTGTGAGGGTAACTTCTTTTTAAATAAAATATTTATTTTTAGGACAGTTGCAAATTTACAGAAAAATTGTGAAGATTCTACAGAGTTTCCCTATACCCTACATCCAGTTTATTAACATCTTTCCTTAGTATGGCACATTTGTTAGAATTAATGAAGTAATATTGATGCTTTATTAACTAAAGTCCAAACTTTATTCAAATTTCCTAAATTTTTACCTAATATCCTTTTTTTGTTGTTGTTGTTACAGCATCCCATTCAAGATACCATGTCACATTTAGTGGTCATATCTTCTTGGGCTTTTCTTGAATGTGGCATTTTTTCAGATTTTTGTTTCCTATTGACCTTGACACTTTTGAGTAGTATGTCCCTCAATTGAGATTTGTCTGATATTTTTCTTATGATTAAACTGAGGTTAAAATTAGGAAGACCATAGAGGTAACCGGCTCTTTTCATCACATCAAATTCACATGATTTAATCTTTGATGTTAACCTGGACTGCCTGGCTGACATTGTGTTTGTCAGCTTCCTCCTTTGTACTTTCCCCCACATTCCATACTGTACTCTTTGCAAGAAAGTCACCATGCAGCCCACACTTACGGAGAGCGGAGTTGTGCACCACGTCCTTGAATGTGAGTATCTATACAAAAAAAATTATTTGGAATTCTGCATGGGAGATTTGACTCTTCTCCCTCATTTATTTATATAATAGGTTTACTTGTATCAGTATGGACTCACATTTACTTTATACTTGGGGTTATAAGCCAATAAAATTTTATTTTGTATGCTCAAATTGTTCCAGCTTTGGCCATTGGATGCTCTTTTGGGTTAACTCCCTAGTCCTTTTGACATACCCCTGTCATTTTCTTTTTAAGCATATATTTATTTGTTGGCACTACAAGATGCTCCAGGCTCATCTTGTATATTTTTGGCCCACTCCTATAATCAACCATTTCTTTAAGGAGCCCCGATTCCTTTTAATGGATAACTGTATTAGAAACCAAGATCTAGGGTTAGGTATGCTTATGGCTACTGGAGTATTGTTGCTTCTAGGCCATCTCAGCTGACAGAACAAGCAAATATATGTATGTACACTAACTCATGTATATATACACATATCTACAAAGATTTCTATATGTAATCTTCCATATCTTTATTAAGCTAAACGTGAGTTCATACTGATGTTGCCAACAGCAGCCCATCACCAAATGTATCATTCTAGCCTTTTCCCTTTGCTTATTTGTAACCTCCCACTCAAACAGTAAAAAGCCTGTCTCCCTCACTCTGACATCTATTTGCTCAATTGTGCAATTCTAGTATAAATATATAGCAGTATCTGAATTGTTAATCTGTACACTGTGGATAACAACTGGAACACAGTGCTTATATGTATGATAGTAACATCTTTTCAAACTCCAACAACTTTTCGAAACAAAGTGATCTGCAAAATTTAGGAATTAGGGATTTCTATGTTCTTGGTTCCAAGGATTTGAGAATCTATTCTGCCCCCCAAAAGTTTCTTCAATAACCAAACCATTAGGGATTGAGCCAATCTTCAATAAGCCTAGGGAAATTATTGATTCCCCCATAGTGTGCCAATATCTACACAGAGAGATGGACCCAGAAGAAAGTAGGTGTGCCCAATTAAAAGTAAAATATAACACTATCCTTTCTCACTGGCAGATATGGCTCTCTGACATTAAGGGTGCTACCCTAAGTTACCTCTCCCGTATTTTCCCATCTCTCACTTGGTTGACCTTAGGCAAGTCACATCACCTCTCTGTGCCTCAGTTAACCCATCTGTAAAATGGGAATCTAAATATCTACCTCACAGGAATGTTGTGAGGATTCTTATTAATGGATGTTGGCAACAATAATGGGAGATGCCTAAATGAATAAAAAGTATTATGATCATCACTCTGATGATAATTCTAATAACATATTTTCCCTAGAAAATGGAGAGGATTCGGCTTTCTGGGTGATATAGAGCTAAATTTGAGTCAGTAATAAGGATAATTGAAGAGTGGTCACTGGAAGCAATATTATTTCCTATTCTACTTTCACTTTTCCTACATTCTCCTTGTTATTAACTATAGAATTCTGATCTGTTTCCAGACTCAAAGCATATTAGAGCCTAAAAGGATAGGTAGGCAAAATCTATTGCTACAAATGCTGTATTCCCCTTTCTTCACTCTGCCTGGACCACATTACATGTCATCCTGTCAGAAGCACAAAGGCAATTTCCCAGAGCCCTTCAGACACTGGTTCAACTTCACCAGTTACATTTCTCTCTTTCCCCACTTACTGTACCCTGAACAGTATAGGTAGGAGGGAAGTGAGGTGGATGTTTGGGGTGGGAGTGGAATGGAAGAGGATGCAATTTATACCAATGGCAGGATAATTCTCACTCTGGTTTCACCTTCCATTTCCTTTTCTGATGGTGGATTGAGGGCTGAGGGAGAGAGATTATTTTGTTAACTGT
>NW_006288260.1:142678-155098 GCF_000327345.1 Myotis davidii
CATTACTTTTTAAGTATGTTGTAGGCAGTGCTGTTTTCATTGTATTTCTGAATGAAAAGAGGAAGAGAATCCCTAGTATTGTCCATCCGTGTTTTTTGGCAGGAGGTCACAGCAGCAGAGCAGTCCCCGAAACTTTTTTGTGTATGTGTGTTGGGGAAAGGAGCCCGAAGTGAAGGGACTGACTGATTTTTTTTTTGTCATTGTTAGTTTGTTTAAAGAAATTACAGAACAGTATATAAGCTTTAGTCTCTATAACTCTTATGTTTGTGCCTCGTTATTTCAGTGCTTTAGAGCAGCACCCCATTTTCCTCTATGTTATACTAGTTCTTGCTCCAGAGATATGGCTTTGAGGCTAGGATCATGAACAATCTCTTATATATGAGCCTGTTGTGCACCTGGAAATACTCAAGGATTTCCTCAGCTAGCATGGCCACTTTAGAGGTTACTCTGTTCTAACCTAAAGAGACTCTCCCTCTGTGGCATCCAGGCAGAGTGTGTGCTTGGGTACTAAGCAATCTTGTTATGTTTGATTATTGTACTTTTTTATTAATAAAGTATTTTAAACTTCAGATACCATGAATATTATTTTGACTTTGTCTCTATTTATGTTTCCTCCACATGGCATAGCATAAATAGATAGGTTCCCCCTCCCCTTGGCTTTGTGAACTATAGTGATGAAACTATTGTATATTAGTATGGGGCAAGAAAGAAAGCTGGTCTGTCTTAAGCACAATTTCTCTGTTTAAGCACATGAGGCCCTCCCCATTCTTGGTAATCTAGTCAGAAACGTCCCAGAATGGGGCCTCATGAAGACTATGATTTTTTTTAAATATATATTTTATTGATTATTTTCCAGAGAGGAAAGGAGACAAAGAGATAGAAAATCAACGACGAGAGAGAATTATTGATCGGCTGCCTCCTGCACACCCTCTATTGGGGATTGAGCCTGCAACCCGGACCTGTACCCTGACGGGGAATTGAACCATGGCCTCCTGGTTCATGGGTCAATGCTCAACCATTGAGCCATGCCGGCTGGGCCTGAGTGCTTTTTTAAAAAAATATTTCCTACAAAGACTCTTGTGGATACTGAATCATTTGGCCGGCTTTCCCTGCCCATTCCTATTCTCCCCATTATTTTGTATTTTTGTTTTTTTCTCAGAAAGACTACAGGAGAGGAGGGCATAGGGACAGCTTTAAACTCCAAAGCTACTCAGTATAAATACCAGCCTTTGGTGGGGATGTGAGAGGCTGTCTTGTTCAAAGACTCTGCTTTGGGAAGCTTTGTCTTTCAGAGACACTGGGGAGAAAGTGGAAAGGGGGAAATCCTGTGAGAAAGATTGAGAACAAGATCTAGAAAAACAGATCGAAGAGTGACTATTCCTGGAGCTGCCAGAAAGGGATTTTTTATTACAAATGATACAAAACAAGAATTCTAGGGCTTATAGGTTTTCCAGTAATATTTCTTTATTCTAAGAGTCATTGTCATCCCTTTGGGTTAAAAGCATAAGCAACTGGATGCTACAAATATTGACTAAAAAGCTACCAATAATCCAGCCTCTTTGCTGGTTGCTATGGAAATGAATAAAATACAGCTACTCTCAAGCAATTCACTTCCTAATGAGGGATACCAGAAAGAAAACAACACAGTAGTGTCTTAAATATCATAACAGATATGTGTTCTATATTTCTGCAAATTAAAAATATGTGAATAATATAAGATACCATAAGAAGGTAAAACACAGCCACACATATAACACAGGATTTGTATCCAATATACACACTTTAATTATTATTCATTTCAATGGGTTAAATCTGAAAATAGAAAAACATCAATTGAGCTATCAGCTGTTAAGTGTGTATACATTTTTGGGACACCCTATATATAAATAAATCACAAATAATAAAATGATAAAATGAATAAAAATTAACAAATAATTCACATATAGATTATATATAGTCAATAAACACAAAATATGTTCAACCTCACTACTAATCATGGAAATAAAATTAGAATGAGAACTATTTTTTTACTCATTTGCATGGCAAATATTACAAGTTTCATAAGACCAAGTGTTGGCAGAATATATGAAAATGTGCAAATATAATTCACTACTGGTTGGAGATAAAAAGTGGTAGTCATATTAGAGGGAGATTTTCCTGTATTTATTATGACCAAAAAGACCATATACCCTATATCTTAGAAATTCTACTTTTTGGTATCTATAGTACAGGGACAGATGCTCATATATGTAGAGGTTGGTGCATATACAATAAAGATGTTCATTTCAGCATTGATTATAATAATGACAAATTATAGACAACCTAAGTGTCTATCAATAGGGGAATGACTATAAATTATGGTATAAGCTTTTCTGTGGAATACAATGTAGCAGTTAATAGGAATGAAGTAGATCCGTATTAACATACAGGGAATGATCTTGAAATCATATTATTTTAGAAGAATCCACACCAACTAGATTACTGTACTTTTTGTGAGAAATGAAGGACCTGAGTTTGAGGGTTTAAAATAAGTCTGAGATACAGGAGGGAAACAACTTGTAGGGCTGGCAGAAAATATGGTCAAGGGAACAGTGAATACAAAAACGCCTCTCTTCTGAATCATTTTATTAAAAACATCACAGGATTACTTGGGAGAGTTAATACATAAATTCATATTTGAGCACCCACAAGTATATTATTCTGATTCATTTGTTGGATTAGGTACAATCACAGGGCAGAGAATGAGTGGGGATAGGTGAGAATGGGCCAGGTACATTATTTTGGTTAATCTTCACCCAAGGATATTTTTTCCATTGATTTCCAGAAAGAGTGGAAGGGAGGGAGGAAGTGTGTGTGTGTGTGTGTGTGTGTGTGTGTGTAGGGGGGAGGGAAACATCCACGTGAGAGAGACACATCGATTGACTCCCACACTCACCCCTACTGGGGCTGAGGGACCTACAACAGAGGTAAGTGCCCTTGACTAGGAATCGAACACGTGACCTATGCTCTAATCATTGAGCAAAACTGGCTAAGGTGGGACCAGGTATATTTTAAAAAGAATTGAAGAAGGTTAGCAAGGGGAAGGTGCATATCCTGGGGAAATCAAAGCAAAGAATCATTGAATCTGGGCCGAAAGACCATAAGAAGCCAGAACAACTGGGTGTGAATGGCCTATAATACAGGCTTTTCACCCTTCTCATGAGGGGAGGGGTGTAAGGAAAACTGACCTGATAGCTTGGCTCTTCGTGCTGAATATCTGAATGTGTTGTTTTAATTCCATTGCTGATATTTTCCCTCAGCATTTTCTCCAAATTACATTTTTTCTACCAGCTTTATTGATTTATAATCCTATATAATAAAAGCCTAATATGCTATGTGTATAACCGTTTGATCAGTCACTATGACGTGCACTGACCACCAGGGGGCAGACACTCTGACCAGTAGGTTAGCTTGCTGCTGGGGCCCAGTGTATTGAGGAATGGGTGAGATGGGCTGGGCACACCCTGGAGCCCTCCCGTGGTCCCTCCCTGGCCTCAATTGTGCATCAGTGGGGTCCCTCAGGCTGGCCTGCACCCTCTTGCAATCGGGACCCCTTGGGGGATGTTAGAGAGCCGGTTTTAGTCCCATCCCAGCAGGCCAGGCTGAGGGACCTCACTGGTGTATGATTCCATGCACTGGGCCTCTAGTTGATTAACAATATTGTGTAAATTTAAGGTGTAAATGTGATGATTTGATACATGTAATTGCCATTTTGTTGTTGTTCTTATGGTGAGAACATTAAAACTCTGCTTTCATAGCGACTTTCAAGTATACAATACCATATTGTTAACTGTAGTCACTACCACACTGTACATTTGATATCCTGAATTGGTTCATCATATCACTGAAAGTTTTTACTCCTTTGACTAACACCTCTCCATTTCTCCCACCACTCAACACTGGCAAATACAATTCTACTCTCTGTTTCTTTGAGTTTGATATTTTTAGATTCCGTTTATAAGTGAGATCTCACAATATTTGTCTTTGTCTGACTTATTTCACTTAGCATAATAACCTCTAGGTACATCCATGTTGTCACAAATGGTAAGATTTCATTCTGTCTTATGGCCAAGTAATATTTCATTATATTAATGTACCAATCTTTTTAAAAAATATTTTTTATTGATTACATAGAGGAAGGGAGAGAGAGATAAAAACATCAGTGATGAGAATCATTGATCGGCTGCCTCCTGCACGCCCCCTACTGGGGACTGAGCCCACACCCCTGGCCATGTGCCCTTGACCGGAATCAAACCCAGGGTCCTTGAGTCCCCAGGCCGACACTCTATCCACTGAGCCAAACTGGCTAGGACACCATATCTTCTTTATCTAATCATCTACTAATGGGCAGTTAGGTTGCTTCCATATCTTGTAAGTAAGGCTGCAATAAACATAGGGGTGCATATACCTTTTGAGTTAGTGTTTCTGTTTTCTTCAGATAAATTCCCAGAAGTGGAAGTTCTGGGTTGTATTTTTGAATTTGGGGGAGGTTTCAGTTTGGGGGCATCTCTATGTGTTCACACAGCAGCACCCCAACAGTTATGCAACCTCTCCTGGTGGGATAGCACTGTGTGTGCTCACTGTAGTGCCTCACTAGTTCCACACTTTCTCAAGACAGGGCAGCCCTGTGTGCTTGCACTTTGCTGGTTCTGCACTTTCTCCTGGTAGAACAGCTCTATGTACTTATGCAGAAGCACCCTACTATCTTTGCACTTTCTTTGGACAAAGCAGTGCTACATGTGGGCACCATAGTGCTTTGCTAGTTTCATCTTTGGGCCTGGGGAACTCTGTGTGCACATGCAGCCCGTGGGTGTGTGCAATAGCACCATGCCATATCCATCTGATCAATCTCTGGGTGGGGAAGCCTCATGTGCACGGGCTATGGCACCCTCCTGTCCCTACTGGCACTAGCTCATAGAGGGGTCAACAAGCCTTCATGTCAGCCATTGAACCTGGATGGAGCTTTCACCTGATATCCAGGGATAGGTAAACAATGGTGCTCACCATTTCCTTCATTCACGAGAGTTCCCTCAGCTCCCAGGGACCTCTCGTGGCTCCCCAACTTTCTTTATGCAGTCTCTCTCTTATTTGTTGTGTAGAAGCCGTTCAATTGGCTCTCAGTTGTCTCTCAGGAGGAATTATTCCAAATTTAGGTGTACATTTGATGTGTTCTTGGGATGAGGCAAGCTCAGTATCCTAAGCCACCATCTTAGACTCACCCTTTTGGTAGTTTTATTATCATTTGTTTTGGAGAAAGTCTTTTGGCATTGCTATAATGGGGTACCTATTAGGTTTGTGAACTTGAATTTCCAAATCTTTCCCCAGGATTGGGAAGTTTCAGCTATTATTTCCTTTTTTAAAAAAAATATTTTTTATTGATTTCATAGAGGAAGAGAGAGGAAGAATGAGATAGAAATATAAACGATGAGAGAGAATCATTGATTGGCTGCCTCCTGCACACCCCATACTGGGGATCAAGCCTGCAACCCGGGCATGTGCCTTGACCAGGAATCTAAGTGTGACCTCCTGGTTCATAGGTTGACACTCAACCACTGAGCCACGCCAGCTGGGCTCAGCTATTATTTCTTTACATAAAATTTCTGCCACCTTATCCCTTTCTTCTTTTTCGGGAGTCCCCATTATTCTAACATTTTTATTTTTGGTTGAGACCCATCGATTATAAGGATTTCTTTGCTCCTTTTCGTTTCCTTTGTTCACTCCTAACTTTTTTATTTCAAAATTCCTATTCTCTTAGTTACTTATGCTATCTTCCATCTGCTCTACTCTATTGAAGATGCTCTCTAATGTATTATTCACCTCATTTATTGAATTTCTGGGTGTTTGATGATTTCTAACTCTTTGGCAAAGAGCTTATTTTGTTCGTGTATTTTTCTAATATAATTGAACTTTCCTTTTGTGTTTTCTTTGTATATTATTGAATTGTTTATGCATTTATTCCAAATTCTTTATCAGCTAGATAACAGTATTCTATAGCTTTAAGCTCGGTTTTTGAAGAATTATTGATATATTTTAGAGGTGACATATTAATGTTTTCTTGATTTTTTAATATATTTTTTTTACACTACTGTTTTCTCATTGAAGTAGTAGACACCTCCTTAAATCTTTATTGGTTGCCTTCAGATGGGATACAAATGATTAGTGTTGCCATATCTGGTGTTTCCTTAGCTTTCATGTGGGCAGAGCTACTCCATTCTTTCTTCTTGTTTCCTCATGACAAAATCTTGAAGATTTTATATGTACTAGTATTTTGTGGGGTTGTATAATTCACCAGTCTGGCTACAGGCAACTTCTATTTTATTTTCCAGAAGGTGGTGCTATAGCTTCAGTTTGTGGCCCCCTTGCCCACAGACCCTTGTCCTTATTTCCAAGAGCACTGTGATCACTGCACCTGCTCTGGCTGCTGCACTTGGAAGCACGTACAAGGATCTGGCCACATAAATAAAACAAGGAGGTATAGGTTAAGAGGTGGGGGTGCCTGCTGGTCCAGTGAGGAGGTTTTTGACTAGGACACTCCCAGAGGCTTGTGAGCTGCCTTCTTGCTGAAGTCCTGAGGCATCTAGTAGGAATCAAGTTCCTTTAATGCCCTCTGATATTCTTATCTGCTTCCTTCCCTTTCTCATTCCTCTCCCTCCTCCCTCCCCCCAATAATGGAGTTTCCACCTTACTACTCTGGGTTCTACTGGTGAAAAACAGGTTTCTTCAGCTGTGACCCACAAAACTGGGGTAGCTGGGTAGTCATCCATTGCTTTCCACTTCCTCTCTGGTATCACTCACCTCTGGTGGTAGTGATGGCAGCGGAGCTCTAGAAGAGTTTCTTGCTCACCCCTGAATATCTGAATAAGTCAGCACTCTCCAGTTTTTCCCCCTTACCATGGTGATGGGATGGCACAGGCTCACTGACTCCCTTGGATCCACATTCCTTACCAGGTCTGATTGTCTATTTTCAGATGCACAGGTGAGCTATAAACAGCTCCCACTGAGATACTTTTGTTCATGTATGGTTGTTTAATTAATTGTTAAGAGGGGGAGGAATGTCTTACATTGATAGTATGCTCTGATTGAGGATTTTTATTAAAATATGGGGGTTCATTGGTTAATAAGATTACATAGCTTTCAAGTGTACAGTTCTATGATGAATGATCTGTATATTGTATTAGGGGTAGAAAAAGGTAAAAGGGGTTAAATAAATGGTAATGGAAGTTTATTTGACTTTGGGTGGTGGGTGGTGGTGATTGGAGTATTTAATCCATTTATATTTAGAGTAAAATGATATGTAAGGGTTTAATGCAAAGTTATTGTTTTCTGGTTGTTTGTAGTTTTATTATTCCTTTCTCCCTCTCTGTGTTCATTTGTGGTTTATTTCTTGTTGCAGTGTGATTTAATTCTTTTCTTTTTATCTCTTATGTGTCTAGTAGAGAGATTTGTTGTGTACCATGAAAATTACATAAAACTCTTTCTGGTTATAACAGTTTATTTTAAGCTGATTATAATTTCTTTTCACTTGTATGTAAAAATCCTACACTTTTATTTCTCCTCCCACCACAATTTATCTATTTTATATTGTTTATCAATGAAAAATTATTGTAGCTGCAATTACTTTAAATACTACTTTTCAAACTTTTATACTAAAGATAAAAATGATTTATCTCTGTCTTTATGCTATGGGGAGATAAAAAGGTAAAACTTTAATATGCATTCATATTTAACTTGTCAGACAGTTGGTTGATCTTCATTTTATTAAAGTCAATCACTAGGTCTTCATTTTGTTCTTTTGTTGCTGTCATTTTTACGTGATTCTTCATAATACTTGCAATCTTACAACGGTGCCTATGTATTTAAAAAGCAGTCATCTCTTCTAGTCTTTGAAGACTGGTTTAATCTGGGAAAGCTCTTCTTCAGTCATCTGGACAGAGATTCTGTATGGGCTAGTTGTGGAACCAAGGGTGAGCCATGTGACAGAGTCCACAGGCAAGCCAGTTGGAGGGATCCATGGTAGGATACCTCGTGGGATCTATGAGTGTTCCTACTGCCTGATTTTGTAGGCATGTGGGACTGGGGCCATTTTCTGTGGATGGGTAGGCCTAGTGCCACAGCCCAAAGTCAGCCCTGGTGCCAGGGCCTGTGGGCAGGTGGTCTAATGTCAATCTCTGAGTGAGCCTGGTGCTAGGTCCCTTCATGGGTCTCTTAATTTCCCTTCACATATTCTAGGCCAGGGGTCCTCAAACTATGGCCCACGGGCCACATGCAAATACAAATATTGTATTTGTTCTCGTTTTGTTTTTTTACTTCAAAATAAGATATGTGCAATGTGCACAGGAATTTGTTCATCGTTTTTTTAAAAACTATAGTCCGGCCCTCCAACGGTCTGAGGGACAGTGAACTGGCCCCCTGTTTAAAAAGTTTGAGGACCCCTGTATCTAGGCCAATTTTATTTTGCAATACATTTCATACTAAATCATCCATTCAATCTATCAGCTAATTATTTTACTACTTACCTGTGTACATTTTTTACTTACAATATTTATAACAGCCTATTCTTATTTCATATGCATGATATCCTTTTTATATCTGTGTGGATATTAACTATGTATAAAATTATCCTTTTGTTTTCTTGCGTTCATCCTTATGTCTTCCATATTGAGTTTGGTCCATCTCTTTTAAGCTGTTGTTTTTCCTCAACTATTTTCTGACAATTGTTTTTAAGCTTACCTTTAAATGTGACATTTTTTTTTTTTGCTTCTCTGTGGATTCTCATTCTGGTCACCACAGCCTATCTCCAGTGATTATGGGGGAAGAATGGAAGATCACACCAGAGAAGGTGTATAAGCAGATTTTCTGAAAGACATGGAGATCCTGCAGATCTGTTGTCACCACCATTCAAAGCATTCAGTTTCTTTTCTAGTCTAATCACTCACATATATTGCTACAGCTTAATAGCAAAATCGTCTGCTATCTGATTCTTGATGGAGGATGGAGAGGTGACATATATGGCTACTTCAAACATAATATCTCAGCTAATCATACTGACAATTGCTCCCAGAGTTCCTATTGCATTCTACATTTGTCTACTTAAACCATTCATTCATTCATTCATTTGTTTAGTTATTTACTTACATACTTAAAAATCCCAATCCTCATGGGAATGAAATTGATACTCTGGGATTTCTATTTCAGAGATGTGTCCCTTTTTTAAAAAAAATTATTTTTATTGATTTCAGAGAAATAATTGAGAAGGGGAGATAAAAACATCATCAGTGACAAAAGAGAATCATTCATCAGCTACCTCCTGCACGCTCCTACTGGGGATCAAGCCCCCAACCTGGGCTTGTGCCCTGACTGGGATTCAAACACTGACCTCTTGGTTTATGGGTTGATGCTCAACCACTGAGCCACAACAGCTGGGCTACTTCAACTGTATATTGCTTCTGAGCCACCACTATCTTGTACGAGTATATTCATGATTACAGTTTCCTTTGTCAATCAATTTTATTTGTGTTCATCTTTCAGAGAGTCCTCTAATTCTTGGTACAGCAGAAGTGCCCTTTTGTTCTCCAGAATTGTTATGGACTCTTTTTCTATAATTTCTGGGAATTTAGAGCAGGGGAAGGGACAGGTGCATGTACTCAGCTTACCATTTTTAGCCAGTCAAAGACAATGACCACTACTATTCATTATCCTCCTTGTCATTCATTTTCTTTAATTATTATTATGATCATTAACATCATCACTATTATCCTTATTACTTTAAAAGGACTACATCTTCTGAGCAAAACAGACCTTGGAATTTACTTTAGCTGTTTCAAGTAATTTGTGTACAGAAACTATATTCAAGATACCAAATGGAAGTAAACGATGAAACTGAAATAATAGTGTAACTATTAAATATATCCTGAAATACATGTTAAGAGTAGAATATCCAAAAAGACTTTCTGGCTTTCTTATCTTTAACATATCACATTATGTTCGACAATAAGAGTCCATCTTGCTAAATTTGTTATGAGGTGATATCTCAATACTTTCCTCGGCCTTATCCATTCAGACTTGTTTGAGAACTTAAAAAAATGCATGAAGCTTCGCCGATGCTTTCTGCTCTTCAATTTTAGGTTTTCTTTACATATTTATTGCTTAAAATGATATATATTTATTATTAAAATATTAAAATAATGTATAAAATACAAGAAAGTAAAAGTAAAATGTATCCCAAATTCTATCAATCAATGATAACCACTGCGATCTAAGAAAACATTCTTCATTTCTTTTTCGGCAAGAAATAGAATATGCAATTTTGAAAATAAGGTCATTCTTTTCCTGATATTTTAAAGCCAATTTTTCATAACAACATAGTCTGATATTTTCCAAGTCAACAAGCATCATTATCATTATTATTGACATTGCTAAATGTGCACTGTTCTGTTATATGGATTAAATTGCAGCTGCATTAACTGACCCTTAATGATAGATGATTATATTGTCCAAATTGGACTTATTGCATATTGTTAAAGTAGGTTTTGAATTAAAATGTTTTTCCATACATTTTCTTTTTATTTGTGTCATTATCTACTTATAGTGACTCTCTGGAAGTGGAATTGTTTGAGCAACAATATATGTATTTTACATTTTGATATATATTGCCCAATGGCCCTCCAGAAGACACTGATTTACAGTCTTACCAGAAGTTTATGAGTATTCCTGTTTCTCACTGATAGCATCAGTTAACCAAGTTGTGACTTTCCTGTTCTTGTTATTATGGGTGATTTTTTATTGTATGATAGACACGTTGGCTATTATATTGGGACTAGAGGCCCAGAGCACAAAATTCCCTCAGCCTGGCCTGCACCCTCTCTCAGTCCAGGAGCCCTTGGGGGATGTCCCAGGGGGAATAGGCCTAAGCTGGCAGTCAGACATCCTTAGCACTGCCACGGAGGTGGGAGAGGCTCCTGCCACTGCCGCTGAGCTGGCCAGCTTTAGCTGGCTTTCAGCTGAGCGGCGCTCCCACTGACCACCAGGGGCCAGCTCTTGCATTGAGTGTCTGCCCCCTGGTGGTCAGTGAGTGTCATGGCGACCAGTCGTTCTGCCATCGGGCTGAAACCGCTCTCTGACATCCCTCGAGGGGTCCCAGATTGCAAGCGGGAGCAGGCCAGGCCAAGGGATGCCACTGGTGCAGGATTGGGGCCAGGGAGGGATGTGGGAGGTTGGCCAACTGGGGAGGGACCATGGGAGGGCTCCAGGGCATGTCCGGCCCATCTAGCCCAGTTCCTATTGGCTGGACCCCAGCAGCAAGCTAACCTACCGGTTGGAGCATCTGCCCCCTGGTCGTTAGTGCATGTCATAGCGACTGGTCAACTGGTTGACTGACTGCCCCTCTGGTGGTCAGTGCATGTCATAGCAAATGGTTGAGCAGTCTTAGCATATCATTAGCATGTTGCACTTTGATTGGTTGAACAGCAGACCGAATGACAAGACACTTAGCATATTAGGCTTTTATTATATAGGATAATCTTGATTTTAATAATATTTATAAAAAATGTTAATAGGCAGTCACCCTGTTTAGAGATAGCTTGTAAGTTCTGGCCTAATTTCGTGTGGTTTGGTCCCAATAACAGTCCAATTTTAAGAGCCTATGCAGTACTATTTGGTCTGCTTTATTTAATCTAATTCAACCAAAGCCCTCCACAGTTTTTGCTGTTGCTGTTTGAGGGGGTAGAAGTAGTTTACCCAGGCTGGGCCAGTTGTTTCTCTAGGTAGGGGAAGGGTTTCTCAGGCCTGGGACAGAATTTGATGAATGGGAGGACAATGAGGACTCCTTGGACCTGAAACTTGTTATGGCAGGGTGCCTTCTGCCTGTGGGATATAGAGACCATTTCCAGGGCTTAGTGGTTATACAGCATGATTTCATTTGCACTCATTCCCTAGCAATGTGATTATCACTAAATATGGAAAGGTTGTTGCTCATATTTTTATACTAATTTTTTTTAAATTTTTATTGTTCAGATCATTACAGTTGTTCCTCTTTTTTCCCACCATAACTCCCCTCCACCCGGTTCCCACCCCACCCTCTGCCCTTACAGCCCCCCCACTGTCTTCATCCATAGGTGTATGATTTTTGTCCACTCTCTTCCCCCACCCCCACACTCCTTTCCCCCTGAAAATTGTCAGTCCACTCCCTTTCTATGCCCCTGATTCTATTACATTCACCAGTTCATCTGTTCATCAGATTATTTATTCACTTGATTTTTAGATTCACTTGTTGATAGATCTGTATTTGTTGTTCATAATTTGTATCTTTACCTTTTTCTTCTTCTTCCTCTTCTTAAAGGATACCTTTCAGCATTTCATCTAATACTGGTTTGGTGGTGAAGA
>NW_006288260.1:156331-157990 GCF_000327345.1 Myotis davidii
ACTAATTTTAACAAAAATATTTTGAGCTCAGCTGGCGTGGCTCAGTGGTTGAGCATTGACCTATGACCCAAGAGGTCACAGTTTGATTTCCGGTCATGGCACATGCCCAGGTTGTGGGCTTGATCCCCAGTGTGGGGCGTGCAGGAGGCAGCTGATCAATGATTCTCTGTCATCATTGATGTTTCTATCTTTCTCACCCTTCCTCTCTGAAATCAATAAAAATACATTAAAATTTTTTTTGAGTCTTTGTGTATCAGTAAATTACCTTTTTTTCTATCAAATGTGTAACAAGTATTCTTCCCAGTTCATTTTTCAACCTTATTTTTGGTATCATTTTGGTAGGTTTGTTTTTTCCTAACGATTATGAAGCTGCACTAATTTGACTTCACCATGTTGTAATTCATACCATAGAGTTTCCGCCATGCAATGTCTGGAGTACAGATAGTTTTAATGGCATCATTATGCAGAACATTAGCAGAGTAACTTCTTCCATGTTAGACATGAAACCCTTTAAAAATATGTTTTTATTGATTTCAGAGAGAGGGAGGGATAGGGAGAGAGGGATAGAAACATCAACGATGAGAGAGAATCATTGACTGGCTGCCTCCTGAATGCCCCCACTGGGGATCAAGGCTGTAACATGGGCATGTGCCCTGACTGGGAATCGCATCAGATTAATTGGGGTCCATGGTCCCCAAATGATTAACATTTAACTGCACAAAATAGTTATCTTTCTGACCATTGCAACTGCTGAAGCAGGCTTGTAAGGGAAAAAGAAGAAAGAACCTGAACCCAGAGTCCCAACTTTGCCACACATAACTACATCACTTCCACCCTCTAAGTTTCTGTTTGTTCATTTGTCAATATCATAGATGAAGTCATATATCAGGTTGTTATCAGCATAATTCTGATTAGAGTCACTGGTTAAACAAAAAGTCTGGCAAAAGGGAAAGATCTTACAATATTCTGATTACAATATTCCAAACTAAGAGGAAAAGGATGTTATATATTCCATAATATGCCCTAGGCCAGTGGTTCTCAACCTTCCTAATGCCGCGACCCTTTAATACAGTTCCTCATGCTGTGGTGATCCCCAACCATAAAATTATTTTCGTGGCTACTTCATAACTGTAATGTTGCTACTGTTATGAATCGTCATGTAAATATCTGATATGCAGGATGTATTTTCATTGTTACACATTGAACATAATTAAAGCATAGTAATCAATCACAAAAACAATATGTATTTATATATGTGTTTTCCGATGGTCTTAGGGGTCGCGACCCACAGGTAGAGAACCGCTGCTCTAGAAGATTCATTCTCGTATCCTCTGTATTTCGCAATGTATACGGAGCACATAATACATGCTCAATAGATATTTCTTGCATAAATAATTTCCTGGTGAACTAACTGTTATTTGTGGACAGGTATTGTGCCTTGCTCGTCTATATTTCTCACAACGACTAGTCCTGGTTCATGGATGGATGCTCAACCACTGAGAACACCAGCTGGGCCCCTTAGACCATCTTGAATTTTGTTTTGTTTTATTCAGTCAAGTCTTCTCAGAATCCACCATAACAGTGGTTCTTAATTAGGGATAACTTCAAAGGGTTTTTCAAGCCCCTGAAATTGCCTGCAAATTTTTTGTAATATATATA
>NW_006288260.1:158067-164167 GCF_000327345.1 Myotis davidii
CTGCCACAGGACCCCATAATGTGAGCCAAGGTTTGTTCCAAGTTCCACAACTGTCTAAACCAGTGTTCTCAACATTCCTAATGCTGTGACCCTTTAATATATTTCCTCATGTTGTGATGGCCCCCAACCATAAAATTATTTTCGTTGATACTTCATAACTGTACGTTTGCTACTGTTATGAATCGTAATGTAAATATCTGATATGCAGGATGTATTTTCATTGTTACACATTGAACATAATTAAAGCATAGTGATTAATCACAAAAACAATATGTAATTATATATGTGTTTCCCGATGGTCTTAGGCGACCCCTGTGAAAGGGTCGTTCAACCCCTAAAGGGGTCGCAGCCCACAGGTTGAGAACCGCTGCTCTAGTGTATAGTTAGACTTTCTTAGTCTTTTTATTGGTTCTTACAGTGGTAAATGGGATCAAGAGCCCACCTCCCCTTGATTAATTGTTCTTTAGTATCATGAAAGATAAAGCTGCAATTTATGGATTGCTTAGTATTTGTCAGGTATTGTGCTGAGTGCTTTCATCTACTATCTTTCAACTTTATGACACATGGTAAGTAGGTATTATCTGAATATTACTGATGTAAGGTTCCAAAGCTAATGAGTAGCTGAACAAATATTTAAACTAACTTTATTCTAGTTCAAATGCCATTATTCTTTTAACTACATGTAAATTTAGATATATTTTACTCGAGGCCTGATGCACGAAATTTGTGCAAGGGTAGGCCTTCACAGCCTCAGCTTTCTCAGCCCTTGTGGCCCCGGCTGCCTTGTGACCCCTGGGCCCTGCCCCCTGCCCACTGGTTCTTACCAAAGTTCATTCTGGAAGGTTGTTCCACCGTTCAGTCTAATTAGCATATTAGCTCTTTATTATACAAGATTACTTGTTAAGTCAATGCTCCTCATTTATTTCCATGAAAAGAAAATGAAACCCAAATGCAGGATCAGATTAATACCTTTATAAGTTCTAAGTAATGAACATATTTGCTGCCTACCTATCCAACTCCCATCCAATAATATACTTCAATTATTGTAATCCACAGTAAAATAAGTGTTAAAAACTTCAACTAACAGCTCCTATGCTGGGTCTGTTTTCCATCAAACCCTGCATTATGTTCATTAATTACATTGGGGGGAGGGGCGGAGATAAATTATTTTTACAGCAACAAAGGACTGAATTACCTAAGAATTGCTTGTTTCTTGCCACTTTACTGCCAATCAATACAATGTTTGTGAAGAGGAATTAAAAAAAATAATTTTGGAACCATTTCCAATAGCAAGGGAGGCACAAGCTTAGGAGTAATGATGCTTGTTTTAAATAAGATGAGGATGAGTGAGAAGACTCAGGATTTCTGTTTATGGAGGTGGAGAGAACTATTGCTAGGATCAGATTAGCAGGCGGTGGAAGAAAAAATAATATCTGGATACAAGTTATCACACCCATCATTAAAAGTAAGAACTGAGTTGTAGCTCTGCATACTTGTTGGGGTGTCCATAAAAATATTGTCAAAATTGGCATATCTCAAGAAGTGTTATTTCATTCTAGTAGTTATCTTTCAGCTCGAATCTTCGCTTCCACCCCCAATGCTTTTAATGCCAGAATAATCTTTCTGAAACCTGCCCCTAATAATAAAGCTTTCCTCCTTGAAAGTTTTCGGTTTTCCCAGTTTCTTAACTTAGCATTCATAAAGTTCCATTATAACCCCACCTATACAACTTTACTTCCTTCTCTTCTACATATATACTCCACTGTACCATGTATGTTGCGCTCTTCCCAGAACACAGCACATTTATTTCTGTGCCCTACATCTGTTTATGTTGCTACTTCTAGTGCCCTCTTATTCCTTGGCTTTTCTAAAGAAATCATCTTTATCCTTGAAGACCTATCCTAATTCCTGCATCCTCTCTGAAGCCTTTTCTAACTCCTCTAATACATATGGATATGCATCCTTCTCTGGAAACTTGTTGTACTAAGTTTCTCTTAAGAGTCCTGTTTTCTGTTTGCTAGTTCTATTTCTCCAATTGACAGTAAACTCCTTGGGGACAGAAAGTATGACTTCGATTTTGTTTATTTTCATTTTCTCCTGCTGCACTGTGAGGAGGTAGTTCCCTATATGTGGATTGACTAACTCAGACTTATATGTCAAAGAATTGGGACTGGCTAGGTGAAGGAAAGGAAGAAATTAAAGATGACTTCAAGGTTCTTATGCTAGAGTAAATGAAACAATAGTGTGACCATCTGCCAGAAAACATACAGTCAGTACATAGTGAGGTAACCAGAGGTTACTTCCAAGTAGAAGATTCTTTGGGAATAGGAAGCTAGCGGAAGGCAGGCAGATTCACTTAATCTTCTCTTTCTACCTCAATTTTCTCCTTCTTTGACCTCCTTGCTTCTGCTCCATCTGTCTTATACCTGATAGACTAAATTTAAACCAGTTTTTAAATCCCCAACAAGAGCAAAATGTTAAAAATAATTTGTTTTCTACATCTCAGCCATAGAGCTCATAGCTCTTCTTTCCACGCTAGTAAAAAAAAAAAAAAAAGTCATATTGTTCATTAACTAACATTATCGTTAGCACTAACTTTTCAATTGTGTTCAGCAAAATTTTCCAAAGAACAACATCACATTCATGGTGTGAATACTTCCAGGTAGATTTAATACAAGTTGGCCTGAGACACCTTTTTCAGCCTGTAACCCAGAACTATTTTCTTCTAGTCAAGTGTATACAGGTGAGAAACCATATAAATGCACACGGGATGGATGTGATTGGCATTTTTTCTCATTCGAATGAATGCACTGGGCACTACCAAAAGCACACTAGAGCTAAGCCCTTTGGATGTCCAACTTGTGGCTGCTGCTTTTCCCACTCTGACCATCTGGTACTACACATGAAAAGACACCCTAACTAAGTGGTCCACCTTCTGCTTACCCCACTTCCTCTCATGATATTCTGTGACAAATGGGCTCAACCCAAAACTAACCCAAGTTCTCATACATTTGAGCCACCACTTTTTCTGGTCAGGCTGGATGAGTGCATGTAAATTCATTGACTAATGCTTTTTTACTAATGCATTGGTCCTGCTGTGTATGTAGTTGTCAAAAAGATAAGACTATTGACTGGCAAAGAGTTTATTTATTCAGAATCAAATCTTTTTAACTTTAAAGCCTTTAAATTACAGGGCACCAATATTTTATTTCTTCTGTGTAAATCAATCTTTCATTTCACTTTAAGCTACTATTGACCATATTTTCCATAGCCAACAGTAATAATTGTCCTCAAGGTAGGGTTGCGATATTTAGCAAATAAAAATATAGGCCACATAGTTGAATTTAAATTTCAGGTAAATAATGAATAATATTTAGCATATGTGTGGAGAAATTTAGAGATGTCTTCATGTGGACAAGTCTTGACCCTCTAACCAGTGTCTAAGCTTTCATTTTAAGGACACAGATTTTCCCAAGAAGCAACTATAATTATAGAAAATTTGGAGATGGCATAAGGGTCTATTCCAAGGCAGCTGATTTCACTCTTAAAATGTTCCTATACTTATACCTAATTTCTAAGTTGTTTTATTATAATTTCTCTAGGGTAGTCATTTGGGAAGGAACAAGAATGGGAAGAATGATACCTTTTCATAATCATCTAATGAAATACACATGGACAAAATTGGCCCTTGGTTAAGCCTTTGATGCTCCTAGGCCGAGAACGTGCAAACCATTGCATTCTTCCAGTGTGATGTACAGGCTTAGCAGCTAGATACATTCCTTTTGGAATTTGGTGAGGCAGCGGGAGGATAGGAAGGAAATAGGGATGAAAGTGTTCCTAGATTGTACAGCCTGGAACAAATCCATGTAATTTCCAAATCTGGCAAACAGGCCTTGTTGGGACAATTCTAAATCTCTGTAAGTCTTTGACATATTTCAAGGCAGGAGGACAATAAAAAAACAGGGAGGGAATTGAAGTAGCTTAGAAATCAGAGATTCTTCAAGTCTCAGAATATCTCCCTCCTCTTCTCTCTCTCCCGGAAAAACAGCCCTAAGACTAGAGTGACAAAACCTGATTGTACAATCACACTTGCCCCTTCCTTCCTATAGCTGCAGCTGTTGTGAGCACCATCACATACTGGCTGCCAAATGAGTAAATGTAACACCTGCCTAACAGTCTGATTCAGAAGAATTGGCTCTCATCTGAGCTTTAGTTTGTGTCTTCCCAACTATGGAGCCTTCAACCTCATTGCCTCTGTTCCTGTCAAAGCTGAAAGCAAATTAAAACATATGGAAACCATCTGAGGAAATGATATTACAGTTAAAACTCATGAATTTGGACCATCTGATTAACAATTTGTATAATCCACAACCAGGCTGCGATGAATTTAACTACTATAATAGATAAAAGATAAATATGCTAATTAACCGGGACGCCATAATGGGTCGACTGGACAGGAGGAGGTTGTGCGCCCAGTGTCGGGGGCGAGGCAGCAGGGGCCTCCACACGTCTGTGCTGGAGGAGGGCCTGATCAGCAGTGGCCAAGGCTGCTTCAAGAGTGGAGAGGGAGGCAGGCCCGACCGGTGATTTGAGGGTGGGCGGTGCTGCATGATTTCGAATGGTGCACTGGGCTCCTACTATATCATAAAACGTTTGCTAAGCACCCATGTAGAAATGCAACTGATGCATCGGGTATAAATGCTTATCTGTCTGGTGCTGATGTCTCTTTAGGCCAACTCTTTGTTATTCAGTTTGGTTATTGTATTTCCTTGAAAAATTCACCCTTGATTCTCTTTAAATATTAGACTGGTCCCGAGTTCAAACTGCTTTTTTATCCTCTGATAAAATTCAGAAGATTTGACTGTTTCAAACAACCAACAAAGTCTGCTTAGATTTGTGTGTGAGAAAAACCGGCTTTAAAACTGCTGCAGCGTTCTCCTGGCACCCCTACAACAATTCTCATGAGTATATTCCAGGAAGACCCCATCCTTTTCATACAAACGAAGACTATAACTCTGATGGAGTATTGACAAAGGGAAAGTAATTTTGAAATCTATTTCAAAACCTCCAGTACCTCTGCACATCATAATTAGCTTTAGTCCTTCGTAGCCAGGCACCCATGTCTTGAAAAGAGCTTTCGAAAGGGATGTCAGAAAGCATGCTCAGCGGGGTCTCAGCTCCTAGCAGGAGGCAGGTTGCCAACTTGGTTAATAACTGCAATTTAACCCTTGAGTCCTCCTCCTGACTTGAACAATAGAGATGATTCAAGAGAGAGGGTCCTCAGGCCCAAGAAAAGAGCCTTGATTTTTCAAAGTTAAATGAAAAAAAAATCAGAGTCCTTAAAGCCATAGACCGGCATTGGCCCTTCTGGTCCAATAACAGCACTACGTGCGGCATTCAGTAAGTCCTTTGTTCTGACAAATCAAAACTGTTCTTAAGTTTTTGTTCCACATTTTCCCTGGACTACTTTTCTTTCATATTGCTGTATTATGTGAGTGGAGCATATTTCTTGTCTTTTCCTGTAGTGATACCCCTAACCGAAAAAAGCCTAACAGTATGGCCCAGTGTTGAAGGTGAGGGAGATCCAGAACTGCTTAAACTTGTTTAACTTTTTAGTTCATTGGGAGGTGGTGGATAGCAAGATATGATGACAATTAAAATCGTTATCCTTTTTATGCCTTACATATGGAAAAGAGAGTGAAGGTTAATTTTTTAAAAAATATATTTTATTGATTTTTTACAGAGAGGAAGAGAAAGGGACAGAGAGAAACATCGATGAGAGAGAAACATAGATTCAGCTGCCTCCTGCACACTCCCTACTGGGGATGTGCCCGCAACCCAGGCACATGCCCTTGACCGGAATCAAACCTGTGACCCTTGAATGCACAGGCCGATGCTCTATCTACTGAGCCAAACCAGTTAGGGCATGAAGGTTAATTTAAGTATGTGATAAAAGTCTGTGAGAAACAAGATTCTAAGAAGACTAAAATACTCAAGTATTATACAATACTTTGTATTTCATTACTATACTAAGATGCAAACCATTTAAAATACTGAGGTTAAAAAAATTTTTAAATATGTTTTCATTGATTTCAGAGAG
>NW_006288261.1:0-338 GCF_000327345.1 Myotis davidii
GGGACCACTGGCTCCTAACTGCTCTCCTGCCTGTCTGATCGCCCGTAACTGCCCCGTCTGTCAGCCTCATCACCCCTAACTGCTTCTGCCTGCCTGCCTGATTACCCCTAACTGCCTCCCGTGCTAGCCTGGTTGCCCCCACCTGACCCTCTGCCAGCCTTGTAGCCCCCAACTGAACCCCCTGCTGGCATGGTCATCCTATGCAGCCTGCTGTTCAGTCATTTGGTCGTCCCTCACTAATGCCCCTGCCGGCCTGGTCGCCCCACGTTGCCTATTGTGTGGTCATTACTGTTACTGTGATAGCATCCTGGACAATTTTCATATTCCTCTATTATTAG
>NW_006288262.1:0-386 GCF_000327345.1 Myotis davidii
TAATAACAAACAGCATAAACAACACACCTGGGGAAAGGGGCATCAGATTTATAGAGCTCCACAGTACGTATGTCATTTAAAATCTTCAGTTTTCAACCAAGGTTACAAGTCATGCAAAGAAATAAAGCATGGCTCACATGCATTAACAAAGCACACAAGAGAAACTGTCCCCAGGGAAGCCTAGACATTGGACCCAGTAGACAGAGACTATAAATCAGCTAATTTAAGTACAGTTGACTTGGCTTTTTCTTTCCATATTCAATCCTTATTGTTGAAAGTATTACATATAACCCTCTCCCCCCCACCCTCGTTGACCCCTTCTAGCCTGTCCCTCCTCCTCCCCCCTCTTCCCATCCCAGGCCTTCACCACCCTATTGTTTGTGTCC
>NW_006288263.1:0-261 GCF_000327345.1 Myotis davidii
GAGGAGGCCTGTTCTGAGCAGAGTTTATCTGTATAGAGGGAGTCACAGCTCAGGGCTTCTAAGACAGAGCCATCAACCCAGAGGACCCATCTGTGTAAGCGGTGTTTCTCAGTGATCAAAGCTATTCTTCACCTGACTGAGTCACAAGCAGCAGATGTTGAGCAGAAAGCACTCTTCAGTGACGCATGTGTGAGAGACTTCTGTTCTTTGAAAACCCTCACCAGCAGTAGAGGGAAGCCAGTGGAGAGAAGCCCTGGAGAG
>NW_006288264.1:0-417 GCF_000327345.1 Myotis davidii
GGCCATGGGTGATTGGCTAGTGGGACCCACCCCCATTTGGTGTGGGGGCAATCTGGAGCAGATTTGACTGGGGGAAGGGGCCGCTGGCCGATTGGGGTGGTGGGGTCTGACTGGGTGTGGGGCCAACTGTGGAGGGGCTGTGAGTGGCTGTCCAACTGGCCCTGCCCCCAAATGGGGTAGGGGTCCAATGGGGAGCCAGTGGCCCGGGGGAGGGGCAATGGGTGGTTGACCTGCTGACCCTGCCCCTGATCAGATTGGGGGAGGGGTGCTGATCAGGGGCAGAGTTGGCTAGGGAGAGGAGGCCATGGGCCTATTGGGGTGGTTGGGGCCCATCAGGGCGGGGCCTGGAGCGGGTAGAGGCTGCAGGAGGTTGTCCAGCTAACCCCACCTCCTATTGGGGTATGGGGGGGGGGGGGG
>NW_006288264.1:959-6054 GCF_000327345.1 Myotis davidii
TTCATGGGGCCCCCCCCCTTGGGCCGCAATGGCTGGCGGAGGGCCTGCACTGTCCTGTTTGGATGGGACACATGGTTTTGTAAGAAATTTAAAAAAAAAAAAAGGTCCCTGCTACCCACGGGGACCTCCAGGGTTCCACAAGTTTGAATATCATTCAAAGAAAGGGCAATTATTGTGAGTTTGTTTAGCAGGGCCACCAGGTAGGATTGTCTAGGTATTCCTCTCTCTCTAAAAACTCAATGGCATAAAATATACTTGGGTAAGGATTAACAACAACAACAATAACAACAACAAAAGAGAGAAGTGACCAAGCTTAAGACAAAGAAGGTGAAAGGAGAACCTTGTGCCTAGTCAAAGCTCAAGAGCTTATGGAGAGTGGGGATTGGGGTGGGGGGACGAACATTTCATTCCAGTATGAAATGAAACCCAGAAGTATTAGTGTTCTCTTTTAGGCACTACAAGCATTGCTAGAGATAGATGAGTGGGGGCGATGGGGATTGAGAAAAAGAATGAAACAGACACAGAGACAGTAGTGAAAGCTGGGACCAGGTGGGACACTGTTCTTGGATGGAGAGACGATGACCCAGAGCTAGTGCAGCGCGTTTATTAGATACAGTATTATACCAAAAAGTTTTACTAGAGTTTAAGACAAAGGAAATTATGTGAAGTCACGCTTAAAGATCAAGCTGCAATTCTTCATTCTTGTGGCTTCTCAGAATCATCAGGTCTGAATGGACCCTGATAACTGCATCTCCACCTGGGGACTGGTTGAACTTAGATATTTACACCCACCCCCTGGCCCCTGAACTAAAGGTCAGGACTGACGACATCCCTGCCTTTGCCAAGGTGTGTCTCCAGGACATGGCTTTGCCGATGCCACTGGACTCAGCCGAGGACTCTTGGCTCAGTTTCCCCCCAGGCGCTGTCTACACAGAAGAAAGGCCTGAAGAGTGCCATTAGCAATGTGTTGCCAACTCAAGGCTTCTGGGTGTTAGGTTGGAGGAAGGCTAAGGAAAGGGTCATTCCAGTTAGTAAGGTTGGAGTTGAAGAAGGCACTGTGGCAATGGACATGGTGAGAGATGATACAATTGATGCCTGAGGTAGTCCTTGTGGATAAAGAGGCTATTTCCAGAAGACCTTCCTGTGTTTTGATGTACCAGGCTCTGTTTTATTTTTTATCTTTGTTGTTGAAAGTATTACAGATGTCCCCCTTTCCCTCTCATTCATTCCCTCCCCATCACTTTCTTATATCTGCCCTGGTATGTTTTTAGGAACAGCATCTTCTGAGCAGTGTGTCTGCTAATTGGTTCTCTGGACTTGCTGAGAAGCTGATGACCAATCAGAGCCCCTGGGGTTGTCATTCTGACATCTTGGCAAGAACTCAAAGAAGCTGAGAATGGAGGGTGGACTCAATCGCTACAGAGAAAACAGTCCTAGAGAGAAGGGTAGATATGAGCCTGACTGGGTATCATATGTGACATGAAGCTGCAGCTGCTATACTAGTACATCTCCTATTGCTGCCTCTGAAAATGTGGATTGCATTTATTCTGTGTCTCTTTCAGCAGGTAGGTTTGGCATGTATGAGGTGTTTTGCCCCATTAGTGCACACATTGAAAAGAACTGCACCTGAGTCAGCGTGTAGGTTTGGCATGTATGAGGTGTTTTGCCCCATTAGTGTACATATTGAAAAGAACTGCACCTGAGAAGTTTTACTCAGTTCACTTTGTGAGCCCCAGGTCCTGGTTTAAATGGTGAAATCCTGAACTTCTGTCTTGAGCTTGTTGCTGTTATTGTGTTACACTTGGAATTCCTTGGAGAGTGGTCAGAATTCAGGGTATGTGGGAAGTGTGAGAGTCTCTGGAGCCTGATGGTGGAACAGGACTATTCTAGGATGACTGGTCATGAATCACAAGGCACGTACCCATGCCCTGGTGTAGTCTTCTCCACATAACTATGGCTGTCTCTCTGACGCACCTTTGAACAACAGCATGTGATGGGAGTGACACTGCATGACTTCTAGAGCTGGGTCCCACTACACCTTGCATCTTCTGTTTGAGCTTTCTCAAGTGTTCTCTGTGGCAGAAGCCAGTCACCATTCATTAAATCCCAAACCCCTGAGACCTCTGTGATTTGAAGAGGTCTAAGACAACCATGAAGGTCATGTGAAGAGAGAAATAACCAGCCAGCCCCCAGCTGTGTCAGCCAGCCCAAGTGAAGTGTCAGACATGAGGAAAGCATCCATCAGAATACTTCCCTTACCACCGCAATTTGATTAAGGCCACATGATCCGCTATTGATATGAGTTCAGTAACCCTGCCAAACTGAGAGAGATAATCATAAATTATTGTTTTAAATCAATATGTTTTGGGGAGGTTTGTTATTCTGTAATGATTAAGTGGGACAACATCAAAACCAGTCTGGTTACTGCATCCTGGTGTATAAATTGTTCTTGTTTTAATAACAATTTTTATCCTCCCTGGTCTAAAATGGTGACAACTTATTATCAAACATGCCCCAGACTTCTGCCCACATAAATGGGAAAAATCTTGCAATTGTCTGAATAATAGAAAAATCTTTGAGGCAAATCTTTTTGGTTCTTGAAATAGTCCTTGGATTACAATTTTGTAAGTGCACCCTGGCCGGGTGGCTAAGTTGTTTGGAACATCATCTTGTACACCAAAAGTTTGCAGGTTGGGCTCCCAGTCAGGGCACATATGGTAGGCAACCCATTGATATTTCTCTTTTACTGATGTTTCTCTCTCTCTCTCTCTCTCTCTCTCTCTCTCTCTCTCTCTCTCTCTCTCTCTCTCCCTCCCTCAAAATCAATAAAAATATATCCTCAGGTGAGGATTAAACATTATTTTAAGTGCTGGCCTTGTCTTTTTCTTCATTTTCCCCAGTGCATCTTACACACAACCTGGCACAGTGTCAATATATATTAAACACCCTTAGCATAAAGGAAGAATTAAGACT
Source organism: Myotis davidii (assembly GCF_000327345.1). NCBI lineage: Eukaryota > Metazoa > Chordata > Mammalia > Chiroptera > Vespertilionidae > Myotis > Myotis davidii. The sequence continues at coordinate 3,933 of NW_006288264.1, forward strand.
TTTCACCCAATTTGCCTCACAGTACAAAGTTTCTTCCCAAACCACCATTTACACTATGTGTGCAGACAGACGCCTAAAGTCTTAGTTCAGCTATGTGAAATTGGGGAAGGATTTTGCTTCAGAGTTTCTAACATATACTAAGCACTACATCATAAGAATATGGTTCCAATGTCTTCTCAGATATTTCATGAGCCTGATACTCACTCCTTGTATCAGAGAAATGTTTATCCACGTTGATACCCTGATCTCCCCCACAATATTCTCACACCCCTCTTGATGATAACCACACATTGTTTTTTCCTCTCTCTTTTCCCTCTAAAACAAGAAGCACACCTTGTTGTGTTTTCAGGAGTTTTAATGACCGAGTGTGGGGGAAGGGTGAGAACCCATGTTGTCAGTGAGCTCTGGGAACCACAGAGTCCCTTAGGAGGAGGGATCTCCTTGACAACAGGGAGTCTGGTCGCATCCTTTTCTACTGGGGAGTCACTGAGGTCAGGGACACATCTCTCCACACCAGGATCATCCTCACAGATTTTGGGTCAAGTCGATGGGGAAAAGAGTAACTTGGGGTACCATTTACTATTACCTGGAAGAGAATATGAGTCAGAAATATAGCATGCCACCAAACAAACTTCCCATCTTCCTTTCCTTTCTTACCCTATACACACACCATCCACCAGAAACTCCTAGTCACACTCAAAACCCAACAGACATGCTTTTTTTTATAGCCTTACTTTTGTAACTATTTCAGTCAGTTATTCACCCTATTTTCTGTTTCTCTCATTCTTCCACTGAGGTGTTAGCACTCTATGTTACACTGTCTATGTTTGCCTGGGCTTCCCTCGGGCCAGGAACTGTTTCATGAATCATGAGTCTGGGTCTCACACAGACTATCATAGGCTAATTGGTCATTAAGTGTTTACGTTTTAGCTCTGCTAAACTTTACTGCCATTTACTCCTGTTGACTCAGTAGCTCAGATTTGGGGTGGTAAAGGTAAAGAATAAAAGGCGTTTTTTCCTATTTTTATAGAGTGAGGGTGTAAGAGAGGGGGAGATGGGGAGAGGAGAGAGAGAGAGAGAGAGAGACAGAGAGAGACAGAGAGAGAGACAGAGAGAGAGAGAGAGAGAGAGAGAGAGAGAGAGAGAGAGAGAGAGAGGACACTATTTTTGTGTGAGTCTCAATTGGTTGCCTCCTGCATGTGCCTCAATGGGGTCGTGAGTTGAACCTGCAACCCAGATACATGCCCTTGATGGAGAATCGAACCTGAGACCCTCCAGTGTGCAGGCCAATGCTCTAACTATTGAGCCAAAACTTGAATGTTCCTAAAGAGGAGGAATAGTACATAGGATTAAAATGAGAATATTTTTATTCAGCTTATAAGCAAATGGAACAATGCCTCACTTCAATCATAGCACATGAAATATTTTTGCTTCTCCAAATGATAGAAGGTTTAAACATACACTTTATGGGTGTGGCTATGGAGAAAAAGTGGACTTTTTAGATCTTAATTTTTCAAATTTAAAATGCACACACTTTTTGAACCAGTTATTCAATTCCTCTGAAATTATCCTCCCTTAGAAGAACAGGGAGGTTGATAATGATAAAAATGTGATATAGAATGAAGCATCATTCATGAGAGCAAAATATGGAAACCACCTAAATGTGCATGAATAAGGGTCAAGTTAAATTATTCTGTAAATGCTTCTATTGGAATATTATACAAATATTAAATGATGTGGAGGCATCACAGATAGAATGACGTTACTTTCTCTAACATACATTCTTTGACAACAAATAAAATCTAATCATCAGAGGGAGGCGGGGAGGGCGGCCGGCGCTCGCGCGCTGGTGGGATGGGGGTGGGGGGCGCCCTTTCTTTGCGGCGCAGGACATGCTTCAGGGACGCGCTGCTGAGCGCCCAAAGCGCACACCTCCCGGAGGAGCGGAGCAGGGCTTGCGGGGCGGCGCCCGGGGAAGAGGGGCAGGTAAGAAAGACCCCCGAGGAGCAGAGGGCCGGCACCTCCCTGGCACCTCCCAACAGTGCGGGGGGCGGGGGGGAAGACCCTTGGCCTTGGGGATCCCCGGGCCCAGCCTCAGCGCCTGGGCCCCTCGCGGGCCCCC
>NW_006288264.1:6272-6831 GCF_000327345.1 Myotis davidii
TCTCCGCCTTTCATCTCACTGGCCAAGGCCCAAATTCAAAAACTCCCCTGTGACTTTGTGTCATTTGCAAAAAGTACACTTAAGAAAATGACTCGAATGGAATGTTTATACTTAACCACAATAAAAATGAATGAATAAAGGTTAAAAATGTGCAAAAAAAATCTAGTCATCAATGTGTGATTTCTAGAGAAACTTGCAACATCATTTGTTTAAAAATAAAAGCAGATAGAGATAAATGATAGATAGATAGATAGATAGATAGACTTGAACAAGCACATAGTATCTCTGGAAGGAGCATAAAGGAATTAGGAATTGTTGCTCTGGAGAGAGGGACTGGGTTTGGGAATGTAGAAAAGACTTAATTTTAGTCAGATTATAATTATTTATATGCATATTTTAACAATCTCCTGCATGAAAACTGAAGGAATGACAGCATAGTAGAAATGAGGCTGTGAGTGAAGACGGGAACTTCTCCACCCTGGAGAATAAGGCTTATGGGCTGATCTTGACCTGCTCAGATTTGGAAAAGGACCTGAGCATGGCAGGACAAGCAGAGGGA
>NW_006288264.1:7339-8793 GCF_000327345.1 Myotis davidii
TGAAGTAACCCCCAAAGCTCTAATAATCTCACTTCTTCTCCCGATGGGCTATACATACTCACTTGAAAGGCATAGTAGGCTTCCCTTTGATTTTCACTGAAGAATTAACAGGCAAGGATAGATTTGCTGTATATGGGACCTGCCATGGGAGACAAGAGTGGTTGAGAGGGGTAAGGCCAGGTGAGGTCTCCCATCCTATAACAGTTCCCAGTGGCAAAGCAGGTTATACATCAAAGGACATACTCTGAGGACCCTATTCTATCCCCCTCACCACAGGCAGGTCCCGGTGTCTTTGAAGAAATGAGAAGGTTGAAGTTCACAGCAAGAGTTCTAAAGCCAGGTGGCCTGGATTCTAATGCTGATTCTGCCTCTTACGACCAATGAGAACTGAGTTCCATTACTTGAATGCTCCCTGCCTCCATTTTCTCAGTACAAGAAGGATTATAAAATTCCTATTTCCTAGGATGTTCTTAGGCATAGCTGAGCCAATAGATGTAAAACCTTTAGCATGGTCCCTGGTCGGTAAAGGGTCTATACTGGGGTGACTTAGCGGAAGGGGAGGACGCTTTCTGGGATACTACCCTCCCACCAGTTTTTATCTGAAACTGTGAAGATAAGGCTTTAGAATGTAAAAGTATAACATTTAAAAATCCACTCCAATATAAGATAGTTGTTTAAAGGGAGATGGAGCCAAAACCGGTTTGGCTCAGTGGATAGAGCGTCGGCCTGCAGACTGAAGGGTCCCAGGTTCGATTCCGGTCAAGGACATGTACCTGGGTTGCGGGCACATCCCCAGTGGGAGATGGGCAGGAGGCAGCTGATTGATGTATACTGATTTTTACAGTCTGAAGACATCACATATAAAATGTAATTAATAGCCGAAACCGGTTTGGCTCAGTGGATAGAGCGTCGGCCTGTGGACTGAGGGGTCTCAGGTTCGATTCCGTTCAAGGGCATGTACCTGGGTTGCGGGCGCATCTCCAGTGGGAGATGTGCAGGAGGCAGCTGGTCGATGTTTCTCATCGATGTTTCTGTATCTCTCTATCTCTCCCTTCCTCTCTGTAAAAAATCAATAAAATATATTTAAAAAAAATAAAGGGAGATGGAAATAATGGAAAAGGAGAGTCCTGCATGTGGCATGTATATATGCATCAGAAATTTCAAGGGTAATTGTGTCATTTCAGGAATGTGCACAAGTTGCTGAGCACAGTCAGTACCTGCACACAGGGCGGGAGACAGGACAGTAATTAGATAGAATCTACAGGTTGTTCCCTGATATCAACTGTAAGGCTTGTCTGGACTGAGGCTGGTTTTGTTCCTTCCATCTTCAGGTGATCCATCCTCTGAAACTGATTCTCCCAACCACCTTCCCCAGAGAGCCAGGATCTGCTTACCGATTTTTGATAGGACAAAGGAAGGCCTGGCTGGGGAAGGGGACTTGAGGCAGAGGCAGG
>NW_006288264.1:9345-10679 GCF_000327345.1 Myotis davidii
CCTTCCAGTTTCTAAGTCTCTTCTAGAAAGATTCCCAGCAGGTAAGAAGGTGTGGGGTATCATAAATAGAATCAATCACAACTTGTCCTTGAAAAGGATGTGTTGTGATGCAATAGAAACTTTGGTGAGGAAATTGTGTGTGAGGAAGGATTAGCAGGAACAATGCATAAGTAAGGGTGATGGGATGAGTGGGTGAGTGGGTCTATAATCCAGCCTACGTGCCTCTCACCAAGTATTTATCCCTCAGAGCAGAAACCACCCAAAAGGTACACATTCTTCTGACTTGACCAAAGGCAAAGCGTTGGTGGTCCTGGAGGTAAGGACTCCCATCCAGAGGTCCGGGGAGATCATAGAAATTGATCCTCAGCAGCCCTGGAGATAGAGAGAAAGTCTTTGTGCCATTTCCTTTCCACAGTAGGTCCCTTGGCTCTGCTAATGCCAACAGTGTTTTAGCCTTTATGTTTCACCCTCTTGGCCAACTTCCAACATACATCAACCAAGATTGGACATTTAAGATGAAAAGTTATTTGTAGTAATAACACTTGAATAAGTATGATTTAATCATGATGACCTATTCAATAAATTATGGCACACCCAATTAATGACACATTTTAGAGTCATTAAAAAAAGTTAAATAAAACAATAAAACACAAGTTAAATCAGAAAGTTTTTCAACATTAAGATTTCCAAGTGGGATGTAATGAACAAATTAAACTGATGAAATAGAAACAGAGGCATGGATACATGGAACAGACTAACACTTGCCAGAAGGAGTAGATGAAAGGAGGTGAAGGGATTCACAGAGAGAATTGTGGGGATGGTGAGAGGAATGGGGAGCCAGGGGTTGGATTCAGGTGGGCAAAGGGGTGGGGCAGATGGGGACATCTGTGTCAACAGATGTCAACAATAAAAGTAAAGTTAAAAAAATTTCTTTAATTAAAAGATTCTGAATTGGGCTTCTCTTGCCACAGGGAACTCATGGAATACTGCCACCATGGGAGCAAGCCCAAGGGAGCCTGCTGGAGAGGCCAGGGGGAGAACTAAGGCTCCTTGGTCAACTGTCAGGATATGTGAGTGAGGCCTTCAGGGACTGTCCAACCCTAAAGAAGTCAGCAGCTTATTACACCCACATGAGAAAGCAGACAGAACCTACAGAAGAACCGTTCAGCTGATCCCAGCCCAAAATGTCAACCCACAAAATCATGCTCTCACAGACTCATTACTATTTCTAGCAACTAGACAACAGCAATAACCACCCAAAAGGTACACATTCTTCTGACTTGACCAAAGGCAAAGCGTTGGTGGTCCTGGAGGTAAGGACTCCCATCCAGAGG
>NW_006288264.1:11024-18195 GCF_000327345.1 Myotis davidii
CAGGGACTGTGCAACCCTAAAGAAGTCAGCAGCTTACTGCACCCGCATGAGAAAGCAGACAAAACCTACAGAAGAACCATCCAGCTGATCCCAACCCAAATTGTCAACCCACAAAATCATGATCTCACAGACTCATTACTGTTTCTAGCCACTATGCAACAGCAATAGATAAGTAATTTGGAAATATTTATCGATGAATTTACTGATGTTTAGGGATTTGCTTCAAAAGAAGCCAGGGGTGCTCTAGCCCAGTGGCTCAGTTGGTCAAAGCATTGTCCTATACACTGAAAAGAAAAAAAAAAAGTGCAGATTTGGTTTGATTCCCAGTCCGAGTACATACCTGGGGTTTCGGTTTGATCACTGTTCGGAGTGCATACCAGAAGCAACCAATCTCTCTCTCTCTCTCTCTCTCTCTCTCTCTCTCTCTCTCTCTCTCTCTCCTCCTCCTCTCTTTCTCTCTTTCTTCATCTTCCTCCACCTCTCTCTAAAAAACCAATACACATATCCTTGAGTGAGGATTAAAATAAAGGAAGCCAGGGGTAAGGTGAGTAGAGGTATGGATGAACAAGATGGGTTATACGATGATAGCTGTTAAAGCTGATGAGTACTTGAGGGCTTATTGTACTATTGTCTCTACATTAGGTTATGTTTGAAATAGAAATTTCCCATCTATAATAATAAAAGCATAATATGCTAATTAGCCGGGGGAAGGAAGGTCTACCCTTGCATGAATTTCATACATCAGGCCTCTGGTAATAAATAATTAAAGGAAAAAAATGGAAGGAAAGAGATAGGGAAGAAGGAAAAATAGAATGAAAATTACTATTCTATTAAAGAAACAGTGAGTTCTGCAATGAGACACAGAAAAATCATAGGCAAATTCATTACTGAATAGACTCCTGACACCTGGGACAGGGCCTTTCCATCCCCCAACATGGTCAGAGGCAGGCAGTCCCACAGGAGAAGCAGTCCAGGTAGGAATATTTTCTTTCATTCCTTTTTTAAAAAATATATTTTATTGATTTTTTACAGAGAGGAAGGGAGAGGGATAGAGAGAAACATCGATGAGAGAGAAACATCGATCAGCTGCCTCCTGCACAGCCCCTACTGAGGATGTTACTGCAACCAAGGTACATGCCCTTGACTGGAATCAAACCTGGGACCCTTCAATCCACAGGCCGACACTCTATCCACTGAGCCAAACCGGTTAGGGCTTCTTTTATTTCTTAAGAAAATCCTCATGACATGTAGGTCTAAGTCATTAGTAATGGTGGGACCTTTGATGAAAAATTATCTTTATTTGTTGGGATGTACTGTTGATGTAGTTTGGGGGAAGAAACTTTTGTCAGAATGAGACAGAATAGGAAGAAGCTAGGAAAGTCCTTTGGCAAGTGGCATGGGGAACCTGAGACAGACAGCAAACAAACTAGCCAAGCCATTTGCACCAGTTACAGAAGGTTGCCTCCCTAGAGACAATATCTAGGCCTCCATTGTATTTGAGCTCCAGGCTCAGAAAAGCAGAAAAACATTGTGGGCCACACAGGACCAGCTGCCATGACTGGTGCCAACCAATCAGTGGAGACCATGATCCTGAAAGGAAACACATGGAGAACTCAAGAATATTCTATTGAGATGTCTCCTAAGACCGCCCCTAATCTCCCAGCCTTTGAAAACCCTCAAAACAAAGGACCCAGCATGAGCCCTCTCCTTCCTGGGAGCAAGTCCATGCCTTACCCTTTCCTTCCCCCAGAGTGTGCATCACCTAAACCCTAAGGGACCCCCTAAACCTGTCTCCAGCCCCACCTTTCTCTGATTTTCCAGTGAGGTAATGGCAGCCCCACTTTGGCCCAGTTCTTCATTATAATGTTTCTAGTGACCCCAGCAGCCCCACCTTGGCCGGCTAATTCCTGCTAACGTTTCTGGTTACCCCAAGCAGCCCGGCCTGGGCTCTCCTGTTGCTTCATATTTACTAATCCCTTCCTTTATTTCACTAACTCAAACTTCAACAAACAGTCTCACAATCACCTTGTGTGGGGAAATATTTCCTGCATGCAATCAACAACCCACCCATTACCGGTGGGCCCTAGGTTTATCCACTCCAGGCCTAGTAACTGTCCAGTGACAAAAGCATCCACTTGGGACTAGAAAACCTGTGGAAGCAAGTTCTCCCCTTGAGGTTGCATTCTTTTCAGATCCAGCACAGCCCCAGGAACTGGCTGCTACTACTCGTTCAACTTGCTATTTTCCTGCATGTTCCTAGCATCAGACTCCCCGTTGGGCGGTGATGTGGCAGGACCCACGTTTCTGAGCCCTTTGACCTGCCCACACCTGCAATGACCCACCTGTGATCACACAAATTCTTCCTCTGAGAGCTAATTTCTCTCCTGGAAAATGAAGTTCAGGTACATAGTAAATTCAGGAACATATGACGATTTTAGTCAGATTTGGTGAACATGAGAATTGTATAGTTTTCACTTATGCAGTAAGAAGGATTCATTAACAATGTTGAATAATCAGTCTTCAAATACTAAAAACCTTCAGACTTAATTATGGAAATAATTAGGAAAACTTTTCATTACTTGCCTCAGTCCCTGTCTACCCTGAGGTGTGGCGGGGTGAGGTAGTGGACTCAAGCTTAGGAGTGTAGAGGGGCAAGAGAGGCACCGTTGTGAAGTAAAACAGTTCACCACATGACTCAGGGATCAGGGAAGAACCTATCAAAGTGCAGTTGTGGTTTTTACTGGGACTGGATTTGGGTTGCATGTGAAGAGGAATTTGAAACACCTGTATCAGGAATTACCAACTGATGCACATTTCATATCCCATCAATCAGGCCTGCACAAAGACTCCTGCCTGCTTACAATCAGTGTGCTCAAAGCAGCCTGGAGCAGGAACTTCTGACAACCAAGTGTGGGTCCTGAATTGTATGAGGTGATTGGGTACTTACTAAATTATTTAAATTCATTGGCATCATCAGACATGCCCCACAACTACCACTAAAGCCTCCCTTTTTCCTTCTCAAAAGGACACTTAGAACACACACTCACAAACACACACACACACATCATGTGCGTCCCCTGCCCTAGAGTAAATAGTTTGCATGCTTGGCAGCTAAGCACTCTGTGACCAGCACAGTGCCCTGCCAGAGCAGATGTTCTCTGTTTATTGATATCATCAGCAGCTGTATTCAGGAAGGAAGTGAAGGTGACCTGGCTCCAATGTAATAATGAAAGGTCAGGAGGGAATACCTAGGAGGGAATCTGATACAAGAGTGTAAGCTCACCAAACTGGCAACTTCCAAACATTGCTGAAATGTAACTCAGGGCCTTGGGTTCTTTCTGGGGAGGAGCCAGACATGACCCTCTCTCTGCAGGTGCCCTCCTGGTTGAGAAACCAGCCACTCCCGGGACTCTTTGCCAGAGGTGCTCTAGCCCAGTGGCTCAGTTGCTCACAGCATTGTCCTATACACTGAAAAGAAAAAAAGTCTTGCAGATTTGGTTTGATTCCCAGTCTGAGTACATGCCTGGGGTTTGGGTTTGATCACCGTTCGGGGTTCATATGAGAAACAACCAATCTCTCTCTCTCTTTTTCTCTCTCTCTCTCTCTCTCCCTCCCTTCAACTCCCCCTCTCTGTAAAAAACCAATATGCATATCCTTAGGTGAGGATGAAAGAAAAAAAGAAGCCAGAGGTGATGTGAGTAGAGGCATGGATGAACAAGATGGGTTATATGATGATAGCTGTTAAAGCTGAGGAGGACATGAGGGCTTATTGTACTATTGTCTCTACATTTGCTTATGTTTGAAATCGAAATTTCACATAATAAATAATTAGAGGAAAAGAAGGGAAGGAAAGGAGACAGGGAAAAAGGAAAGAAAGAAGGAAATCAGCCAAAGTGCCCATCAGCAGATGAATGGATTAAAAAACTTTGGCACATCTACACAATGGAATACTATGCTGCTGTAAAAAGGAAGGAACTCCTACCATTTGCAACAGCATGGATGGAACTGGAGATCATTATGCTAAGTGAAATAAGTCAGTCAGAGAAAGATAAATATCACATGCTTATGATAAATATCACATCATTATGTTATAATGAACAACATAAACCAATGAACAAAAACAGATGTAGAGACAGAGAAGCATCGGTCAAATGCTCAAAACTCAGAGGGAAGATAGGGGAGGGGGGGTGAGATAAGTGTAAGTGTTGGATGTGAACAACAGGGCGTGAGGGTGAGGGTGATTGGGGGGATGAGAGGACATTGTGGGGATAAGGACACATTTGGAATATTTTAATCAATAAAGGGGAAAAATGGGCAACAGATCTAAATAGACACTTTTTTCCCCTTACCCCCGCCCTCCCCTACTTCCCTTCTGGGGATTGATAGCCTGATCGCTGTTTCTCAGTCTTTGGGTCTGTCTCTTTTCATCAGTCTATGTTGTTCTCTATAATCCACAAATGAGTGAGATCATGTGGTTAAATAGACACTTTTTGAAAGAGGACATACATAATGCTGTGACACATATGAAAACATGCTCAAGTCACTAATCACCCGGGAGATGCAAATCAAAATGACAATGAGGTACCATCTCAAAACTGTCAGGATGGCTATCATCAACAAATCAACAAATGACAAATGCTGGCGAGGATGCGGAGAAAAAGGAACCCTCGTTCCCTGCTGATGGTAATGCAACCTGGTGCAGCCATTGTGGAGAACAGTATGGAGTTTCCTCAAAAACCTGAAAATGGAACTCCCATTTGACCCAGTGATCCCACTTCTAGGAATATATCCCAAGAAACCAGAAACACCAATCAGAAAGGATATATGCACCCCTATGTTCATAGCAGCACAAATTACAATAGCTAAGTTTTCAAATCAGCCTAAGTGCCCATCAGAAGATGAATAAATTACAAAACTCTGGCACATCTACACAATGGAATACTATGCTGCTATAAAAAGGAAGGAACTCCTACCATTTGCAACAGCATGGATGGAGCTGGAGAGCATTATGCTAAGTGAGATAAGTCAGTCAGAGAAAGATAAATATCACATGCTCTCACTCATTTGTGGATTATAATGAACAACATAAATGGATGAACAAAAATAGATGTAGAGACAGAGAAGCATCGATCAGATGCTCAAAATCCAGAGGGAAGGTAGGGTGAGGGTGGAGGTGAGGGGGAGAGATCAACCAAAGGACTTGTATGCATATATATAAGCATAAACGATGGACGTGGACAACAGGGGGTGAGGGTGAGGGCAAGATTGGGGGGATGAGAGGACATTGGGGGAATAAGGACACATAGGTAATATCTTAATAAATACAGGGGAAAAAACCCAAATACACATATCCTTGGGTGAGTATAAAAAAAAAAGCCAGGGGTGAGGTGAGTAGAGGTATAGATGAACAAGATGGGTTATACAATGATAGCTGTTCAAGCTGATGAGTACTTGAAGGCTTATTGTATTATTGTCTCTACATTTGGTTATGCTTGAAATTTACCAGAAAAAAAAATTAAAGGAAAATATTGGAAGAAAAGGAGATAGGGAAAAAGGAAGGAAAAACACTCTTCTATTAAAGAAAGATAGTGAGTTCTGCAATGTAGCACAGCCAAATCATAGACAAATTCATTACTGAACAGACTCCTGACTCCTGGGCCAGGCCCTTTCCATCCCCCAACATGGTTAGAGGCAGGAAAGTTCCATAGGAGAAGCAGTCCAGGCAGGAATATTTTCTTTTATTTCTTGAGAATATCCTCATGGATGGTAGGTCTAAGTCATTAGTAATGGTGAGAACTCTGATGAAAAATTATCTTTATTTGATGGGATGTATTGTTGATGTAATTTGGGGGAAGAACCATTTCTCAGAATGAGACACAATAGTAAGAAGCTAGGAAAATTCTTAGGAAAGTGGCATGGGGAAACTGAGACAGACAGCAAACAAACTAGCCAAGCAATTACAGCCAGTTAGAGAAGGTGGCCTCCCTAGAGATAATATCTAGGCCTCTGTTGTATTTGAGCTCCAGGCTCAGAAAAGCAGCAAAACCTTGTGATCCACACAAGGACCAGCTGCCATGACTGGTGCCAACTGATCAGAGGAGACCATGACCTTGAAATGAAACACATGGAAAACTCAATATTCTATAGAGATCACCCCTAAGACCTCCCCTAAACTCCCAGCCTTTAACCCCCTCAAAACAAAGGACCCAGCATGAGCCCTCTCCTTCCTGGGAGCAAGTCCATGCCTTACCCTTTCCTCTTTCCTTTCCCCAGAGTGTGCATCACCTAAACTGTAAGAGACCCCCTAAACCTGTCTCCTGGCGCACCTTTCTCTGATATACCAGTGAGGTAACAACAGCCCCATCTTGGCCTGTTGCTTCCTGATCACATTTTAGTGACCCCAAGCAGCCCGTTCTGGGCTAACCTGTTGCTTCATCTGTCCTAAGCCCTTTCTTTGAACCACAATTTTACTAAACAGTCTCATAATCACCTTGTCTTGTAAATCTTTCCTGCATGCAATCAAGGACCCATCCATTACCTGCGGGCCCTAGGTTTATCCACTCCAGGCCAGGTCCCCGTCCAGTGACGAAAGCATCCACTTGAAACTGGAAAGCCTGTGGAAGCAAGTTCCCTCCTTGATATTGGATTGTTTTTAGATCCAGCACAGCCCCAGGAACTGGCTGCTAGTGCTCATTAAACTTGCTATTTTCCAACATGTGCTTTGCAACAGACACTCTGTTGGGCTGTGATGTGGTAGGACGCACGTTTCTGAGCACTTTGACTTGCCTTCACCTGCAATGACCCACCTGTGATCACACAAATTCTTCCTCGGAAGCCTAATTTCTCTCCTGGAAAATGAAGTGCAGGTACATAGTAAAATGAGGAACATATGAAGATTTTAATCAGATTTGGTCCAAATGACCAATAGCACCTGTGCACATGAGAATTTTGTACTTTTCACTTACGTAGTAAGAAGGATTCATTAACAATGTTCAAAAATCCTCTCCAAATACTAAAAACCTTCAGATTTAATTCTGGAAATAATAAGGAAAACTTTTCGTTTCTTGCCTCAGTCCGCTTCAACCCTGATGTGTGGCAGGGTGAGGTAGTGGACTCAGTCTTAGGAGTCTAGAGGGGCAAGAGAGGCACAATGTAGAGGAAAAGACTTCAC
>NW_006288264.1:21987-23081 GCF_000327345.1 Myotis davidii
TGTGGAGGAAAACAATTCCCCACATGCCGCAGGGCTGAGGTAAGAACCCATCAAAGTGCACCTGTGGTTTGGAACTGCATGTGAAGAGGAATTTGTTGGCAGCTATGCACTCTGGGTCCAGCACAGGGCCCTGCCAGTGCAGATGATCTCTGTTTATTGACTTTTATTAGGAATTACTAACTGATGCACATGTCATATCCCATAAATCAGGCGTGCACAAAGACTCAGGCCTCCTTACTATCAGGTGCTAAAAGCTGCCTGGAGCAGGAACTCAGACAAGCAAGTGTGGGTCCCGAATAGTATGAGGTGATTGGGTGTTTACTAAATTACATAAATTCATTAGCATCATCAGACATGCCCCACAACTACCACTAAAGCCTCCCCTTTTCCTTCTCAAAAGGACATTTGGGACACACACACACACACACACACACACACACACACATTTATGCCATGAACTATGGGTCACGGCCTCATCCCCCAGGTGTCAGTCCAAAAATCACTTCCTCGGGGCACTCACTCACTCCTGAGATTATGTCAAGTCTCTTTGTTACCAACTCCCTTTGGGTCCGTTTCATTCACTTTAAAAAAGAGTTCAGTACTTGTCCCTTCCATGTCTGTCCCCTGCCCTAGCCTAAACCGTTTGTCCTGTTGGCGGTTTTGCACTCCGGGTCCAGAACAGGGCCCTGCCAGAGCAGATGCGCTCTGTTTTTTGACAGCAGCAGCACTATCCAGGAAGGAGGTGGAGGTGCCCCGGATCCAATTTTATAATGAAGGGTTAGGAAGTCTAAATACCAAGGAGTGAACCTGATAGAAGTGTGCAAGGTGTTCACACTGGCAACCTCCAAGTTGCTGAAATACAACGCAGGGCCTGGGGACCATTCTGGGGAGGAACCAGACATGACCCTCTCTCTGCCGGTGCCCTCCTGGTTGAGAAATCAGCTGCTCCCAAGGCTCTCTGCCAGGGCTGCTCTAGCCCAGTGGTTCAGTTGGCTAAAGCATTGTCCTATACAAGGGGCGGGCAACCTTTTTGTGAGTGTGTGCCAAAACCAGCAAAATCTCTGACTCAAAATTCTTCTGCATGCCAACCCCAA
>NW_006288264.1:23744-26755 GCF_000327345.1 Myotis davidii
GGCCCTTTCCATCCCCCAACATGGTCAGAGGCAGGAAAGTCCCACAGGAGAAGCAGTCCTGGTAGGAATATTTTCTTTTATTTCTTGAGGAAGTCCTTCTGGCAGGTAGGTCTAAATCATTACTAATGGTGAGACCTTTGATGAAAAATTGTCTTTATTTGTTGGGATGTATTGTTGATCTAGTTTGGGGGAAGAATCCTTTGTCAGAATGAGACAGAATAGTAAGAAGGTAAGAAAATTCGTTAGCAAGTGGCATGGGGAAACTGAGACAGACAGCTGAACAAACTAGCCAAGCAATTCACACCAGTTACAGAAGGACGCCTCCCTAGGGATGATATCTAGGCCTCTGTTGTATTTGAGCTCCAGGCTCAGAAAAGCAGCAAAACATTGTGGGCCACACAAGGACAGGTTGCCATGACTGGTGCCAACCAATCAGAATGACCCTGAAAGGAAACACATGGAAAACCCAAGAATATTCTATTGAGATGTCTCCTAAGACCGCCCCTAAACTCCCAGCCTTTGAAAACCCTCAAAACAAAGGACCCAGCATGAGCCCTGTCCTTCCTGGGAGCAAGTCCATGCCTTATCCTCTCCTCTCTCCTTCCCCCAGAGTGTGCATCACCTAAACTCTAAGGGACCACCTCAGCCTGTCTCCAGACCCCTTTCTCTGATTTTCCAGTGAGCTAACCATAGTCCCACCTTGGCCCAGTTCTTCCTGATAAAGTTTCTAGTGACCCAAAGAATCCGGGGTTGGTTCTCCTGTTGCTTCATCTATAACAACCCCAAGCAGCGGGCCTTTGCTCTCCTGTTGCTTCATCTATGCTAAGCCCTTCCTTTATTTCACTAACCACAACTTTACTAAACAGTCTCACAATCACCTTGTCTTGTGAAATCTTTCCTGCAGGCAATCAAGAACCCATCCATTACCTGTGGGCCCTAGGTTTATCCACTCCAGGCCTGGTCCCCGTCCAGTGACAAAAGCATCCCCTCGGGTCGGGAAATCCTGTGGAAGCAAGTTCTCCCCTCGAGGGCGGATTGTTTTCAGATACAGCGCAGCCCCAGGATCTGGTTTCTACTACTCGTTCAACATGCTATTTTCCAACATGTTCCTAGCATCAGACTCCCCGTTGGGCAGTGATGTGGTAGGACCGATGTTTCTGAGCCCTTTGACCTGCCCACACCTGCAATCACCCACCTGTGATCACACAAATTCTTCCTCTGAGGCCTAATTTCTCTCCTGGAAAATGAAGTGCACGAACATAGTAAAATGAGGAACATATGAAGATTTTAATCAGATTTGGTCCAAATGACCAAAAGCACATGTGAACATGAGAATATTATACTTTTCACTTACGTAGTAAGAAGGATTCATTACCAATGTTGAAAAATCAGTCTCCAAATACTAAAAACCTTCAGACTTAATTTTTGAAATAATAAGGAAAACTCTTCATTACTTGCCGCAGTCCCCTTCCACTCGGAGGTGTGGCGGGGTGAGGTAGTGGACTCAGGCTTAGGCGTCTAGAGGGGCAAGAGAGGCACAATGTGGAGGAAAACAATTCACCACATGCCCCAGGGCTGAGGGAAGAACCTATAGAAATGCAGCTGTGGTTTGTAACTGGGTCTGGATTTGGGTTGTATGAGAAGAGGAATTTGAAACACTTGTATCAGGAATTACCACCTGACGCACATTTCACATCCCATAAATCAGGCCTGCACAAAGACTCATGCCTGCTTACATTCAGTGTGCTCAAAGCAGCCTGGAGGAGGAACTTCTGACAACCAAGTGTGGGTCCTGAATTGTATGAGGTGATTGCGTACTTACTAAATTATTTAAATTCATTGGCATCATCAGACATGCCCGACAGCTGGCACTAAACCCTCCCTTCTTCCTTCTCAAAAGGACATTTGGGACACACACACACACACACTCACACACACCACTTATGCCATGAACTATGGATCATGGCCTCATCCGCCAGGTGTCAGTCCAAAAATCACTTCCTCGGGGCACTCACTCACTCACTCACTTCTGAGATCATGTCAAGTCTCTGTTACCAACTCCCTTTGGGTCCCTTTCATTCACTTTAAAAAAGAGTTCAGTACTTATTCCTTCCATGTCTTTCCCCTGCCCTAGACATAACCGTTTGTCTTGTTGGCGGTTTTGCACTCTGGGTCCAGCACAAGGCCCTGCCAGAGCAGATTTTCTCTGTTTTTTGACAGCCGCAGCAACTGTATCCAGGAAGGAGGTGCAGGTGACCAGATCCAGTTTGATAATAAAGTGTCAGGAAGACCAAATACCAGGAATAAATCTGATAGAATTGTGCAGGTTCGTCACACTGGCAACTTCCACACATTGCTGAAATGTAACTCAGGGCCTGGGGTCCTTTCTGGGGAGGAGCCAGACATGACCCTTTCTCTGCAGGTGCCCTCCTGGTTGAGAAACCTGCCGCTCATGAGACTCTGCCAGGGCTGCTCTAGCCCAGTGGCTCAGTTGGTCAAAGCATTGTCCTATACACTGAAGAGAAAAAAGTTGCAGATTTGGTTTGATTTTCAGTCTGAGTACAAACCGGGGTTTTGGATTTGCTGAACCTTCATGGGGCATAGGAGATGCAACCAATCTCTCTCTCTCTCTCTCTCTCTCTCTCTCTCTCTCTCTCTCTCTCTCTCTCTCTCTCTCTCTCTCTCTCTCTCTCTCGCTCTCTCTCCCTCTCTCTTTATCTACCATCTGCTTTCTCTAAAACACTAATACGCATATTCTTGGGAGAGGATTAAAAATAAAAAGAAGCCAGGGGTAAGGTGAGTAGAGGTATGGATGAACAATATGGGTTACATGATGATAGCTGTTAAAGCTGATGAGTACATGAGGGCTTATAGTACTATTGTCTCTATATTTGGCTAGTCTGAAATGAAAATTTCCCATAATAATTAATTAAAGGAAAAGAAGGGAAGGAAAGGAGATAGGGCAAAAGTACGGGAAAAGGAACATCACTCTTCTATTAAAGAAAGACAGT
>NW_006288265.1:0-428 GCF_000327345.1 Myotis davidii
ACTTTGGAAGGCACATAATAATGGCAAAAAAAAATCACTCTTTGTCTAATCTTGGTTTATTTTCTATGGCTAACCAAGTCCTTTAACAAAAATCTGCATGACTTTTTGGTTCTAATTTTGTAGGCTGGTGCCTGTATTATTTTTGAGGTCAATGATCACCCGGAAGAAGAGTCCTTTGTTGTGCTTCTGTGAACAATATGAATTATATTCTCTGCTCATAGTATGTCTTACATACTGCACAGGAGCCCTGAGCCATAATGTGTGAAATTCATAGGCTGGTTTCATTTGTTGTAACACTGTGAAGTGCAGCTAATATTGGGACAGACACTGTTTTCATAGTGAGTGGAAGAGACATCAGTATATTGGATGAAAATTGCCTCTTTGAACATTATCCGTAAATGACCTGGTCCTGAAGCTTGTTTGTTCTT
>NW_006288266.1:0-20512 GCF_000327345.1 Myotis davidii
ACCTCCGGCTGGCGCGCTCAGGTTCAGTCTTCAGCTCCAACGCGTGCAGGGGAGGGAAGGAGTGCGGGCGAGCCGCCAGACCCGGGCCGAAGGTGTAGACGCCGGGGGTCGCCCACCGCGGCGGCGGCGGCGGCGGTGAGGTGCTGCAGGCACCCGCGTGAGATCCGCTCTCCAGCTCGGCGCCTGAACCTGACTCCGGGACACCGCGGTCCCCAGACGCCACAGCAGCCTCGGGAGTGAACTCCGCACCTAGAAAATCGATCCGAGACACGCCAGCGTGTCCCGTTGATCTCCAACGGGTGACGGGCTCCGCGATGGGGGCCGGGGTCTATTCAATATATTTTGATAAATGCTTAAGCCAAAAAAAGCAAGAGCAAAATAAAAAACAAAAACTATGTATTCAGTAACAAGAGCCTTGAAACAATAAAAAAGAATAAAACTGTAAACAGAAGTTAAGAGGAAAAAATATCCAGTGGAATACATTGAAAAAGTTTCAAACCTGTCCTCATACTAAATACCTTAATCAGACTGTATGGTACATTTAACCACACTAGTTCAAGGTTATTAACAATTCCTTAGAGATGAACATTTTAAAATTAATATATTTTATATTATGCATATCAATTTGTATAGAAATATGTGTTGTAAATTATATAAAGTTTTCATTTAAGATAATAAATATAAAACCACAAAGAAGCCTATTTTTCTTATATACTTAACGAATGTATGCCTTTGAGCACAAGGCAATTATAAGTGGTGGAGGGGGAGTGCAGCAAAACTATGTGAAATTTTCCTTTGAAAGCATTTGCTTCACTTCTGAAATTGTCAAACTTCCAAATGTGACAGATTCACACTTAGATTAAACTGTTTCACATGGTTGCATTCTGGATAGAACAAATAAACTTTTGAATAAAAACTGTATAGAGAAACCCATGTAACAAAATGTGAATCTATGTCAAAGCTAATTTGTATAAAAAAATGTATTGAGTGAGCGGGGACCCCAGTCAGTTCTTAGCTGATACAATTACAGTATCTGAAGTGATTTCCCTGCCAAATATATCTGTAATTGAATGATATCTGAGTTAGCTATCTTCTTGCCAATTGCAAAAAGAAGGAAGGAAGGAAGAAAGGAAGGAAGGAAGGAAGGAAGGAAGGAAGGAAGGAAGGAAGGAAGGAAGGAAAGAAGGGGGGAGGGGAAGGGTTGTCTGCTAAAAATTAAAATTCCTATTCTTAATAGCACAAAATAAAGACAACTGATATTATTAAAAATAAAATTTAAAAGGTTCCCATTATCATTCTTGCCCTTCAAGTAAGTAACAATTAAACCTAATTTGGGGATAAGTGAAAATATTTATCCAGTATGGCATCATATTTGAGCAAAAATGTTTTCAAAAGAGTATAAGATTATATACTCTGAATTCTTCCTATGATATAATTTTTAAAATTCTTTATTAAAATAGAATTTTCTATACCATAGGTTATAAAAGTACCTATATGCTAAATTTGATTTTTCTATCTAGGGCAGTTCTCAACCTACCTAATGCCACGACCCTTTAATACAGTTCCTCATGTTGTGGTGACCCCCAATTTCATTTTTACAAATTGAACATAATTAAAGCATAGAGATTAATCACAAAACAATATGTAATTATGTATGTGTTTTCCGATGGTCTTAGGCAACCCCTGTGAAAGGGTCATTCGACCCCCAAAGCGGTCGCAACCCACAGGTTGAGAACCGCTGATCTAGGGCTTTTTAACTAAACATAATATAAATTAATTGGGAAATAATGCACTTAAAGTACTTTCTCAGTAAAAAACAGTTGTGATACTGAATCTACAATATGAAGAGTCACATAGACTATTAAGATCAATACTAATAAACATTATTTATTTGACAACATAAATATAGCTTGTTTTTAAAATTTTGACAACTTGCACCCCAAATTTAACTGACTAAGTTATAGGCTGAAAACATTACTTGCAAATGAAAGCAGAAAATTCTACCTTAGATTTTATGCACACTCAAACTATTTGGATTTATAAACTTAATTACTTGAGTTCTGTTTGAAAAGTAGGTCATAAACAAAAATGTAAGGTTTTCAACATTTTCAACTGATTCATCCTCACATACAGACACCGGATTGATCTACTAAGAATGCTCTTTTTGGGGAGCTGGCGTCGGCAATGAAAACTCTATTCCCAGAACTGGTCCAACTTGTGTACAAAACTGAAATGATCATGAAACAAAGTAGGGCTAGAAGATTACAAAAACACTGACCCAAAAGGTCATAGCCACAGGAAAACACAAAGACTGAGATTTTATTTTTTTAATCCAGAAAGACAGAGAACATTATATTGGCAAGCTGAATGAAAATGGGATGTGGGAAAATGTGATGAGAGGGCTGCTGCCCATAACCTTCTTCCTGTGGCTGACCCATGTAAGAGGTATATTCTTGAAAAGTAACTCTAATGAGTTTCATTAAATATATTGTTTCTTATTTCAATCAGAGCTAGTATCCAAAACAGACTTTTGAAGAAAGGGAAATTTCAACTCATGTTAAGAGTGAAGAATCAGTTATCTCTGCTTTGTACATGAAAGATGAGTTTTTGACATTCAATTATAAAATGAGATTTAAAATTTTATTTGTTCATGACATAAATATTTGCTGAATGTTTATTATGTAGATTGCATACTACTTAGCACTGTGTAAGACCAATTGAATGGCAGTAATTACAAATGATTTTTAAACATCAAGAATGCATTGTAACATATTACATGACACAATTCCACTGCTAGTGATTTATCATTAAAAATTGTCTGAATTTCATATTGAGAGTCAAGCCAGTAATTTCCTGCATTACTATATTGGCAGGATAATTTGCTATAAACTTCCTAATTTTCATATATGATAATTATTTCAAAGTAGATCTTTATATGTATTTCATTTATTTTATTTTCTACTATCAAACCATGGACTTTGATAAAAATGTTATAGGCAATTAAAAATCATGCATTTTTATAACCATCCAACTCTAAAAAAGGATGTTTTTCACTGGAATTAATAATACTAAAGGATAGCATAATTGGTTTGTCTCAGTGGTTGAGTATTGACCTAGGAACCAGGAGATCACAGTTAGATTCCCTGTCAGGACACATGCCCTGGTTGCAGGCTCTATCCGCGTGGAGGTGTGCAGGAGGCAACTGATCAATGATTCTCTCTCATCATTGATGCTTCTGTTTCTCTCTTACTTTCCCTTCCTCCATCTGAAATCAATAAAAATATACTAAAAAATAATACTAAAGTGCCGGGAGCCGGGCCATCCTTACTGTTTCAAGCAGATGTAACAAGACAACAAGACACAGAACCTAGACACAGAACCTAGAGACAGAAGAACTTTGCTGGAGAGAACATGGCAAAAGATCCTGGACAGAAACTGGGATAGAACCTAGAGACAGAACCTAGCGAGAGAACATGGCTGAAGAACCTGGCTGAAGAATCTGGACGGAACCTGGCGACCGAACCTAGCTAGAGAACCTCGCTATGCTGATCAACTGAACACTGTCCCCGTGTCATTCCTTCTTCGCCAACTCCGTCCACACCTTTGGGGACCCCTGGACCTGCTGGGGTTGGACCCCAGCACTAAAGGACAAACACTCAATAATAGTATGATTAGCCTAATTTATACCACCACATTTATATAAGAGAAGTCAGATTGGCTTTATACACAATGTAATATTTGAAAAAATACACTATATACAATTAGATTTTAAGATTTAAATATGCATTAGTAATATGGCACATACCAGTTCTCTTAAAGCTATAAAGTGAAGGAAATAATTAATATACAATTGGAAGTAAAATGCTTTACTTGAGTGTCATCATACATCTCTAACTCCATTGCTAATATTATTTCAATTATATTTTCTTTTATTTTTGACCTGAGAAAACATTTTTCCAGCTTTTATTCTTCTTTATTTTATTTTATTTATAGTTTTAGATCTTTATTGTTGAAAGAATTACATGTGTCCCCTTTTCTCCTCCAATGACCCCTTCTAGCCCGCTGCACCACCCACCCCACGCCTTCACCAGCCTATTGCCTGTGACCATGGATTATGCATATATGCATACAAGTTCTTTGGTTTATATTTTCATTCTAATTATCTTTCTGCAAAATATAACATCAAATGAATGCAGATATTTCTCGTTGAGGCAAGATAGAGTAACAGGTATCACATTTACCTTTCTTCTTGAAACGTCTAAATATACAAACAATATATATTTTTTTAAAAAGTTTTGAAAACCTGTGGCACAAAGCAACAAAGAACAGTAATTATTCAGACATAAAACAAATGAAGTGAGCCCTATAATATTCCTAACATATTGATTTGAGAGAGATTCTAAGTGAAATCATAAAAAGGGGGACCCATTTAGACTCTTATGTGCTTCTTGATTTGAGGAGATGCAGTTGAACATATGGAAGACGAAGGAAGCTAGAGTTTGCAATACAGAATACTGGAAAGGATAGACCTATAGAAAGAGCACTCTGAAGATCTGTAGAGAGTACAACTGATCATTGCATATAAGTAAGGAAAATACCTGAAACTGGGGAAAAAGAACAATACTTGAGGAAACAGACCTGGATACCATCTAGGGCCAAGAAGAACGTTTGTTCTAACCAGCAAGACTAAAAAATATCTTTATACAGTTCACTGGGTGAAATAATCAGAAATATTTTGCCTAAAAAGTGGGAAAAAATCATATTTAAAGTAAATGCTTTTCTGCTCCTATCAAATACATATTAAAAACAAATGTAAAAGGATCAAATTAGGTTCAAGAAACTTGTCCTAAAGCAAAGCTTAAGAAAATTATAGAAATATAAAGATGTCTAATATTCAAGAGACAAAATGCAAAATGTGTGATATCGAGCATGCAAAGAAATACACCTAAAGAGATTAAAATTTTATCAGTCAACCCGACTCATCTATAAAAACTGCAAAAATTAGTAGAGAAAAACAATAAATATTTTAAGAGCTATATTGCACATATTGAAAAAGCTAGAGGAAAGATGAATCTAAGAGTGGAGGTAAGGAGACAAACTAATGTTAAAAAACAAAAATTATAATTTGTGAAATAAAATATTTACTTTATGGGATTGAGTCATTAAAAACTGCAGAAGAAAACATTAGTGGACATTAAGATACCTCAATAAAAATTACCAAAACAAAAATTAAGAGAAGGAATCGTTCTAAATAATTAGTGAATTATTCTTTAGAACAATACAAGTAACTTTAGTTCACAAAGATAAGAGGTTAAACATACAGAAAATTTAAAGAAATTATGAACATTTACTAAAACTATAAACACACACATACTAAAAGCTCATCGAACCTAAAATTCTAACACAAACAAGCAAACAAAAGATCAATACCTTAATATATCTCTCAAGGGACGATTGGTCAATTCCTTGAAGCCAGTGTTAAAGAAAAAAATCATAAAGCCGTCAAAAAAAATCATAAAGCAGTCAAAAAAAATAAAAAGACAAGATACAATTTTAAAAAGCTAAAAAAAACTTTTCAAATGAAATACATTCTAAAATTCCAGCTTGGCATTATACCTTTACAATGACATGTATAGTAAAACTAGGGGCCCGGTGCAAGAAATTCATGCACGGGGGGTGGGGTGGTTCCTAAGCCCAGCCTGCCCCCTCTCACATACTGGGAGCCCTCAGCGGATGTCCGACTGACAGCTTAGGCCCACTCCCTGCTCCCCTTGGGGAGTGAGCCTAAGCCGCAGTCTGGCCTCCCTTTGTGGGGGGGTGACCGGGGTGATCAGGGGAAGGCACCAGCCCCATCACCCCACTGCTGCAGCCACACTGCCAGTCACCACAGCCACCAAGGTGTTTTCATCTACATGGACTCCAGTCCCTTCACCATGAAAAAATGACAACTTTCTTTAGGTATTTTCAAGATGTGTCTTTCATATAATAATAATTTCTTTATTATTTTTTTATCCTCACCTGAATATATGTTTCCATTGATTTTTAGAGAATGTGGAAGAGAAAGGGAAAGACACAGGGAAACATCAAAGTGAGAGGAACACTTTGATTGGTTGCCTCCTGCATGAGCCCTGACCTGGGCCCCGCCAGGGAGGAGCCTGCAACCTAGGTACTTGCCCTTGGTCAGAATTGAACCCAGACCCTGTGGTAGGCCAAAGCATTATCCACTGAACCAAACCAGCTAGGGCAGGATATGACATTTCTTAGCCCTCCAGCAGCGGACCTTAGTTTTTTTCTCTAGGAGTGTGGTGGAAAAACCCTAGATCATCTTTTTGGATTCTTATTTCCCAAGTTACTAAGAATATTACCAGTGGCATACAGGGAGCTTAACCAATGAGTGGTCAGAAAAGGATATAACATTTCTTAGCCCTCCAGCAGCAGACCTTCATTTTTTTCTCCAGGAGTGTGGTCGAAAAACCCTAGATCACCTTTTTGGATTCTTATTACCCAAGTTACTAAGAATATTACCAGTGGTGTACAGGGAGCTTAGTCAATGAGCAGTCAGAAAAGGTGTTTCCTCTGATCAGAGTTCACTCCAATTGCCGGCTCCACCCCTGCCGCACTGCAACTTCTGGCCAAGGCTGCAGGCCTGGGCAGGGGACCCTCAGACCCCTGCAATCACCAGCTCCACCCCTGCCCAGGCCCCTGCAGCGGGGGTGAGGGGACTGGGCACCACCATCTTATGGCTATGGGCGTGGCCATCTTTGTGACAGTGACAACTAATTTGCATATTACTATTTTTATTAGATAGGATATGTGTGATGATTGTATGTATTGGAAAGTTGGTCATAATTTTAAAGATAATTGACTTTATTTATAATTGACCATGTCTAGGTATTCTGAGGTTGATCTAATGGTGTTTGAATGTGTAATATAATTAAGGCAAACATAAATGATAAATGATTATATATTTTACTCCATAATCTGTTTTTATATTTTCTGAGTATGAAAATCAGTTATGAATTAAGTTTTATGAATTGAATATAGTGCAGACTACTAAAAATATATAGAATCTGATCCTAACTAGTGGTTCCATGGGACTGCTACAAATGTTATTTTGAAGAGGTAAATAAATGTTCTCTAGACCTGTCTTCTATTCTATATAACCATAGTTAAATGAATTTGTAATTTGCTTCCACATTTGCATGAACTATATTCTTCCATTCATGGGTTCATTACTACTAATGAAGTGAGAAATTGTTGAGAACCAACACTAGACTAGATTACGATCCTGTTATATTAGCTCATTGCATACTGTAATTTTTTTCCTTAACATTTACTCAAAAATTAATTCTTTATGTGATTTATTGCTTAATATCTCCCTTCACATACGCCCGTGGTCAGCAATCTGCGGCTCATGAGCCACATGTGGCTCTTTGGCCCCTTGAGTGTGGCTCTTCCTAAGCCTTAGGTAGGAGTACCCTAATTAAGTTAATTACAATGTACCTACCTATATAGTTTAAGTTTAAAAAATTTGGCTCTCAAAAGAAATTTCAATCGTTGTACTATTGATATCTGGCTCTGTTGACTAATGAGTTTGCCAACCACTGACCGAGGCTATGATTGTCTTATGAACTACGAACTCTTTTGTTTATTGTTGTAATTTCAGTACTTAGTGCAAAATTCCATTTGATGAATGAATAACAAAATACATGACAATGTAAAACTCTAAATTAACTCATTGTGTAATCTACATACAAATAATCTACATAACCTCATTATGAATATCCCATATTTGGCATTATTTTAATACACTACTTATAAATTTCTGAAAATTCCATATAATAAGAGGCTAATATGCAAATAGGCCAAACGGTGGAACAACCGATCAATTGAAGAACCGAACAACTGGTCGCTATGATGTGCGCTGACCACCAGGAGGCATGTGCAAAACAGGGCGGGGGTGGGCCACAGCAGAATGGTGGAGCAGGTGAGCGGCGGTGCCAGAACAAGGCAGGGGCCAGTTGCTGTCATCAGGGTGAGCCTCTGGAGGTTACTGAAAATTATTTGCGCCCACATGTCCCGGTCCCACCTTATGCTCGCACCTACTCCTGGTGCCAGCTCCCCTCACACCCACTGCTGGTGCCCAGCACCAGCCTTGATCGCTGAGCACTGCCAGCAGGTGCAATTGGCGACTGACAACCCCGATCACCCTTCAGGGCTCCTCCACCCCCTGCTGCTCATAAAAGGTGATTGAGGCCTACAGCCACCTCTCGCATGCTCAGCCAGCACCAGAACTGCCGCTCGCACCCACTGCTGGCCCCAGCGCTGGCCCCCAACACCCCTGAGGGCTTCTCCATCTCCTCCTGCTCTTGAGGGACGATCAGGGCAGCAGCAGCTGTTTGCACCCACTGACTGTGCCAGCCCTGCTCACACCCGCTGCTGGTGCTGGCCCCAATCGCTCTATGCCATCAGTGGGTGCAAGCTGGGCTGGTGCCAGCAGCACATGGGAGCAATGGCGGCAGGAGTGGGGCTGCAGGCAGACAGGCGACCCGGGGGCTGTGGTGGGAAGGGTTGGGTAGGGGCCGGGAGGATGGACATCTGATAAGGATTTAATATCTAATATTTAGATGAAACTTATAAGACAAAACACCAAAAAAAGCAACAAATAAACAAAACGCAAATTTAAAAAAATAGGTGAAGGACCTGAATAGACACTTCTCCAAAGAGGACATACAGACAGCCAATGGACATATGAAAAGATGCTCAATATCACTAATCATCAGAGAAATGCAAATTAAGACAACAATGAGATATTACCTTGCACCTATCACAATGGCTATCAGTAATAAAAAATCAAGAAACATTAATTGTTGACCAAAATGTATAGAAAAGGGAACTCTCATATACTTTTGGTAGAAATGCTGATTAATGCAGCCACTCTGGAAAGCAGTATGGCATTACCTCAAAAAATTAAAACTGCCTTAGGACCCAGCAATTCAATTCCAAAAACATTACAAACCAACAACAGTACGGTGATTGGCAGGGGGAAAGGTGTACAGGGAATAAATGGTGATGGAAAGAGACTTAACTGGGGGTGATAAAAAACAATAAAGTATACAAATTATGTATTATATACTTATATACCTGAAACATATATAATTTTATTAACCAATGCCACGCCAATAAACTCAATTAAAAACACACACACAAAATACTAATTCAAGGAAACAAGACCTGTATTTCCTTATTGATTTTCTGTTTTGATGCTATATCTATAGCTGTTAATGGTATATTTAGATCCCCTACCATGAATGTGTTTTTGTTTCTCCCATTAGTTCTATTAGTAGTTATTTTATATATTCCAGTGCTCTCTGACTGGGTACATATATATGTCTTCTTGATGGAGTGTCCCCTTTATCATTATAAAATGTACATCTTTGAATCATGTTACCTTGTCATCTTAAAATCTATTTTTTCAGATACAATTCTAGCTATACCTGCTTTTCTGTGATGCCATTTGCTTGGAAAATCATTTTCCATGGGTTCACTTTGAGTCTATATTTGTCTTTGCAGCTTAGATATGACACCTGAAGGCATCACATGGTTGTGTTTTTTTTTTTTTATCCAATCCACTACTATGATTTTTTGTTGGTGAATTCAGTCTATTTTAATTTAGCGTAATTATTGGTGTGTGAGGATTTCCAATAGCCATTTTTTTTTCTTGATAGCTCTGTGCCTCCACTTGTTCTTTTCTTTTTTTTGTGTCCCTGTCTGTTGTTTTTGTTTGGTGTATTCCACAATTTTTCCTTTTTCCTGTTTTTTCTTAAGTATGTGTTTCAGTTTGTGTGTGTGTGTGTGTGTGACGTGCATGTGCGCACATGTGGTTATCATTAGGTTTATGTAAAAGAATATTTGATATATATAGTAGTCATTTTTCTTTTCAATGCATCAAACATCCATATCTTTTTGTAAATTCAGATCTTTACTCTCTCCCCATTTATGTTTTTTTTGTCACAAATTATCCATATTTATATTGCAAGTTTGTTGACTTTACTAATAATTTTGATTAAAAGATATATAGAAACAAATGAGAATGAAATTATGACATATCGAAACTTCTGGGATGCAGAATATGAGGAAATAAACTTGCCTATTGAACAAAAAGAAAAAAAACAAAGAAAACAAGAAGAATCTTATGTAAAACAAATAAACAAACAAACAAAAAAACACCTAAGATTACATTTTAAAGAACTAGAAAAAAAAAAACACACACAAAAGAAACCCAAAATCAGCAGAAGAAAGAACATTTAAAAAAATTCAAGCTGAGTTGAATTAAATAGAGAATAAAAAGACTATACAAAATTAATATAACAAAGACTACACTAGCTAGACTTACTAAGGATAAAATAGAAAAGGTTCAAATAAACAAAATCAGAAATGAAAGAGGAGAAGTTACCTTAGACATCACAGATATACAAATAATCATACTAGAGTACTATGAAAGACTATATTCCACGAAATTCAATAAGCTAGAAGAAATGGTTAAGTTCCTATAAATATATAACCTTCCTACACTGAATCATCATAATTAAAAAATCTAAATGGATCAATCAAGAGTGAGGAAATTAAAAGAGCCATCAAAAACCTCCCCAAATGTAAAGGTGCAGGATTAGATGGCTCCACGGTGAATTCTACCAAGGTCTACTCTTGCATGAATTTCATGTATTGGGCCTCTAGTGTGAATATAATACTGAAAGCAACAGGTGAATAAGCAAGACAAACAAACAAAAACTCATACACAGACAACAGATTGGTGATTACCAGAGGGAAAGGATTTGGGGTGGGGGTATATTAAAAAGTAAAGGGATCAAAAAAAAAAAAAGTAAAGGGATCAAATATATGATGGCAGAAGATTATTTAACTTTGAGAACACAATGCAATATATAATTCATGTATCTATAGAAATATATACTTGAAACCAATATAATCCTATTAGCCAATGTCACCCCAATAAATTTAATAAATGGAAAAAGAATCTATTCTCTCTCAGCTCAGAAATGTGTTGCATTTTGTACATGTTTTCAATTTAAAAAAATTACACGCCCTGGCCAGGTGGCTCAGAGCAGTGAGAAGCAGTTAGGCGTCCATCAAGCTGGCAGGGGAGTGGTTAGGGGGTGATCAGGCTGGCAGGCAGAAGTGGTTAGGGGCAATCAGGCAGGCAGGCAGGCAGGCGAGCAGTTGGGAGTCAACAGTCCCAGATTGTGAGAGGGATGTCCGACTGCCGGTTTAGGCCCGATCTCTGTGGGGTCTCAGATTGGAGAGCATGCAGGCTGGGCTGAGGGACATCCCCCCAGTGCAAGAATTTTGTGTACCAGGCTGCTAGTTGTATTATAAAATTTAGTATTATTGAGCAATTAGAACAGCAAGAGTTACAACAAATGGTCTGATGGAAAGAAAACACTTCAGTTCTAATAATTCTCAATTGAAATGGAATTTTTCTCCCTAAAATCACCCCTATTTTTATTAAAGAGCCAAATGAAGACCAATTTATCTATTACATTAAGTCTAGTTTCAATTTGGCCTGATCATTTGCACAAACATAACAAGAAGGGTAACTGACTGCCTTTGATGGAATTTCATGATTGAGTCTCAATGTGCCCCTCA
Source organism: Myotis davidii (assembly GCF_000327345.1). NCBI lineage: Eukaryota > Metazoa > Chordata > Mammalia > Chiroptera > Vespertilionidae > Myotis > Myotis davidii. The sequence goes on from NW_006288266.1 coordinate 11,665, forward strand.
GGGCAGAGAAGCTGAGCCATCCTGCTGCTGCCAGGCCTGCCTGCAATATCTGCAGGGCTAAGTGAATTCCTCACCAAGATCTGTATCTGCTGTGGCTCCACCCGGGCCCTTGCCCTTGGCTGCAAGGCTCACTGCAGCAGCCCTCCTACTTGTCGCAGCCTAGAGTGTGTGGGAGGTTGGGTAGGGATGCAGAGGCACCCTCACTGCTCCCCTCCCGCTCTCACCAACAACCAGTAATGGCAGGGTATGGGCCTGATGCTCCAGAACTATCCATTTTCAGGGCTACCAAGCAAGATAGCAGGCTTTCTCTATAGCACTCTTATTGGCTTCAAGTCTCCAGAGTCTAGCCATGACTTTTTTAAACATGGCACTCCAGTCAAAGTTTTTGGTCAATAAAACCACCATTGGAAATTGGTCTTATTGAATTTATGCAAAGAAATGCATTGCCATGATTCACTCATTAAGAATTGTCAAATTTCAGAGGTATAATATAGGGAGAAAAATACACTAACTTGCTTTAAGAGTTTCTGATTTTCCTTGTAAGTCCCTCCCATGGACTCCTGGGAAGATATAACATTTTTCCAAATGCATTATAACAAAATAGTAACTGTCTCCAAGTGACAAGAAAAATTTTAAATGACATGGATTTGAATTTTATTATAATGCAAATGACATGGAATCTCGTCCTTTCTGCAAAACACAACATTCTACAATATTATAAGCAATAACCATTGGTTATAACTGTATTTGACAAAGGTTCCTATTGACCTTCAGTATAAAATTTTCCTTTATAAAGAGAAAACAAATCCTGGAGGCATTTCAGAACGTATGGGAATGACCTAAAATGAACTCCTGGTCAAAAAATTTTTTCTTAAAGTTCAAACTCTAGGAAGGTTATCAAACCCATCCTACCAAAAGATTATATATCATTCAAAGTGACAAGAGGGTATTAATGACAAACATAAGCTAGTAAAACTTCAGTTCTCACAATTAAGATTACTTTTTTTAAGCACTTATATGCCTGATTAAAATATCACAATATGTAATTATTAGAGGCCTCATGCACAAAATTTGTGCAAGAGTCGGCCTTCCTTTCCCGGCTGCCAGCACCAGCTTCTCACTGGTACACGGGACCTGGGCTTCCCTCGCAGGCCCAGCTTCATCCAGAAGGTTGTCTGGAAAGATGTATGGTCTAATTAGCATATTATGCTTTTATTATTATAGATTCCAAAAATGTATAGAACCTTTTTTCCTAGACAAATACAGGGAAAAACCTTTTCCCTTTTAAAAGAAAACTTTTTCCCTGAAAAATGTCTAAAAATAATTCTGTATTAGACTACTTTAGATTCACCTACATATAATTTCCCTTTAATATTTCTCTTCACAATCCTTCTATAATTTTCACAAATCTTTTATCCCTTTAGCTTTAGAATAACAATTTCATAATTATTTCAATAATGCATCTCCATACTTCATGCCTTCTATTACCAGAACCATATAATTTCTTTCCCATTAGCTAGAATTTTAAACTCTTAGAAACCTTAAATTTTGCATGGCAAGTTAAGTTCTTAGCATTTCTCAGATTAGTAATACATTCACATTTTTAAGGATATATTTCAAATAAAATACAAGACATATTCAATTAATGATTCAAATCTATTCTCTAAATTCTCCATATGAGGCAAACTCGTTTTAATTAATATTTCAGTATCCTGTTATTTCAAAAAACCTAAGTATTATTATTATGATGATGATGATTATTTTTACTATTTAACCCAGCAATGCTCCAAAGCTTTTAAGTTACCAATTAGGCATATGAGGCTGGAGAAAAGGTGGAGGAGGGAAGGGATCAGGCCCTGAAGCCTCTTCTAGGACTGCGTTCCCAGGCCCCCAGCTGCTTGGATTTAAAACTGCCACACTTTCCCTTAGTGATAACATGCTAAAGTTTCAGTAATAATGAATTCAGCTTCTGATAGTATCAGGACTATTTAGTAAAGAAACTTTTCTTTGGAAAGAGGGGGTTGAGAATGCTGGCCTTGGGATCTAAAGGCTCAGCGAGGGGCCCCTTCCTTTTTCTCTGTGACCCAGTGCTCCCCCTCTTTTGGGACATCCATACTGTTGTGGCCTCTGTTTCTGGCCCTCAGGGCCAGCCCTTCCCTGGGCCACTTGTTCTACAGTTGTGAGAATTGTTTGCTTTCTATTTCTGCCTCTCTCGTCTCTATGGACATAGACCTGCTGAGCCTCTTTTAACAGCTCCACTGAACTTCTATCCTTCCAGTTCTCTAACTTTTATAGTTTTCTTGAGATGTCAGGCCAACTATTGGTGATAAAATGTAATTTTAATATTCTTTGGTTTATCACTGAAAAGCTTTATCATAAACCCTTCATTTTAGTTAACTCTATTTATTATATCTTCACTTTGAGATTTTAAAGCCAATTATTACCCAAATATTTTTTGAACAAAAAAAAAATAGCAAAACTTTTTTATTTTTTAAATAGGGATAACTCACCAGCCTTCAGTGGCTTTAATGTGGAAGTACTATTTTGTTTTCCTTTATTAAAACAGGAGTGCCCCCACTTCACTGCTAGAGGGTACTTTTGCAGACCTGTTCCTCTCAGTGTTATGGGGGAAAACAAAACATTGGGGAATAGTTGTGGGAAATATTAATTATGCTGTTAACCATGATTTCCCTTTATGTTCAAAGAAAGGACATACCAACCTGGCTGGGAGTTGTCTGCTCTCTGGACCTGGGAGTCAACCTGGGAATGCGGTCCATTCTCATTCAAGAACTGCCCATTATTATGGAAACATTAACCTTGTTGCCCAAACCAGCCTGTATAGCTAATTTACTTCCCCATGCCTGTAATCCCAACTTCCCCATGTAATCTTTGTCCCTATATTCATAAACCAGGAAAGAGCAAACCTAAGTCCCCAAAAGATAGAAACCCAAAATTACATTACAGACACACAGACAGAAATCTCACTAGCTAAGAGGTTCTGGGGGCTGAAGCCCTGAGAGGGAGAGCAGGAAGAATCCCTGAGATTAAGAATTTTTGGCAGCTACTGGGACATTCCTGCAATCTATGTCACATGTTCAGCATCACCACACATAACTGGGCTTCCCCAAAGCGGGTCTTGCCTGTTTTTAAACAAATTAAACAAACAACAAAGAGACATAAAATATCAACAGAAACACTCTTATAGAAGTGTGCACAACACACTAAAAGTTTACACCACAGAATGCCCTGCATTAAAACACAGACAAACACCAAAGCAGAGCAATGTCTTCTGTCCCTGCTTCACAAACTGCCCCTCCCCAGAATCCCAGCATTCTCCCAATGGACTATTTCCGGGGAATGTATTCCCTAGGCCTAGAATTTATGTTTCCCATCCTCGGCAGGTCCTTTGTGACTATGTACTCAACCTCCCATATTGGAGATTTCTTGTATGGTATTCAATCGCCCATACTGGAAATTTCTTGCACTCCCCGAGATCCAGTTCATCCCTCTCTGGCCACTTCCCTTACAGGAGAACGGAACCACAGATCAGAACTTTGCATTCACTTTATGTCCAAGACACATCCTAGTCACATGTACCTGACCTCCCAGGACACCCAACTAACAAAACAGCACTTAGTCCAGTTTACCATTTTGGCCCATGCTTGTTTGCCTGGTTGCTGCACATATATCCCCTTTGTATCACTTTTGTCATCTTCCAAAGAAAAACAATCTCGGGCCTACTCTATGGCATCCATAAAGAGATGGGCACAGTCCAAGAGGCCACCCAAAATTGGGTGGGATGCTTCTCCCCTTAAACCAGCCTTTCCCTCTCCATGGGCATAGAGCCCCCGGATGAGCCACCAAATTGTGAGACATGGCTCACCTGTCCGAATTTCAAATGATGGAATAAGAAACAGATTCATGGCAAAAATGATACTTTAAAAAATATATTTTTTATTGATTTCAGAGAGGAAGGGAAAGGGAGAGAAAGATAGAAACATCAATGATGAGAGAGATCATTGATTGGCTTCTCCCTGTACACCCCCTAGTGGGGATCGAGCCCTCAACCCAGGCATGTGTCCTTGACTGGAATCAAACCTGGGACCCTTCAGTCCACAGGCCAATGCTCTATCCACTGAACCAAACCAGCTTGGGTGAAAATGAAACTTTTAATAGCACTCTCCAGAGCAAACACCCACAGGAACACACGTACGGCAAAGAACATAGCCTATTTATTTAGACCCTCTTCCACTTCCTCGTTGGCTGAGTATTATTCCATCACCTATTTCCTAATAGGTTGCCTAGGTCTTACTATCTTCCATTGAGTTATTTAAAAAAATGGGCTAGGGTAGTGGTCGGCAAACTGCAGCTCACGAGCCACATGCGGCTCTTTGGCGCCTTGAGTGTGGCCAGGAAGTTTTAATCGCACTGTACGTGCACGCCCGCACGTGATATTTTGTGGAAGAGCCACACTCAAGGGGCTGCAGTTTGCCAACCACTGGCCTAGGGCCTTCTCTAGTTACCTCCACCTCCCTTTGTGAATCTTCCTGGGATATGTACTATCAGCTCTTAACCTCTCTCCCCACCCCACATCCTGTTTGCTCTGGGGAAATTCAGCAGCAGCCTCGTGGCCACATACTGTTTCTTTTCTCTGAAGATAAGTCAGAGGCATATTTTTTACAATAGAGACGCCTTTTTTTTTTTTTTTTATAATCGATGAGCCTACATGGACACATTGTAATCACCAAAAGTCCATAGTTTACATTATGGTTCATTCTTGTTATACATTTTATGGGTTTAATCAAATGTCTGACATGTATCTAAAATGTGGAATCACAGAGTATTTTCACTGTCCTAAAAATCCTCTGTGATAACAGGAGTTTTTATAGAACAAAATGGAATACTGTAAAACACACTTAGTTGTTCAGACTTTCCCATCCTTTTCTTTGCCAGAAATGCACAATTATAGAAAGCCTAATCCTATCTAATAAAAGACAAAAAGTGTAATTGACCGTCCCTTCACTATGTTTCCCATTGGCTAACCAGGGTCATAGGCAAATTAACTGCCAAGAAAGATGGCAGTTAACCGCCAACAAAGACGGCGGTTAATTTGCATATGTAGGCGCCAAGCAACTGAGCAAAGCCAGCTGGCCCTGGGCAGGAGCAGCAAGCGAAGGCTGGTGTGGCAAGCGAAGAGCAAAGAGGAAAACCCACCGCGCTGGCCCCACCACTGCGGCCCTTGTGTGACGAACGAGGAGCTAAGCCCCTCACCCACCGCGCCGGCCCCTCCCGGCAAAGAGCGAAGTCCTGGGTTCCAGGCACCGGAGGAAAACTGGTGCCAGCAGCCAGGGGAAGAGGCCCCTGAGAGGCCCCAGACTGTGAGAGGGCACAGGCCGGGCTGAGGGACCCACCCAAGTGCACAAATTTTTGTGCACCGGGCCTCTAGTTGTCTAATATTTATAATAAAAATCACAATGTTAGCATGAATTTTGGTTATTATCTAAAAAGTTAACAATTGAAAAAATGTAACCAGCATTGGTCATTGTAACTGATTATGTGACTTTCTCTAGATATGCTGAATGATAGTCATTGAAAGTATGGAGAAGTTAGGAGTTAGCAGAGCAGTGAGTGTGAAAAAAGTACTCAAAAGCCCCTATAGAGTAATCAGTAGTTGGGTCTATGAATTTGGGTATATAATTGATTCATAATAATACTTTCATTGGAATGTTATCCATATCAACTATTTTACTGTTTTACAGAATTATAAATAATTTGTCTGCATTCACTGTAACTTTTGTAGAAGCTATTGTCTAGCAAAAAAATGTATCTATTTAAGAGGCTGTATGTGTGATTTATTTCAACATTTATCAAAAATATACCTAATATCAATTCTATATCTAAAGACTTGAAGATGCTTTTCTAACATAAATTTTACTGGTATATCTTTGAATTTAGTGATGAAATGAATAAAAAAATTATGCAATAATTCCAACCCGAAACATATTACATTGTTTTTTTTTGTTTGTTTGTCTTTTTGTTTTTGAATAATGCTCAAAAATACCAGAAAGGAAAAACTCATTAAATAGTTACTTTTTCTACAAGTATGGGAAATATATTTTCCTATATATATTTTAGCCTCTGGAAAATATATTTCAAACAAAATGCATGAAGTATTGGGTGAAAAAAATGCATATTTCCTGCTCTTGAATTTTGCTTACTATGAAGGTGAAAATAGATAACAATGGTGGAGCATACATCCTGTTTTAATCCTGTAATTCTTTTTTCTGGCAGATCAGTTTGGAACCTGGATTCATATATGAAAGCATTTTAAAATAATAATAAAAAACTATAGAAAATTAAACATTTTATGGTAAATGAAATGAAATGAAGGGATGAAATAAATTATATCAAAGCACCACATAAATTTTTGGACTGAAGGCAAGGGGCAGAACTAGAGGGATGGGGAAGTGATTTATAGAGCTACATTCAAAAGGAATTCTCCAAAAAATTACATTCAAATATGAAAGTGTAAATTATTCTTTCCACTTATCCCATTCTTATTGAAATGATTATTGTTCTAGTTGCCTAATCACTACTTCTGAGGCCCTTGAGTGGTGAGGTTTGTTTAAAAGCGTTTCCTGCAGGAATGAGTTCAGCTCTGACGCCAACCCTCTCTCTGCAGGTGATAGCCTTGTTCTTTTCAGACAGAGCACAGGGAGGACAGGTTAGTTTTGAATTGTTGTATTTCTCCTGCCCCTGATTTTTCACTATGCTGGTTCATTCTTCCCTTCATCCATTTTGCTTAACTCACTGTTAAAACCTGTCAGTTTCCCCACTGGTGTGGCTCAGTGGTTGAGAGTTGACCTATGAACCAGGAGATCATGGTTCAATTTCCAGTCAGGGCATGGGCCCAGATTGCAGGCTCGAGCCCCAGTAGGTTGCTAGCAGAAGGCAGCCAAGCAATGATATTCTCTCATCATTGATGTTTTTCTCTCTCCTTCCTTCTCCCTTCCTCTCTGAAGTCAATAAAGATTGATTCTTTAAAAAGCTGTCAGTTTAAAACTACTGAGTGCATTAAAAAAGTGTATAATTTTTTTTTACTGTTTATGCCAAAACACTATTTTTATTCCTGAAAATAGCAAATGCAGAATCATTCTAACTTTATTAAAAATGATAAGACTGATAGCACTATCAAGAACATCCTGCTTTTAGGAGTAAGTGGGCCTTTTGAAATAAATGTTGCCAATTGTGAAATCTTTGCAAATATACTGTAGATTTACTCCAAGTTAAAGTAGTATTAATCCAATAGAGTTGAGGGTGGAAGGCCAAAGATCTGAGAAGAAATCATTTCTTATGCTAGAAATAAGAGTTAGAAGATTATCATAAGAACGTTATTTTCTGAACTACTGGTAGAAGACTTTTTGTTGAGATTCAAAGTCTCTAATTTCTAAAGTAAACTCTTAATGATCCATGTCCTCTATTAGATATATCAGAATCAGTTAAATCTGTCTTTACAAGATTCCTTTCAGCTTAATCAAGTGATCAAAGTAATGTTCAAAGTTATTTCAGTTTCTCTCCTCCTTAAGAAACAATATTTTATATAGCCTGGTTCTCTCTTTCTCATAACCATCTCTAGCTGGATTTCAAAAGATCAGCCATGGGCAGCTGGCCTTTCTTAACAGATGAATCATTTTCTAAAACCCTTACTGAGCGCTGTGCTAGGAGATGAATATGCAACAAAGATTAAACACACACACACACACACACACACACACACACACTCTGCAGTTGTTAGGCACTACACTATGGTGTTCTCAATGTCTGATGGTTTGCCTTAAGTTATCTCTAATTCTTACAATAATGCTTTAGTGTAGGTAATATCACTCCCTGCTTATAGGTGGGGAAAGAAACAAATGACTAGCCTGTGCTTATATAGTTAGCAAATAGCGCTTGGGTCTAAAAGGTTCTTTTCCTACACAATACCAGCATTCCACTTTCTCAGAATTTGTAGTCTTTAGTATCTTTATATAAAAATTTGAGCAATATAATGATTTAATGTCTAATGTTTCTAGGATATGAAATATAAAAATATTTTTTTACCTTAAACTATTTATTATAGTCTGAGTTCTACAAGGGGAAGCTAAAACTCCAATGTGTGTTCCTTATAAAAATTGTTTACAATGTCACTTTTTTCCTATGGGTAACTAAGATAATCTGCTCCTATTACTTCTTTTTTTTTTCTTTTTTTTTTTTTTTTTTTAATTTTATTTTTTATTACAAAGGGTATTACATATGTGTCCATTTTTTTCCCCGCCCTAGACAGTCCCCTAGCCTCCCCTATTCCACAGTGTCTTATGTCCATTGGTTAGGCTTATATGCATGCATACAAGTCCTTTGGTTGATCTCTTACCCCCCTACCTCCCGCCCCCGACCCCTCCCCGGCCTTCCCGATGCAGTTTGACACTCTGTTTGAGGCAGCTCTGCCTCTGTATCTATTATTGTTCAAAAGTTTATAATGGTCTCAATTATCCATGAATAAGTGAGATCATGTGGTATTTTTCTTTCATTGACTGGCTTATTTCACTCAGCATAATGCTCTCCAGTTCCATCCATGCTGTTGCAAATGGTAAGAATTCCTTCTTTTTTACAGCAGCATAGTATTCCATTGTGTAGATGTTCCACAGTTTTTTAATCTACTCATCTGCTGATGGGCACTTGGGCTGTTTCCAAATCTTAGCTATGGTTAATTGTGCTGCTATGAACATAGGGGTGCATATATCCTTTCTGATTGGTAGATGAGTGGATTAAAAAACTCTGGCACATCTACACAATGCAATACTATGCTGAG
>NW_006288266.1:21302-36803 GCF_000327345.1 Myotis davidii
GCCCGCTCCGCGCACTCCGCACCTCAGAATTTGACTTCAGCACTGCGCCTCCTCTGAGTGTCCGTATACGTTACTCTTTCCTCCTAGTTGTAGGACTTCGACTCAGCCAGCGTTCCTGTGGGTCTGGGTGATGTCCCTTCTGTCTTTTAGTTTCACTTTTGAAATGGTTGTTCGAGGCGGCAAACTCCGGCGTTAACCTATGCCGCCATCTTGGTTCTTGGCATTAGGTATTCTCCTGCTCCTATTACTTCTAAGTTTATATCTCTCCATTGCACATTTAGGTGTTTAATCTATATGAAGTCAATATTTCTAAATGATGGTAGGTAGAGAATCAGATTTATTTTATCCACATAGTAATCCAACTTTCCAAAACATATCTAATAAACATTCTTATGCTACAGAAATAGTTTTCTCTGTAATCTTCTATTTCTGGACTTTTCACCCTAGATCCATTTTTAGTTTTGGTTACTTTCACATTTTATGCTTGTTTATTTGGAGTAATAGAAGAATATTGAGTTTTGTAGGTGAATTTTTGTAGATAACAAAAAGTGGACACTCAAATGTCACCAAAGTTCAGTAACTACAATCTGAGTAAACACAAGCTTTGAGGCTCATTAGCAGGCCAGAGCTACCACATTATTTTATTTTCATCCTCTTGGGATGCCTTAACTATCTGCTTAGGGATACAGCTTGGAGAATATTTCTATACTTTATTGCCTGATTTTCAGTTGTTTTCAGTAATGCTTCTCAGGATGCTTAATCATCATACTGCCTGAAATGAAAGTCCTAAAAGTGCCTCATTGTGTTTTGTTAAACTCTTTTTCTTTCTATTTCATAACTTTCTTTTTAGTTATTATTTCCTTCTTTTTAATTTTTTTTCATTTTGTATTTTTGAATTAAATATTTAACATCCTTATTTCTAGGCTTTCCTTTTCTTAAGTAAATGGACAAATACCTGTATTTTTTCTAATTATCTGTTTACCATGACTCTCAAATTTAATGTATAGCATTTTATCTGTAATTTTACTTTTATATTTTATCTATTTATTTTTTTCAATTACAGTTTACTTTCAGTATTATTCTGTATTAATTTCAAGTATACAGCATAGTTCTTAGACCACCATATACTTTACAAGAGTTTCCCCCAATATTTCCAGTACCCATCAGGCACCATACACAGTTATTACAATAATATTCACTACTAGAGGCCCAGTGCCAAAGTCATGCATGCGTGGGGTCTGGCCAGACAACCCCCAATGAGGGTGGGGGTCCTGATTGCAGGTGGAGCTGTCCAGGGGTAGGGGCCACAGATGGTTGGCCAGCTAGCCCCACCCCTGATCAGGGTAGGGGGGCAATCAGGGGTGGGGCTAGCTGGGGGAAGGGGGGAAACTGGAGGCAGGGCTGGCCCCACATCCTGGTCGAACTCCCAGTCAAAATTCCAGTTGATGGGACAATTTGCATATTAAGCTTTTATTATATAGAAATAGAGGCCCGGTGCACAAAATTCGTGCAGGGGGGTGGGGGGGTCCCTCTGCCAGGCCTGCATGCTTTCCAATTCAGAACCCCTTGGGGGATGTCCGACTGGTGGTTTAGGCCTGATCCAGCAGGGATAAGGCCTAAACCTACAGTTGGACATCTCTCTGGCATTCCGGGATCACTGGCTCCTAACTGCTCACCTTCCTGCCTGCTTGATCACCCCTAACCCCTCTGCCTTCTGGCTTGATCACTCCTAACCACCTCTGCCTGCCCGCCTGATTGCCCCTAACTGCCCTCCCCTGCCAGCCTGATCACCTCTAACCACCTCTGCCTCCGTCCCCACCACCGTGGCTTTGTCTAGAAGGAGGACCGGCGGACCGGAAGATGTCCGGTCTATCTGATCTAATTAGCATATTACCCTTTTATTAGTATAGATAATCCTTATGCTGAACTTTACATACCCATTACTATTTTTTAACTACTAATCTGTACTTCTTAAACCCTTTTCCTTTTTCACACAGCTCCCCAACATCTCTCCTCTCTGGCAACCATCAGTTTATTCTCTATGAGTCTTTTTCATTTTGGTTTATTTATTTTGTTTAGATTCCATATACAAGTAAAATAATTAGTATTTGGCTTTCTCTGTCTGATTTATTTCACTTAGCATAAAACCCTCTAGGTACATCCACATTATTGCAATGGTAAGATTTCATTCTTTATTATGGCCAAGTAATATTCCATTGTATATAGGTACCACTGATTTTTTATACACTTATTTATTGTACCAATCTTGCATCCCTGGGATAAATCCCACTTGGTCATGTTATATGGTCTTTCTAATGTAATGCTGGATCTGATTTGCTAAAATTTTGTTGAGGATTTTAGCATTTATGTTCATCAGAAATATTGGCATGTAGTTTTCTTTTTTTTTGAAGTGTCTTTATCTGGTTTTAGGATTAGGGTAATTCTGGCTTCATAAAAAGAACTTGGAAATGGCCTTCCTCTTGAATTTCTTGGAATAGTCTGAGGACAGGTTTTAATTCTTTGAATGGTTGGTAAGCCTCCCCTGTGAAGCTGTCCACACCAGGGCTTTTGTTTGCTGGAAGTTTTTGGATGACTGCTTCAATTTCACCAGTAATTATCAGTCTATTCTGGTTTTTTTATTTTTCCTGATTGAATTTTGGAAGATCATCTTTTTCTAGGAATATGCACGTTTTGTCTAGGTTGTCCAGTTGTTTGGAAGTATGTCTGTGGGTGTTGGGAGGCATGGGACAGGAGGTGGCTGAAGGCAGGCATGCATTGACTTTTCCAAACTAGTCTGAACCCCGGGTGTTTCACTGGAATCTTTATGTTTAGTCTTTAGACATCCTTGATTAAAGGACACTGAAAATGCATGAGTTTTGTCAAGAATACTTATACTACAGATAGTGTGTAGAAGTTAATTTTAGCTCAAATTGTTAGTAATATAAAATCCTAAAGAGGCAGGTGAATGGGGCTGTTTGGTTTCTCAAACCAAGCAGACCTTTAGCCCTCTATTTCACAGAAATGTGTGTCAGAGTAATCATTCATCCATTTCTCAGGGTCTGCTGGCCAGCCTCAGCAGGTGGTTCCCCATGTGAGGACTGAGGAATGCAATGAAAAGAGGCACAAACCTCGAAAATGTAGAGTAAAAAAATGAAAGTGTGCAGTAAGTCATTGCAGCCTCTGGGGATTTCCAAGTTTAAGAGGATTGTTTCTCAACTAAGAAATTCAGTATCTCTGTTATGCTTAGTCTTCAGATGTTCTTAATTAAAGGATACTGTAGATGCATGTATTTTCTCAAGGATGCTTACCCTACTGATAATATCTAACAGTTAATTTTAGTTCAAGTTGCTATTATAATAAAAGCCTGGGGAGGCAAGTGAATGGGGTTGTGTGGTTTCTCAAGCCAAGAAGTCCCTTAGCCCTCTCTTTCACACAGACATGTGTCAGAGTAATCATTCATTCATCACTCAGGGTCTGCTGGTAAGCCTGGCATGTGGGGTTGGGTGTTACTTCATGTCTTTCATTTCTGATTTTGTTTATTTGGGTCCTCTCTTTTTGTTTCTTGGTGATCCTGGCTAAAGGTTCTTCAATCTTATTCATCTTTTCAAAAATCCAGCTCTTGGTTTTACTGATCTTTTGTGTTGCTTCTTTTTGTTCTCTATGTCGCTTATTTCCACTCTGATCTTTATTATTTGCTTCCTTATACTTACTATGGCCTTTTTTTGTTCCTCTCTTTCTAATTATTTAAGTTGTAGGGTTAGATAATTTATTACCATTTTTTCTTGTTTTTTGAGGTAGGTTTGTAGAGCTTTGAACTTTCCTCTCAGGACTGCTTTCACATTGTCCCATAGATTGTGGATTGTTGTGTTTTCATTGTTTGTTTCCAGGATATTTTTTTATTTCTTTTTATTTTAGGTTCTTGTTGTTGCCATTTTTATGCCCATATTCCTTTTTCCTTTTCTATTTCTTCTTTTTACAAGAGTCCTTTTAGCATTTCTTGCATCGCTGGCTTGGTGGTAATAAACTCTTTTAGACTTTTTTGTCTGAGAAGTTCCTGATTTCACCTTCAATTTTGATTGATAGTCTTGTTGGATAGAGTATTCTTGGATTCAGTCCCTTGCTTTGCATCACTTTTTACACTTAGTCCCATTCCCTTTTGGCCTGATGTGTTTCTATTAAGAAATTTTTTAATAGCCTAATGAGAGATCCCTTATAGGTAACTCTCTGTCTCTCTCTTGCAGCCCTTAAGATTCTTTTTTTGTCATTAACGTTTGCCGTTGTAATTATGAGGTATTTTGGTGTGGGTCTTTTTGGGTCATCTTGTTTGGGACTCTCTGTGCTTGTGTGATTTTTCTTCCCCAAGTCAGAGAAGTTTTCTGTCATAATTTCTTCAAATAGGTTTTCTAAACCTTGCTTCTCTTGTTCAACTTCTGGCTCCCGTATTATGCAGATGTTGCTTCATTTCATGATTTTCCAAAGCTCCCTTAAACTCTCCTCCTGCTTTTTAATTTTTTTCCAATTTCTGTTGAGTTGGGTGTTTTTCTTAAAAAAAAAAACATTTTTATTGATTTCAGAGAAGAATGGAGAGGAAGAGAAAAAGATGGAAATATCAATGATGAGAAAGAATCATTCTTCGGCTGCCTCCTGCACACCCCAAACTGGGTATTGAGCCTGCAACCCAGGCATGTGCCTGGCCTGGAATCATACTATGACCTCCTCATTCATAGCTCAATGCTCAATCACTAAGCTAGGCTGGCCGGGCAGGGATTGGCTGCTTTTCCACCCTGTCTTCTAACTTGCTGATTCGGTCCTCTACTTCTTCTAGTCTATTGTTGATACTTCCATTGTGTTTTTTATTGCAGCTATAGCATTTTTCATTTCCTCTTGATTCTTACATATGTTGTTGTTTTTCTCATCCAGCCAGTTTAGCAACTTTATGTTTGTTACTCTGAATTTTCTTTCCTACATACTGCTTGCCTCTATTTCATTTAGTTCCTTTTCTGGCAATTCGTCCTTTGCTTTGGGGGTTCTTTCTTTGTCTCCCCATTTTTTCTGTCTCTTTCTGGCACTGGGCATCCTGCTAGGGATTTGAGAGTTTGAAGACCATATCAGGCCAGTGGTCCAGAAATTATTACCCCAGAGGCTGGGTATGCTTTGGGTCTCATGCCTTTATTTTCTCTGCTCTGAGTTGTGTCCCCTTCTCCCACGGATCCAGTCCCTTGTTGTCTACTTCAGTTGTTCCTAGTGGTGGGTGGTCGTGTACAGTTCCTCTGGTGTGTGACTCCCTGTGAGGACCCTGTGCCCCCTGGCATGGAGTTTTCTGTGGTAAGGTAGCACCTTAGGTCCCTCTGGCAGCACTCTTGCAGTGCGGTCCTGTAGCTTCTGGCTGGGCACACTGGCTTGCTTCGGTTTGCCCAAGTATTTCTCTCCTGTGGCCTGGAGTGGAGTGCATGTTGAGTTACTTTGTGTAGCCTCTGCAGGAATGTCCCAGTGGCCAGAGTGGATTGGGTGTGGGTTTCTCTGGGTTTCAGTCAGAACACTCCTGTGGCACAGTCTGGGCTTTTCTGTGTTACTCCAGGTTGCCCTGGCAGTAAGTCCCTGGGCCTTGGGTAGAGCTGGCCCAGGTTGCTCTGGGTCAAACAATCCTTGCTTACCTGTGGCCTGGTGTGAGGCATGTACTGGGTTGCTCCAGTTCACCCCTACCTGGTGTGGAGCAAGGGTGGATTGCTCTGGGTTGCTCAGTCAGCAATCTCCTGTGGCCAGGAGTGAAATACATGCTGGGTTGCTCTGGATCACCCCTTCCAGGACTCTGGGTGAAGCAGGCACAGGTTTCTCTGTGTTAGACAGTCCACGCTCTCCTGGGGCCCGGAGTGGGCCACATTCTGGGTTGTTTCAGGTCACCCCAGCAAGACTGTCCTGGGTGTGGGGTGGAGTGGGCACAGGCTGCTCTGGGTCACACAGTCTCTGCTTTCCTTTTGCCTGGAGTTCGGTGCACATTAGGTTGCTTTGGGATGCCCTGGCAGCAGGTCCCAGGGTTCGGGGTGGAGTGTACACCAGGTGGCTCTGGATCAGACTTGCAGCATGGTTCTGGAGCCTGGGGCAGGGAAGGGGCACAGCGATTGCCCTGGCCTGCACTCACTGAGGTGTTCTGGAGCCAGATCTTGGGATTCTGGGTCCCCATGGGCTGGTTAGAAGGCCTAGTATAGAAGGTTACTCTTGCAAGTTCTCACTCTACACTTATTTATTGATGGGCACTGGGTTGCTTCCATATCTTGGCTATTATAAATACTGCTACAATGAACACAAAGGTGCATATATTCTTTATATTTAGTGTTTGGGTTTCTTCATATATATACCCAGAGGTAGAATTGCTGGGTCATAAAGCAGTTCCATTTTTAACTTTTGAGGACCCTCCATACTGTTTGCCATAGTGGCTGCACCAATCTGCATTCTCACCAACAATGCATGAACGTCCCATTTTCTTCACACCTTCACTAACACTTATTTGTTGCTGTGTTGAAGATAGACATTCATAAATATTTAAACACTAGAAGCCTGATGCATGAAATACATGCAAGAGTAGGCCTTTGCAGCGGTGACAGCTGCCTGGATTCCTCCCTCACAGCTGCGGTGGCTGCCTCTATCCTGTGGCTGCAGCCCTGGCTTCATCTGAAAGTACATCCAGGAGGATGTCTGGCCTAATTAGCATATTATGCTTTTATTATTATAGATATTCAAAATACTGCTTATTCATAATTCAAAATCGTTTACTTTCCAATATAAGTACATTGGGTCTAGAGAGTATATTCCATATTATATTAATTATTTATAATTTAAGAATTCATTTGTGTTAATAAGCAATTAATTAGTGAAAATGATCATATATGATACTTTTAGGAGATAATTATCCTGTTTTAAATGTATACTGTGTACAGATCACAGTTTCAGCATGGGTACGCAGTTTTAAGTAAGATTCGAGGAAGAATATTTTGTTAAATTAGACAGATCTCCCATTTAAAAAAAAATAGACAAATAGTTTTTCATTTTTTTCAGTTTCAAAATTATAATTTTGCATTAATTTATTCAAGGTTATTAATTTGCTAGGTTCATATGTGTTTATATATTTTGCTATATTTTTATGGTGGATTGACCTGTTTAATATTATGTGATCCTTACAAATTATTCTTTGCAGCAATATTTTTGTATGAATGTTTATTTTGTTAAGTATTTTCTCAATATGACATTTTTATTCTTTTTCTTCAATGTTTATTTGATTTTATGATTAGCATATATCTGATTATATTTTGAATTTTGAAATTTAGCTGGATAAACTTTACCTTTTAACTTATATTTATTGGTCCAGTTAACACCAAAATATTTTGAAATTATAATTATAGCACTCTCCTTGAATGTTTATTTTCTTCCCATTTTAAAACTCTCTTAGATTGATAATTTTCTTTGTTTATTCCATTCCCCTGTTCCTGCAATTGTGATTAAAATAATATCCTATATAATAAAAGCCCAGCAACCATAATGGTAGAATGACAAGAACGACTGCTTGACTAGTCACTATGAGGTGCACTGACCATCTCTCAGTCCCTTTCCTGGCCAGCAGGCTCCCATCACCCTATGGCAAATGGGGACCCGGGAGTGGGTGGCAGGGGTTGTGGGCAGTGCTAGACCAAGGCCCCCACCCCACAAGTTGCCTCACACACAGAGAGTGACCCACATCATGGGAAGGGCCATGAGTGGGTGGGATTGCTGACCCTTTGGTCCCTCCCCCTGGCTGTCAGGCTCCAATCACCCAATGGCAAACTGGGAACCTGGGTGGGTAACGGCAGAGGGCATGGCTGGCTGCTGGCAGCCAGGGAAGATGGCTCTGATTTCAGGCTAGGCCTAGGGACCATACCAGTGCAAGAATTTCGTGTGCCGGATCTCTAGTATATTTTATATTAACTGTTGACCTTGCATTTATAATAGATTTTAGTAAATTATAAATTCAATTAATTTCTTAATTCTTATAAATAGGGATGTTTATAAATCACCTACCTCATCTTATTTTTTACACATCCTCAAATTTGTATTTATGAAAATGATAATCAATTTACCAAAACATGTTTCGGTTGCTTTGCTCGCTGTGGCTTTTTCTAGTACTGCTTTATGTATTCAATTTTTTTTCTATTAAAGTTTATCCTTTTGTATTTATTTCAGAGAGTATTTATGAATACTAAACTTATAGGCTTTTAATGTCTTCAAATATTGATTTTGGCCCTGAATTTTGGAAAATGGTTTACTTTGATCTGGAATTCTTTAGAAATAGTTATTTCCCATCAGGAGTTTGAAGACGTAAGCCCAAATTTGCTATGTTTTTTGCTATTCAGAAATTTGCTGTGTAAAATGGCAAAATAGCAAGGTTTGGATTTTTTCCTCAGTCCTAAAAACTAAAAATTTTTGAGAAAAAAGATGGTTGTTGGTTCTGTGTAGATCTGTATGGCTGCATGTGGGGACAGTAGTGGATTTAGCAGAAAAAATAAAAAACCACAATGCATCAAGAATGTGGGATAGACTGTGGGTGGTTGTCCACATTTTCCTCAGCAAATGATTTCTTGCTTCACTTTATGCTTGACAGAAGACAGTTTAGCACCATCTAGAAGCAATAGTGATGGTGATGATAGTGGTAAGGAAAGTGGTTCAAGGTAATACCTTGCATAGCTCGCAAACCAACCATTGATCTGTAGCCATGCCCAGTCCTAGTAGTTAAGCAACCCCTGGAAGAATGCACTGCTCTAATTGGTGGCATGGAACTACTCATTGAGAGGCAGGTACTGAGAAAAAAAGGAAGGAAGTTGTTAGCCCCCAGACTGCCATACTAGAATATTTTTTACCCTGAGATATGGCCCTCTGTCCCATAAACTCATTTTATAAGCACAGACTGCATTTTCCTTTGCTTTCCTGTATTACCTCAGGTATACATTGAAAGACAAGTTAGCAGATAATTTCATGTGAAAGTTCATTTTTAAATTCATATCTAAATATTTAGTGGAGACGCTCTTATCAGATGTAAGGAACACATTAGTGAATAAAACATCAAAGGTATAAAACTTAAGCTTCTATATTAAAATGGAGAAATAAAGTAAGCATCAAATACAATAATGCAGTAAACTATATAGGATGCTAGAAAATGAAAGAATTTTTTTTAAAAAAGGAACAGATTGAGAGATTAGCACATCAGGGTTTGAGGATAGGGCAAAAAAACAAAAAACAAAACAAAACATGGAAGTTTGCATTATTAGCACCACAGACAGAAGGCAGTGAGATAATGTTGCAAAGTCTATTAAAATTTAGACTTGTTCATCAAGTTAAAATTTTATATAAACATATGAGTAAAATAAAATTTTAACAAGAACAAACTTTATTGAAAGATATCTTGGGAAAAGTCCTTTAGCTTGAAGGAAAATTGTTATGAACTGAATTGAGTCCTCTTCCCAATATTCAGGTGTTGAAGCCCAAATCCTCAATATGACTTATTTGGAAACCAGGCCTTTAGAGATACAATTAAGGTTAAATGAGGTCATAAGGATTGGTTCCTAATTTAAGAGGACTTGTGTCCTTATATGAAGAGGAACAGACACCAGAGGTTTGTGCACTCACACAGAAAGGAGGTTATGTGAGCACAGAGCAAGTAGGCAGCCATCCACTGGCCTGGGAGAGAAGCCACACCAGAAATCAACCCTGACAGCACCTACATCTTGTTCTTCTAGCCTTCATAACTGTGTGAAAATAAAATTTCTGGTATGTAAGTCACCCCATTATGGCAGCTACACTAATAAAAAAGAAACATGCAAATTAACCATCACTCTGCCACTCTGCTACACCCACCAGCCAATCAGGAGCAAGTATGCAAATTAACCCAATTAAGATGGCTGAGGCCACAGAGCTGGAGT
This sequence comes from Myotis davidii, assembly GCF_000327345.1. NCBI lineage: Eukaryota > Metazoa > Chordata > Mammalia > Chiroptera > Vespertilionidae > Myotis > Myotis davidii. The sequence continues at coordinate 31,247 of NW_006288266.1, forward strand.
GAGCAGGAGGCTTGGGTTGCCCCCGGCGATGGAGGAAGCCAAGCTTCCCACCTGCCCTGGCCAGCACTGGGCTCCGCTCAAGGCTACAAAGTTTCAATTATAGAAGATAAATAAATCCCAGATAACTGTTTCCAGCCCGCCCTGGACTTCGCTCAAGGAGGCACTGAAAAAAAAGAAAAAAAGGAGAGGCTGGGAGCTTGGGTCGCCGGGGGGCGTGGCCAGCCTGAAAACGGCCCTCAGCCCCTCACCTAGGCTGGCCACACATCCTTCAGGGTGGGGGTCCTTACTGGGGTGCCTGGTCAGCCTGAGTGAGGGGCTGGCCACACCCCCACGGGGTGAGGTTCCCCACTGGGAAGCTTGACCAGCCTGAAAACAGCCCTCAGCTCCTCACCCAGGCTGGGCAGGCACCCCAGCGGGATCCCTACCCTGATCAAGGACAACCTTTAGGGTAAACCAGCCAGCCCCCACCTGTGCACCAGGCCTCTATCTATACCAGCCATGGGCAAACTACGGCCTGCAGGCTGGATCCGGCCCGTTTGACATGCATAAAACTAAAAAAAAAAAGACTGTACCCTTTTATGTAATGATGTTTACTTTGAATTTATATTAGTTCACACAAATACTCCATCCATGCTTTTGTTCCGGCCCTCCAGTCCAGTTTAAGAACCCATTGTGGCCCTCGAGTCAAAAAGTTTGCCCACCCCTGATCTATACTAATAAAAGGGTAATATGCTAATTAGACTGGGAGATCTTCCAGGAGACCTTCCAGATATTCTTCTCGATAAAGCCATGGTGACAGGGCTGAGGTAGAGGCAATTAAAGGCCAAGTGGGGATGGCAGTTGTGGGTAATCAGGCTGATGTGGGGCAGGGCCTTTGGGGGTAAGCAGACCAGCAGGGGGGCCAGTTGGGGGCAAGCAGGCCATCGGTGGGGATCAGTTGGAGGTGTTCAAGACAGCGGGGATGGGTAATTTGGAGTGAGCAGGCCAGCAGGGGGGCAGTTGGAGGTGAGCAGGCCAGCAGGGGAGGCAGTTGGGGGTGATCAGGCTGGCGGGGGAGGCATTTGGGGATAAGCAGGTCAGTGGCTGGGGGCAATTCGGGGCGAGCAGGCTAGCAGGCAGAGTGGTTAGGGGCAACCAGGCAGGCAGGCAGGCAGGTGAGCAGTTAGGAGCCAGCAGTTTTGGATTGCGAGAGGGATGTCCGATACCTGTAAACCGAAAGTAGGACATTCTTCAAGGGGTCCCAGATTGGAGAGGGTGCAGGCCAGGCTGAGGGATACCCCCCAACTCCACCGTGCATGAATTTTATTGACCGGGCCATAGTTTTATTGTGGCAGCTCTAGCAGACTAAGACAGAAATGAATCCAAGAGGAATTACATAAGGGAGGTAACTGTGAACTAATATTCTTATTAAATTTATTGTTATTTTAAATACACAGTGATCAAACCATTTAAAATATATAAACAAACAAGAAAAGCTAAAATGAAACATATGGAATCCATCAAAGGTAGCCAAGAATTTGGCATAATTGAAATTCTCATAGATGGCTGTACCACATTGGAAAACTCAGTATCTATGGAAGCTGAATGTATATACATGTTCAGATCCAGCATTTTTTACCTAGTTATATTTTCAGAGAAATGAAAGTCTATTCACTAAAAACATGTATAAGAATGCTCATATAACTTTTATTCATAATTGCTACAAACTAGGAAAAAGAAAAACAAGTGTCCATTCATATTAGAATAGCTAAATAACTTCCTATTGATGTATCAATGACAATGAGGTGTCAACAACTACTGGGTAAAATAGATTAATCTCACAATTTTGAACTAAAGATGTCAGACTCAGAAGAGCATATGTTCTATTATCACATTCATGTAAAAAACAAACACAGGCAAAACTAATATAAATTTTTGGAAATTGGGAGAGAAATGCAGAGAATTGCAGTTACTGGATGGGAAGCTGAGATGTGGCTTTTGAGAACTGCTAATGCTCAGTTTCTGAATGAGAATTTGTACAGGTGTTATAATATCCTATAAACCCTTCTGATTGTACCATCGTGAAATCATTAAAAATATCACTCTAATAAAAAAATACCAAAAATCTACATAGTCAGAGGGGATAAAGATCAGGTGAGAACAAATGAATGTGCTTGTCTTGGTATATGGTGACTTTGTGTCCTCCAATCTTGTCAAATTCACATACTAAATGTTACAGGTTTTCAAAAAAAAATTTGAGGTGATTCTTTAGGATTTTTTCACTGAGACAAATATTTCAACTTCCAGTAAACATGGAGAAACAGTCATTTTGTATTTATCATTTTTGTTTTGCTTTATTTATGATCTTGGATCTCTAGAATAATGTAGTAATAGTGTATATTTTTTCATGTCCTCAGTTTTAGGGGGAAAGCATTCACTCATCCTATCTAATAAAGAGGGAATATGCTAATTGACCCTCACACCATCACAAAGCTGGCAGTGCCCACAGCCAATAAGGAGGGAATATGCTAATTGACTGTCCTGCTCTCAAAGATGGTGGCCCCCACAGCCAATATGGAGAACTATGCTAATTGACTGCCCCACGTCAAATATGGTGGCACCCACAGCCACAAGATGGAGGTGCTCAGTACCCTCAGCCCTGCCGGGGAGGCAGGCATGCAGCAAGGTGTGCTCCGCAAGCCTGCCTCTGGAATCCCCCAGTCCCCTCAGATCCCCAGCTACCCAGGGCCAGCCCAAGGCGCAGGCAAGACTCGGATGGTGGCTGCCAGACGCCCAGGGCTGCCTGAGGCTCAGGTAACCAGGGCCGGCTGTGGCTTGTGCTGCCAGCAGTGGCAGCAGCAGAGGTGTGATAGGGCATTGCCTTCCCCTGATCACCAGGTTGCTTCCCACCCCTGAGGGCTCCTGGACTGTGGGAGGGGGCAGGCAGGGCTGAGGGACCCCCTTCCAGTGCATGAATTTTCATGCACCAGGCCTCTAGTTAACTGTATGTTTTGTTATAGATATCTTTTATTAGTTTAGGAAACAACCTTTCATTCTTAATTTGCTGAGGTATTTTAATTATTTTTATCATGAATAGGTATTATTTTATTCTGTTACTATGGTGACTTACACTAATTTTCAAATGCTAAACTAAACTTATATTCACAGGATAAACCCCATGGTCAAGATGTATTAGTATTTTTATATATGAACAGATTAATTTTATTGTTTCTGATAAGAAATCAGCAATTATTTAAATTTCGTTTTCTTCTTTTTATTCCCTAGATTTGTTTCAAGCTTTCTCTTACAAAATTTGTTTTTTGCTGTTTATTCATGCCATGACAAATCCTTTCTTTTCTTTACCGAATTCTGCTTTGAGTGTACTGAACTTCTAGAAACTCTAAGTTACTTTTCATTAAACTTGGGGAAATTTCAACCATTATTTTTTTAAATATTTTCTGCTTTCTCCTCATTTCTCCTAGATCTGAAACTTTATGCATGCTAGACTATTGTTCTATAGGCTCTTAAGCTTCTGTTCATTTTTTTTTTCAATCTGTGTTCATTCTGTTATTCACATTGGAAACTTTCTATTGAGTCATCCTCAATTTTATTGTCTTTCTGCTGCTATCTGCAGTTTGATATGAGAGCTATCCATTATTTTTAAAAAATGTATTATTGTAGTTTTTAGTTCTAGAAAGTCCATTTTTATAGTTTTAATTTTTCTTGTAAAAGTCCCTATTCATTCACTCGTCACACATTTTTTTAATTATTGTAAAACATTTCTTTTAAGTCTTTATCATGGTTATAATAATCCCTATATCTGCAAAATTCAATGCCTAAACTATCTTAGGGTGGTTTCTATTAACTGAATTTTCTCTTGACTACTCTTTATTGCCTTTTTAAAAGTTTTTTTTTTCTAATTTTATTGAATTTAGTGCAGTGACATTTGTTAAAAAATTATGTAGGTTTTTTTTTTTTTTACCATGTCTGACATTTTGAAATGTGTTATGTTCTGAGCTCCTATAACAATCTATGATAAATAGCAGTCCCTCAGTAAATATTTGATGAAATGTATAAATGCATGAATATGTGTATATGTTTGAAGATATGCGTTTGTGGATCTCTTTCAGTGTAGGGTGGAATCTAGTTCTGTTCAGTATCCCAAAGTGTTTAGAAGGAAAGGACCTGTAGAAATCAAGCCTCATAACAGTCAGACAAATAGGAGAAATAAATCCATGGTTTAGAGGTAGATGTCTGACCACTCTATATGCTATTGCTCATAGCTTACTCAAATTTTTATAAAAAAATATCAGGGAAAGGCAAAGATTTATCATCTTGTACCTCTTTTGTTGAATAAAGCACTAGATTGTGCTTGATGTTTACCTTGTGTGTGTGCATGCAATATATTAAAAATACAAAATAGAGCCAATAATTTTAATTTCATTTTAAACATAAAAGCTTTATTGAATCACATCTCACTCTAACAGCCAAACAGATGACCATGGCAACCCAAAGAGTGTGACATTCCAGCTTGTTGTTTGTCGTTCTGCATTCATCCTAGAAAATTATTTTTCGTCCTAAAAACAATCAGGTAGCTATTCTTTTCTTGCTTATTCTTTATCAGCAAATTTCTTTCTCATTATATCTTATCTCCTCCTTTTAGAATAGAAACAGATGTTGGCATTTTGGCTTTTCTTCTCTTTCTATGTAGCCTTACCACTTGTTTCTATGTAAGTCATACAGCAGAAGTAACCCTTTTTTTATGTTCAGAAGACATAGCATAGCTTTAATATCAATTATTGAAAACAACCCATTATTATTATAAGTATACAGTAAATGTGTCTACTAGTTTTTATTTTGTATTCCATTAGTAACTCTGATGGTGTCAGTTAGTATATTTTTGAAATTGTGCCAAAGAAAATGTCCAATATGCATGTAATGAGAATTAAATAATAGTGTTGTGTTTTTGTTGCAAATTTAAAGTGTAAAGGTTTATATTAAAGATAGAAGTTTCTTTTTTTTGTTTTAGTGGAAAGAAAATACCAGAATATATAATTACTTGGAATTGCATCACATATTACTTGTGAGTTAATTTTCAGCTTACTGGCAACTGTTCTATTGTTTTCCCTTTATTAGTCTCCATTTATGGTAGAACAAATATTAAAATGCTTTTTTCATTTATAAAAAAATGATATGATGGGTGAATTTTTGTCAAAATTGATAGTGACACTTGTTTATGATGAGCCATCAACAATATCTTATGAGTAGAAAATTAGAAAACTAAGTTAAAGGCATGCTGAGCAAAAACTTCAGTAGTATGCAAAGTGACTGTTGTTTTTTAGCATCCTGTTTTAAAGTACTATCTAAAAGACTTGGCTAAATATATATTAAACTAGAGGCCCGGTGCACAAAAATTTGTGCACTAGAGGGGAGGAAGGGTCCCTCAGCCTGGCCTGTGCCCTCTCGAAGTCTGGGACCGCTTGAGAGATAACGACCTGCTGGTTTAGGCCTGCTCCTGGGTGGAAGAGGGCAGGCCCAATCCCTAGGTGCAGCCCCTGGTCAGGCTCTGAGCAGGGCG
>NW_006288266.1:37411-52534 GCF_000327345.1 Myotis davidii
GGGTCCCCACTGGGGTTCCTGGCAAGCCTGGGTGATGGGCTGAGGGCTGTTTTCAGGCTGGCGGGTGACTGTAGCTCCCAGCCGCTCGTTTTTTTCTTTTTCTTTTTATTCTGGGCCAGCTTTAGCTCTGAGGCTGCTGAAAGCAGGTATCTGGTTTGTTTGGGTTCTATAATCAAAACATTGTTTCAACTCCAACTCTGAGATTCCACCTGACTGAAAGCAGTTTTCTAGGGTTTTGTTTAGCTTCTATATTTGTAACAATGTTTCAAACTGCAAGCTCAGAGGCCGGCAGCGGCAGGCGGGGAATGTTGGTTTCCTCTGTCACTGGAGCAAGCAAGCCTCATGTTAGTTTCAAGCTGCCTGGCTGCCGGCTACCATCTTGGCTGGCAGTTAATTTGCATATCGCCCTGATTAGCCATTGGGAAGGGTAGCAGAGGTACGACTAATTACCATGTTTCTCTTTTATTAGATAGGATAGGAAGTTGGCTTAAGTGTTAAATAGAAAACCTTCTGTGTACAAGCCTTGCTAATTAAATCTTATGTATTAATGTCAGAACCATGGGAGACATATGCTAGCAGATAAATGGCTCTGCAGTTAACAAGGCACACAGTCTATATATTTAAAGAGCCAGGGTCCATAACATCCACTGCAGGCATTGTGACCCAGCACTGACTGTAAAGGAGGCTGTAGATCAGGCCCAGAGAGAGACCTGGAGAGAGAAACAGGGTCTGATCCTTAGCCTCTGTGGCAGCTGTTGATCAGAACTTGCCTCTCTCTTTTTCTCCGGGCCTGGTCAGCAGCTGGGCCTCTCTTTCTTTTGGGCCTCTGCTGGGGCTGCTGATCAGCCCCGCCTCTCTGATCAGGCCTGTTGCTAGGCCTGGAGATGTTGGCTGGCATAGAAACTGACCAATCAGAACCAAATCTGGGTGAAGTGCCAGGAGCCAATGGCTGCTTAGGAGGCGGAGCTTTTGATGCTGACTGGCATAGAAATCAGAACCTAATGTGGGTGAACTGCAAAGGCAGAACCAAAGGTGGGGGCTGAGGAGGGGTTTTAAGGGTAATAGTTATTTGATGTAAGGTGTAAGAAAGCGGTTCAATTTTTTAATCACCGGTTTGGCAGTATATTGCATATGGCTGGCTATCAGTCCAGATATAGAGAGTATGTATTTTTGTCTGTCAAGAGCATTTTATCCTAATGAAAAAGGCTCCCCCTACCCCACATTTAAGCAATCCTATCCTATATAAACTATCTATACCACTAAAAGGGTAATATGCTAATTAGATCGGGTTGACTGGCCATCTTCAGGACATCTGACTACCTTCTGGACAAAGCCATGGTGGTGGGGGCCAAGGCAGAGGCCATTAGGCGTAGATCAGGCTGGCAGGAGAGGGCAGTTGGGGGTGAGATCAGGCTGTCAGGGGAGGGCACTTATGGGTGATCAGTTAGGCAGGCAGAGGCAGGTAGGGGTCATCAGGCAGGTGAACAGTTATGAGCCAGTGGTCCCATATTGCCAGAGGGATGTCCAACCACCTGTTTAGGCCTGTCAGACATCCCCCAAGGGGTCACCAATTGGAGAGGGGGCAGGTTGAGCTGAGGGAATCCCCCCACCTATGCACGAATTTTGTGCACCAGGCCACTAGTAAATAAATAAAGCATAACAGAGAATTATTAAAATGACCCATTAGAAAATTGCTGGCTTAAATATATATGACTTTTATTTTAAATTAGGTGCATAGTCTTGAATGATCATCAGTGAGGGTATTTGTGTGACTTACTGCTATAATTGCATGTACACTCAGTCCTCAGGCCATAAATAATGCCATAAAATAGCCCGATGAGGGAGTCATCTGAGTCTCCTCAGTTTTTCATTTTTCTTTCCTACTGAACTATTTCTAGCCTTAGGTCTTTTCCTTGTCAAGAAATTTAGGATGGTGCTTTATTAGTCTGCTTTGATGCATACAAGTGTTATTTTGTCTTTTATGCTCTATGCATTTACTTTAGAATGTATGATGCAATTTGGTAGAGGAAATACTGAAAAATAATTTAATTTATTTATAAACTACTTTTGAAGGGTAAAGGAAATAAATATGAATCTTCCTTATTTTTTTGCCAGCATTATGATACCCTCTGGACACTAGAAAATATAGTAGAATGTTTTTACAGCTTTACTCATTGCAACATAGTTTTGTGTTCAGAGTGTCTCAGATCCTGACCTTGTATATAGATCTCAGAAATAACCCTTGAGCAGCAAACTGAACCTCTGGTTTCAATGCTCGGTTATGAACATAAAGCAATTCCAGTATGCACATGATGCCAAGGAATACCCTGATTTGTACCTGAACTCTCTAACTCTACCACCGCTGCTTTTCAAATAACTCTTTACTCTGAATGCATCTTTTTGTATCTTGCTAAAAGGACAGGGATTAGCAGATAGGCATTAGCAAGATCCTATTCTCACTCATTCAACAAAAATCCTTATTTGTAAGATGTCCCTTTCATGAATTCTTTAAGTACATAAGTTCATAATTTTCTCAGGATAAATTTAATTATGTTTTATATTAAAAGGCTAATACATCTTCAGTTTTAATCATGTGCTGATCATGTAGACTAAAGATGATATTACTTTAATGTTTAAACACACTTATACCCATACTCTCTTATGTATGCCCACGTATACTATTTTTTTAATCAATTTCTAAGGGTGGCCAAATATAATATTTGCAGTGGTTTGTTCCTTAATCAAAGTGGTTTCAGAAGTATCTAAAACATAGTACAAGAATCTTATATTGAGATTAATTTTAGATTAAGTTATAATGAGAAATTTAATGGTCTAGATACAATTTTCTTGAAAATCCTAAAGCCCCCCTCAACCTTTGAGGCACAATCATTTCACCTATCTAATAATTCTTGAGATGTGTCAGTTTGGTTCTGTAGTGTAGACACCAAATTTCTCAAATACCTCAGGACTTGTCTGAATGTTTGTTTTTTTTTTCTTCTCTCTGTACTTAAATTAGAAACAGTTCCATAAAGGTTGGTTCTTCACTTCTTCCTTTCATATAATGTGCACTTCCCTTCCAGGGGTTAGAAAACACACTTAATCTCCAAGGTCTTCTCTGCTATTAATAGCAAAATCTCTTCGGAACAGGTACATAACCTACTGACATTGCTTCCTCCACAGACTACTGACCATGTAGTCACTGAGGGTTGCTTATAAAACTTTCAGTGCATGGCTCAAAAAATGACAAGTAATTAATAGTTTGAGATTATTTTCTTTCTTTGATTCTAAATTTCAAAAAAGTCAGCTGTGTTCCCCTTTTCAGTCTTATATCCAGTAAGTCTAGCTAAGTCTTCTGATTTTACAGGCCTCTTCCTTGACTTGACCTATTCTCTTTCCCAAAAGTATTAATTCCTTTAAGGCTGCAATGAGGATTTACTTCACCTACATTTAGAAATCTAGGCCCACAGATATCACTGTGACTTTGTGGAAGCAATGCGTATGTTCAGGAGCAAATCAGCCTGCTGCTTCTTCTCATATATTTGATTATCTTATAACAGGTGGACTCAATTCTCAATTAGTTTTTGGCTGACTCTAAAGTTATTAATAATGTAATATCATGACAAGGCATTATAATATGTTGTGGTAGGCAGAATATTGGATCCCCTCCAATGATGGCCATGGTCTAATCCCTAAAACCTATGAACATATTCTCTTACACTGCAAGGAAAATTAAGATTGCAGATTGGGTTAGTGTTGCCATTCAGCTGACTTTAAGATATGGAGATTATTCGGATTTATACAGGTATGCCCCATGCTATCACAAATGTCCTTTAAATGTGGAAAGGAGAGATAGGAAGTTAGAGACAGGGACAGATTTAAAGATGCTATATTGCTGGCTTTGATGATGGAGGGATAAACTACAAGCCAAGGAAAGGAGGAGGCCTCTGGAAGCTAGAAAGACAAGGAAACAGATATCCTGTACAGGATATACATCCCTCTTGACACCTGAATTTTAGCCCTGTTTTACATTTCAGACCTCCAGAACTATAAAATAAATCTGTGTTGTTTTAAGCCACTAAGTTTGTGATAATATGTTACAACAGCAATAAGAAATTATTATGCCTACTTAATGTCAGATTGGGTAAAGTAGTCCAGTTTCAGACTGGGCTTACATATATCAGCTGCTTTGAAGAACTGTAGAAGTTTCATCCTTTTATAGGTATAACTAGACTAACTGCATATTCCATAACTCAGTAGCATACATTGTCCAGATATTACCTCACTCTCCTGGGTCACGATGGCTTCAAGGGCATGACAAGGGCAAAAATCTACATATAGTTAGCTACGTCTTACATAGGCATGAGGTAAGAGTTGATGATGAAGCTTTTTATTTTGATGTAGTCCTATTTGTTTATTTCCTCCTTAGTTTCCATTGTCCTAGGACAGTGATGGCGAACCTATGACACGCGAACTCATTTTTTTGGTTGATTTTTCTTTGTTAAATGGCATTTAAATATATAAAGTAAATATCAAAAATATAAATCTTTGTTTTACTATGGTTGCAAATATCAAAAAATTTCTATATGTGACCATTAGACCCTTATCAAATATAACATTGGCAAAATACATTCTGCCATGCAGTGGGCTTTCTTATTGTTTTGTTGATGATTTTTTTTAGCTGTACAGAAGCTTTTTATTTTGATGTTGTCCCATTTGTTTATTTTCTCCTTAGTTTCTATTACCCAGGAGCGGTATCAGTAAAGATATTGCTAAAACATATGTCTGATATTTTGCTGCCTATGGATTCTTTTTAGATTTTTATGGTTTCCCATCTTACATTTAAATTCTTTATCAATTTTGAGTTTATTTTTGTGTATGGTGTAATTTGGTGGTTTAGTTTCATTTTTTGCATGTATCTGTTCAATTTTCCCAACAGAATTTATTGAAGAGACTATCTTGACTCCATTGTATGTTATTGCCTCCTTTGTCAAATATTAATTGAGCATAGTGGCTTGGGTCAATTTCTGGGTTCTCTGTTCTGTTTCATTGGTCTATCTGTCTGTTCTTGTGCCAGCTACTGAGAACAGTAGCTTTGTATTACAGCTTGATATCTGGTATTGTGATCTCTCCAACTTTGTTCTTCTCTCTCAGGATTGGTGTGGCTATTCAGGACCTTTTTTTATTCCATATGAATCTTTGGAGAGTTTGTTCTAGAACTGTGAAATATACAATTGGTGTTTAAATGGGGATTACATTGAATCTATAAATTGCTTTGTGTAGTATGGACATTTTAATGATGTTGATTCTACCATCCATGAGCATGGTATATTCTTACATTTGCATATGTCTTCCTCTATCTCCTTTTTCAACTTGTAGTTTACTGAATTATAGTTTACTTAGTACAGGTCTTTGACCTCCTTAGTTGAGTCTATTCCTAGGTATCTTGATTTTTTGTTGCAATGGTAAATGGGATTGTTTCTTTAGTTTCTCTTTTTGTGCATTCACTATTGGTGTATAAAAAAGCCATAGATTCCTGGATGTTAATCTTGCTACATTGCTAAATTCATTTATTAAGTCTAGTAGTTTTTTGATGGAGTCTTTAGGGTTTTCTATGTACAATATTATCATGTCATCTGCAAATAATGACATTTTTACTTCTTTTCCACTCTGGAGGCCTTTTATTTATTCTTCTTCTTGTCTAATCCCTGTGGCTAGCACTTCCAGTACTATGTTTAAAGAAGTGGTGAAAGTGGGCAGTCCTGTATTATTCCTATTGTTAGGGGAAATTGTTTTAACTTTTTCTTATTGAGTTTGATGTGGGCTGTAGCACAGCAAAAGAAACATCAACAAAGCAACATGAAATCCCACTGCATCAGAGAACATATTTACCAATGTTATCTCTGATAAGGGTTTAATCTCCAAAATTTACAGGGAACTCGTACAACTTAACAAAAGGAAGATAAACAATCCAATCAAAAATGGGCAGAGTACCTATATAGATACTTTTTGAAAGAGGATGTACAGAAGAAGTGCCCATCCGCAGACGAGTTAAAAAACTGTGGTGCATCTACGAAAGGGAGTACTATGCTGCTGTAAAAAAGAAAGAGCTCTTACCATTCTGAACAACATGGATGGACCTGTAGAGCATTATGCTAAGCAAACTAAGCCACTTGGAGAAAGATAAATATCACATGATCGTATTCATTTGTGGAATATAATGAACAACATAAACTGATGAACAAAAATAGAGCCAGAGTCATAGAAGCATTGAACAGACTGTCCAACCTACGAGGAAAGGCGGGGTGGAGGATAAGAGATCAACCGAAGGACTTGTATGCATGCATATGAGCATAACCAATGAATACAAATAGTAGGGACGTGAGGGCATGTGCTGGGGGTGGGAGCAGCTGGGGAGGTCAATGGCGGAAAAAAGAAACTTATGTAATACTTAAGCAATAACGACTTTAAATTTAAAAAAAACAGAGTTGATGATGAATATTTGTAGTTGAGATACACACACACATTTTTCTGTATATTTTTCCTGATAGTACATACTATGTTTACAATGCATTCCTAATGTAGAAAAAAGTAAAGTTCCTCTGTTATTAAGTCCAATTTCATAAGCACCATTAAGGATTTGTTCCTCTATCAATGATTTTATTCTTGGGGGTTCACGAATTGTTTTTCTACCAATCATGTGATCAAGTAATATATTCATATATTTTCATTATATTTTCACCATCCAGAACCATAAATATAAGTGTATTTTCAAAGTCTTCAGAACTTTTGTATTAATATTGCAATTATTACTTTAATACTATGAACAACAAGAGGTCATATATTGTACACATTGACAAGTCCCAAGAACAAAAAAACCCAAAACAAATAAAAAGAAGATATTTCTATCCCAAGATGAAGAAAAATAACTTATGACATCATGACATAACTTCTGGAGCTTTCCATGTGGTTGCTAATAAAGTGTTTCCAGTAAGCCGTTAAATTAGCTCTCTCACATGACATTGAGTCAGACAAAGCCCATGGCAATAATTTTAAAAGATGAAAATAATAAGCATGGGCAGAATAGAAATAAAATATGAATATGTCTGCTGAACAGCAACATTCTCTTAGTAATGGCATAATTTTCCTAGAATTTTAAAAATAAATCTTCAAATTGGTACTATAATAAAAACATCAAATTAAGTTCTACAAGTCATGCAATTACAAACATTTTCTATAACATATTTAATAAATTACTCTAGGATAAAGCCTTAAAAAAGAATGCTTTATTTTTATCATGGTTTTCCTATATCTATTTATTATAAGTTCTATGTTGAATTATTTTTATTAGTTCATGAATGGATTTAAAGAGCAAAACATGCTTAGGATGGGGAAACAGGGTGGGTTAGAAGGAGTCAATGGGGGCAAAAAGGTTACAGCTGTATTACGTTCAACTATAAAGATTAATTTTTTAAAGAGCGAAATATGCAAATTTGCTTTTGTTTTTATGTAATGTTTTCTTCAGAAAAGACTGAATAAATTTCCATGTTGCATAATTTTTTTCAAAATTAGCATTTTAAAGGTATTTATGTAACCATACAAATTAGAATGCATGCCCTTCAAATTATTATAAAGACACAAAATAATAAAAAATATTAACTAAAGAATGCTAAAAAGTTTGTTTAGTAAAAAATACCCAGTTTGCGATTATGTCTAATTTTATACTATTTGGGGAAATAAATCCTCAGTTACCACAAATTATTTTAGGAAAATATATGTTACTCTGATTAATGAATCTGTTGATGAAACATCTTAATAATTACATATTTTTACCATAAATACATCATTAGTTTACATATATTTGTTAATGTTTCTTAAATAATTTCTCTCAAATCAGTTAATTTTAATGAATTAGCAGTGAAAAATTGACCATTTTTCTGTATTTTTACCATGCTACTTTTAGTTGAGATTATTAAACTTACTAAAAGTCAAGGTTTCTAATATTGTTTTCCAATTTTGCTTATATAATGTAACAGGTATTTCCTTAGCCAAATTTTTACATTGTAAGAAACTAGATTATTATTCAAAAGGTTTTCTCCCATTATAAAATAACTTTTTATATTAAGATTATATATATGTATATATATACATATATGTGTATATATATTTACATATATACATGTATATATATACATATGTGTGTGTGTATATATATACATATATGTGTATATATATATATATATGTATATATAACACTTAACCTTAGAAATATAGTCAGTAGTCCCACACTGAAAGGATTTCCAAAATTTACTTAATCCTAATTATGGGGGGGAAAACAATAAAAATTGAGTGGTTTTATTTTTTGGACAGCAGCAGAGTCAATAACTGAAGCCACCAACAACTTTTACATTGTTGTTCCCACAAAATGTTATAACCAACCTGAATTGAACAAATGATTGATTAAAAGAATTGGAATTTGAAACTGGTTCTGGCAAAAACTCCAACTATGTGGATTTCCAACAAGTCATTAAATGCAAGTCATGAAACCATAAAAATACTAGAAAAAACCAGAGGCAGCAAAAATCTCAGACATTTCTCCTAGCTATAACTTTAATGAAAATTCTCCTTGGACAAAGGAAACTAAGGAGAAAATAAACAAATGAGACAACATCAAAATAAAAAGCTTCTGCACAGCAAAAGAAACCATCAACAAGACAAAAAGGGAGCCCACCCTATGGGAGAACATACTTGGCAATGATATATCTGATGAAGAGTTAATATCCAAAATATATAAGGAACTCATACAACTTAACAAAAGGAAGACAAACAATCCAATTAAAAAATAGGCAAAGGACCTAAATAGATACTTCTCCAAAGTAGACATACAGATGGCCAAGAGTCATATGAAAAAAATGCTAAAAATCACTGATTTCCAGAGAGATGCAAATTAAAATGACAATGAGTTATCACCTCACACCTGTCAGAATGGCTACTATCAGCAAATCAACAAATGACAAGTGCTGGCAAGTATGTGGAGAAAAGGGAAACCTAATACACTGCTGGTGGGAATGCAGACTGGTGCAGCCATTATGGAAAACAACATGGAGTTGTTGTTTGTTTTTTTTTAAATATGGAACTTCCATTTGACTCAGTGATCCCGTATCTAGGAATATATCTTAAGGAACCCAAAACACCAATCAGAAAGAATGTATGCACCCCTATTTTCATAGCAACACAATTTACAACAATTAAGATCTGGTAACAGCCCAAGTGCCCATCAGTAGGTGAGTGGAGAAAAAAGCATCTACATCATGGAATACTATGCATCAAGGATCTGTTACCCTTTGATACAGCATGGAGGGAACTGCAGACTATTGTGCTAAGTGAAATAAGCTAGTGAGAAAAAGACAAGTATCACATGATCTCACTTATATGTGAAATCTAGTGAACAAAATAAACTAAATGGATGAACAAAATAGTTCCAGAGACATAGACGCATAGAACATGCTGCAGAATTTCAGAGGGAAGGGTGAGAGAGGGTGGGAAGGTGGAAAGAGATCAATCAAAGAAATTGTATGCATATATGCATAACCCATGGACACAGACAATAGGGTAGTGAAGGCCTGGGGTAAGGGGCAGGGGTGGGCTAGAAGAGGTCAATGGAGGGAAAAAGGGGAACATATGTAATACTTTCAACAATAAAGATTAAAGAAAGATTATATGAATTCAACTGTATTTCTTGATAAATGCTGATATAAGACTTATAAGGATATATTTTGTGATTAATAGTTACTGTAAAAATATTCTGCACAGCAGAGTGAAAAAGTATATATAATGAGACATAATCAAGAGTAAATCAAGTAGAATAGACAATTAACTTAGAGGAATATTTAAACATATTTTAATCTAAAAAAAAAATGTTACCTGACCTAGACTCTAACTTCTTAGAGCTATAAAAGCATTAAAAGCAAGTAATAGCTATACTTTAAAAACTGTCCAGAATAGTGAAAATGAGTGATAATTTATAAAGTTAGGATAATTCTCAAACCAAAACCAAGCAATAATGGGAAAAAAATGTAAATGGTGACAATTTTTACTTACAAATATATGAAAATTTGCAATTCTTAAATATTTACATGTGTATTTAAAGAACAACTCATTATCAACTCCTACATTTTCCAGATGTATAAGGATGATCAAACATTTGAAAAATGTTAATTAAACTCAGCATGTTAGTTGGCTGAAGGAATTGAATAGAAATGGTAATCTTGCCCAGCAGGCATGGCTCAGTGGTTGAGAATTGACCTGTGAACCAGGTGGTCACTGTTCTATTTCTGGTCAGGGCACATGCCAGGGTTATGAGCTTGATTCCTAGTGGGGGTGTGGAGGGTGTGCAGAAGGCAGCCTATCAATGATTCCCTCTCATCATTGATGTTTTATCTCTCCCTCTCCCTCCCTCTTTGATTATCTTTGAAATCAATAAAAATATTTAAAAAAGAAATGGTAACCTTGCTTAAAAATAATTTGATAGAATTAAACCCATCAAATTAATGAAAGCTCTTAGCAAAGCTGAAATAGAAGAAAATTGTATTATTAATAAAGCATATTTAGTGCAAACATGAAACACCAATAATCTTTATTGGTGAAACACTTGAAATAGTACTACTTAGGATAATCCTATATAATAAAAGCTTAATATGCTGAGTGTCTGATTGTCCGATCATCCGTTCAACCAATCAAAGAATAATATGCGAATGTATGCTAAAACCACTCAACCACTCCCTATGATGTGTACTGACCACCAGGGGGCAGACAGTTGACCAGTCAACCAGTCGCTATGACATGCACTGACCACCAGAGGGCAGATGCATAGGTTAGCTTGCTGCTGGGGTCTGGTTGATCAGGACTGAGCAAGATTGCCTGGACATGCCCTATAGCCTTCCCACAGCCCCTCCCCAGCTGGCCAGCCTCCCACATCCTTCCCCAGCCCCAATTGTGCACTGGTGGGGTCCCTCGGCCTGGCCTGCACCATCTCACAATCCAAGACCCCTTGGGGGATGTCAGAGAGCTGGTTTCAGCCCGATCCCTGCAGGCCAGGCTGAGGGATCCCACTGGTCCACGAATTCATGCACCAGGGCTCTAGTAATAAAATAATTTCTCGGAATCAAATAAGAGAGAATGTAGTACAAGTACTTGTATTCAATACAATGAGATAAGAATAAAAGAGCTATAAATGCCAATAAACTGGAAAACAAAACTTATACTCAGACAATATCTATATTGTTTAGAAAATCAGAAAAAGGAAATTTAGTTATCAAAATTAAAGTGGTTTACTAAAGTGATTATATATGTCTTTAAAATTCAATAGTTTTCTTAAAGCAGGCCCTTTAACATTTCTTGCAATACTGGTTTGGTGGTAATGCATTCTTTAGGTTGTTGTTTTTTGTTTGTTTTTCTTTGTTTTTCTGAGAAGCTCTTTATTTCATCTTCAATTTTAAATGGTAGCCTTGCTGGATAGAGTTACCTCCACTGTAAGTCCTTGCTTTTCATCACTTTGAATATGTCATGCCAATCCCTTCTGGCCTGAAGTGTTTCTGTTGAGAAATCTGCTGACAGCGTTATGTGAGTTCCCGTGTCTTTACTTGCTGCTTTTAAGAATCTCTCTTTGTCTTTACGCTTTGACATTTTAATTATGATGTGTCTTGATGTGAACTTCTTTAGGTTTATCTTTAGAGAGACTTTTTGTATTTCATGTATTGTGTGGCTCTTTTTCATCAGGATTGGGAAGTTTTCAGCCATCATTTCTTCAAACAGGTTGTGGGTCTCTTGCTCACTCTCTTCTACTTGTATCACTATGACATGGATACAATGGATGGTGGCTTAGAGGTCCCTTAGACTTTCCTCACTTAAAAAAAATCTCTTTTCTTTTTGTTGCTCTGCTTGGATACTTACTCTTATCTTGTCCTCTAAATCACTGTTTGATCTTCTGCTTCATTTAACCTGCTGTTGATTCCGTCTAGTGTGCTCTTAATTTCAGACACTGTGTTCTTCACTGGTGGCTGGTTCTTTTTTATGGTCTCTGTCCCCTTTAATGCCTACTCTCTGTTTAAATTCACTGAAACCATCCTTGTTTCCCGAAGGTCCTTGAGCATTCTTATAGCCGTTGTTATAAGTTGCATCTGATACCTTGGTTGCTTCCATTTCATTTAATTCTTTTTCTGAGGGGTTCTCTTGCTCTTTTGGGGGGCATATTTCTTTGTCTCCCCATTTTGTCTGCCTTTTTGTGTTAGGTGCTATATGCTAGATAGATCTGCTATGACTCATAAGCTTGTTATGAGGGCTCTCTGATGCAGGTGTTTCATGGGTCTCAGTGGCACAATCATCTAGATCACCTTAGCTAGGCACTCTGGAAATGTTTCCCGTGTGGGAAATGTGCCCCCTCTTTTTGTAGTTGAGACTTAACTTCAATTAGCCTGTTCATGAGTGGAGTTAACCCTCAAGCTGGCTGACTATAAGAATAGACCTTGTTTACCACATAGGGGTCACTGTTTTAGAGCTTCCCCCTGAGGTGGAGTTGTTCCCAGCAGGGTCTGGAGTCCTCCTTTGGCTGAGACATTTGTGTGGCTAGTTTGGTCAAGCTCTGGTTAAGTTTGAAGCCCACCACTTATTGTGTTGGTTCTGACCCCACTAACATGGCAGGGTTCCGGTGCAGGTCAGTGTCAGTTGTGTGTAACTGATTTTGGGTTACCGGTCTGGAACGACCATGTTATTCACTGATTGTGGCCGTGTCTACTGGGCCTGGGTGTGCATGGGAGTGGCTAAGCTGTGCACAAGGGTTAGCTTCCTGCATCTCTAAGTTAGGGGGAGACCATAAAATGTCCAAGACTCTCTGAGTTTGGCAGCCACCTATTGGCTACACCACCACCCCTGAGGTTGCCTGGACTTCCTCCAGAGATTTTTGAAGAAAGTCTGTACAGTAGGCTCAAGCTGCACCCCCGACCCGACCCCTTACACATTGTGCAGGCTCTGAAGGGTGGGCAACTGGATCAAGAGGATGGGGCTAGTGGTTCCCCTACTTGGAGGTAGCATGATCAGGCACTCAGTGGGGAGAATGTGGCCCCTACTCCAGAGCCATACCACTCAGTTTATGTTATTTATGTTATAGTCTTTAACTCTAGCTCCCACAAGAGGAGAATACCACCTATTCAGTTGGGGTGCAGCCAGCTATTCCCTCTGCCGGAACAAGCTCAGCAGGGGGAGACTCCCATAAATTGGGAAAGCAGATCACAGCAGTCTTCTGTTGGGGTGGTGCCAGCTAAGCCCACAGTTGGGGAGTAAGCTCTACACTTCCTCTTAGCTGTGTAGCTGCTCTGCTCGAGCCCCAGACCAAAACCTCTGAAGTAGACACTCTTGGAATGTTCCAGATCTTTGTGGCCATTCCTTCACCCAAGGGACTGAGCTTAGTAGGGTGAGTCCACCAGGATTTGGGAAGAGGATTTGAGTTAAACAACCTCATGTTGGGGGGATGGTACTAGCTGACCTTTCAGGTGTGTGTCACCAGTGTTTGGAGGATCTGGATAGGGCACTCCCCAAGCTGGTGCTGTAAGAATAGTTCCCATCCCTGGGAAGGTAGCACTTCCTTAAGATATTGATTCAGGTCTGGGACCTCAGTAGCTGACCCTCTAGATCTCTCTTTGAAGTCATGCCATCAGATCTTTTTATAACTCCCGTATGCCCTGTTTTGCCTCCCCTCTGCCAGAATCCTGGGTGAGTACCTGAGAGCAAGCTCTTGTTCTTTAACCCTTTAGGGAAGTACCTGAGATTCTAGCAGACTCTCTCCTCTTCCCGAGGGACAGAATTCCTACTGATTTTCACTGCCAGATGCTATGCAAGCTCCACTTCCCAGCCCAGGTGATCTCAGTGAGGGTCCTGGCATGGGATTGAGATCCCATGCTCCTGAAGGGGGACTTGTGCAGCCAAGATATTGCTCTGGCTTCTCAGCCACCGCACATGGTGTGGGGCCAGCCCTCTCTTTTTACCAGTCTCTATGATGCTACTTCCATAAATCCTGGGATATAGTACTCCTTCTGTTCAGCTGTTCTTTAGTTGGTCATTCAGGTTGATTACTCTAGAATTTGGCTGTAAATCTGGTGTGATTCTATGAGGAGGGGAGTGCAGCTTCTACCTACTCTGCAGTCATCTTGAAAATCTAACACAAATACTAATTATTTAAAAATTGTCCAAAACCAACCTCCCAGTATGGCAACGTATTAATTTTTTTTTTCAACTGATTTTTAAACTAGATTGAAATGCACTGTGGCTACTATTTCTTCTCTCTGATTTGAGTGACTTTTAAAACATATATATTTTTATTGAATCAGAGAGGAAGGAAGGGGGACAGAGAGATAGAAAAATCAATGATGTGAGAAAATCATTGATCTGCTGCCTCCTGCACACCTCTTTCTGGGGATTGAGCCCGCAACCCAGGCATGTGCCCTTACCAGGAATTGAACTGTGACCTTAGGTTGACACTCAACCACTGAGCAATGCTGCCTAGGCCAGGCTGACTTAAGTGACTTTTGACAAGTCTTGCATGTTGAAGATATTTAAAATGATATTATAATTGATATCAATATTTTTTATTATGTCATATTATGTCATATTTTTCGTAAACATTATTTATAACTTCACATTAACTCTTTTCACCTTCCAAAAAATAATTATACTGTATGTTTATAAAAAACTCTATTTGTTGCTTTACTATTTTCAGAAATAAGTGTCATAATCATGTTAGGATGGTTTGATTGATAAATCAACATAGATTCTATTTAGAATCAAAAGCAATGTATTTTTAAGTTATTATTTTAAAATTATTCCTACACAGTACTTAGTTTCAATTAATGTAAATCTAGATAATATCTAATTAAAATTAGTCAACCATAATAAATTAATAGAATAAACATTTAAAAATTAACACATAACTGAAATAAATGAAAGCCAAACAACCACTGTAATGCAATGCTTTATAATCTAATAGTAGATACATGTACTTGACACAGGAAAATTAAAAAAAAAGTTTTGGGTGGCAGAAAATATATTTTCTTTAGATATGGATTAATTTCCCTA
>NW_006288266.1:52750-71289 GCF_000327345.1 Myotis davidii
CTCTGAAGGATGTCCCAGATCAGGGTGGGAGTCCCCACTGGGGTGCTGGCCAGCCTGGGTGAGGAGTTTATGGCTGTTTGTAGGCTGGGCAAGCACCCGCCCCCCCGAGTGGGGACCCTCACCCCATGGAGGTTTGGCCAGCCTGGGTGAGGGGCTGAGGGCCATTTTCAGGCTGGCCAAGCCCCCCGGCGATGGAAGCTCCCAGCCTCTCCTTTTTTTCTTTTTTTTTTCTTTTGAGATTTATTTACCTTCTATAATTGAAACTTTGCTGCCTTCAGTGGATCTCAGAACAGGCCAGGGCAGGCAAGAGGGAAGCCTCCTGCTCACTTCAGCTCCATGGCCAAAGCCGGCTGAAAGCAGGTATTGGGGTTTATTTACCTTCTATAATTGAAACTTTGTTTCTTTGAGTGGAACTCAGAGCCCACTGTGGCAAGCAGGAAGCTTGGCTTCCTCCATCATTGGGTCAACCAAGCCTCCTGCTTGCTCCAGCTCCGTGGCTGCCGGCTGCCATCTTGGTTGGGTTAATTTGCATATAGTTGCTTTGATTGGCTGGTGGTGTGGCTTAAGGCATAGTGAAGGTACAGTCAATTTTCATGTTTGTCTTTTATTAGTGTAGATGTGTGTACATTTAATTGATTTGGAAAAATGTTATGAAATATGGCCAAATGCATATTCTGATTTATCACATGTCACATTATTTTATAAAATCTATAATAATAAAAGGGTAATATGCTAATTAGATGAGACGTCATTCCTGGCATCATTCTGGACATCCTTCTGGACGAAGCCAGGGCTGAAGGGAAGCCTGGGTCTTGGGTGCCTGCTGGCAGCCGGAGTGAAGCCTGGGTTCTGAGTGCCAGAGGGACGCCGGTGCCGGCAGCTGGGGAAAGGAAGACCTACTCTTTCACTTATTTAGTGCATCGGGCCTCTAGTAATATACATAAAAGACTATTGCTTAGCAATGCTCAACAAACAATAACTTTATTTAAAATAATGAATATTTATTATATTAGCTTCCCCGTTGCATTGTTGGAAGCTTGCACAAATAACCCCTGGTTTCCCCACATAATGTTCAAAAGACGCAACCAGTTATTAAGAAGTAATGACAATGAAAGAAAAATAACATCGTTCAAGTTACAGCATTACAAAGTCCTTCACCTATCTAAATGATCTAAAATTGGTATTAAACTTCTGATCTAAACTTGAGACCGTCATTCATAATAAGTAAATATCTAAATATGTTTCAGAGTTATAGTTATATTGGAAAATTAAGAAGCATTATTCTCTTAACATAATACTCTCCAAAGAGGTCAATGGGTAAAAAGGGGGATATATTTACTACTTTCAACAATGAAGATTAAAAAAATAATAAAGTAAATTACAGATGCAAAAAAAAAGCATTGTTCTCAATGGAGTTAAATTTATATTATATGAGAACTACAGTTTATCTAGACGTGGAAAGGTTTAGGTAATGCCATGCAGTCACATTCTAAATGAGGAATCTGAGTTCTTTTGTACTAAGTAAGAAAAAAAAGGGAAGTTGAAAGAGAAGATTGGCTTTGGAATTAGTTAACCTGGATTTGAAACCAAGCTACAATGTCATTGGATAAATGAGTATCTTTTTTGAGTTTTCTTTTTTTTGTCTGTGAAATAATATCTCAGAGTATTGTTTCACTGATTGAGTTGTATAAGATAATGTTAAACTTCACCTCTATGCTATGCTCTTGGAAAACAGTAGTGAGTTAAGAACGATTGTCTATACTTGTTTATGCTCCCTCTCATTTACACATATATCCACTGTAGAACAATATCTTCCCTATCACTCACTTGAAAGTGCTCTCATCAAGAAAGTAATGGCATCCTTCTTATGAGTCCTAATGGATACTTTTCAATCACCATTTTATTTGATCTCTCAGCAGTATGTGACTATGCTAACATCTGGAAACACTCACTGAAAACCTTTACCTATGCTTTGCCAGGTTTCATTCTGTTACTCTGATAGTTTTTGCTCAATATTTTAAGGATGCCCATTTCATTTTTTTTCTATTAAATACAGATATTATGGTTTTTTCATTACTTTTATTATATTCCTGGATCCAAAGAACCATCAAATAAGTTTTAAGGAAAAAACTTTAGTGCCCCAAAGTGTTCCTATCACCCTAAGAAAAAAAATAACCAAAATACATTCTAAAAGCACAAAAGTTCAAAGGTGAAAAATATATTACTTATGTATATGCTTCTTGAAAATTAAAGTGTCTGATGTCCTTTAATAAGGAAATAAAGATAGGGAAAGTTTGGACAGAAGGGGTTTTATGCTAAGTAGCTGTGGTTGATTATATATATATTTTTTGTTTGTTTTTGTTAATCCTCACCCAATGGATATTTTTCCATTGATTTTTAGAAAGAATAGAAGAGAGAAGGAGAGACAGAGAAAAACATCAATGTGAGAGAAACACATCAATTGGTTGCCTCCTGCAGGAGCCCTGACTAGGGCCCCAGGCCAGGGAGGAGCCCACAACAAAGGTACATGCCCTTGACCGGAATCAAACCCAGGACCCTTTGGTCTGCAGGCTGATCCTCTACCCACTGAGCCAAACTGGCTAGATCTGATTATATTATTTATTCAAGGTTATTATATCCTCTCTGCCCATGCCACACTTTTCTGTAGGAGAAATATATTTTTTCATTGACCTTTGTTTTGGCCATATGACTGCCTTTGGCCAATGAAAAATGATTTGACCTAATATATACATCATCTAAGTAGAATTTTTTAATATTCTTGCATGATTTGGTTCTGTCCTCTTACTCTTACTCTTCACCATGTGAAAAGCATGTACCGGATTGTGCCTACTTCTTTACCCTAGGTTTCAGATTGAGAAGACACGTGGATGTGACAACTAAGTACAATTGAGCCCTGACACTCAGTACAGCCATAGCTACACAATAACTTCACATAGTAAAAAGAGATGTTTAATGAATATCTTAGTCTGTTTAGACTAGTATAACTAATTGTCACAGATTGGTAAAAACAAAACAAAACAAAACATATTCCTCACAGTTACAGAGTTGTTTAGTCCAAGATCAAGCAGATGTGGTGTCTGGCAAGAACCTTCTTCCTGGTTTGCAGATGACTATTTTCCCGTTGTATCCTTACATGATTGGGGAGAGGGGAACGAAGGGGAGGGAGATGCTCCCTCATTTCTCTTTTTATAAGCACACTAATCCCATTCATGAGGCTTCACCCTCATGACCAAATTACCTCCAAACACCCACACCTTGTAATATCATAAAAAATTGGAATGTTAGGACTTTAACATATAAATTTGGAGGGAACTCAAGTTTTCAGTTCATAATACTGAGATATAGGGAATGTTTGCTATTATTGCAAAGATAGACTAATGAAATATTAAGACAATTAAACATGTCGTTAAATATGAATGATTTTCTTGCTCAAATGCAAGCACGTTTAAAAAACTGTTCATTAGAAATAACAAATGTATAATTCAATTGTTAACTGTATAAACCATAATAGGTATACGTTTATTTTAACAAAGACAAGGATATGAGTTAATATTTGGTAAAAATTGTTAAGTGCTTAATTTTACCTAAAGAGGAATAAAATATATGTTATTACTAATTTCAAAACTTAGAAAAAATACTGGTGAAAATATAAGCAGTGAAATATAAGCATTCAATACATTTTATATAATATAAATGCATAAATCATGAAAAATAAATTATAAATTATTGTAATATGTAAAAAGAAGAAAATATAGATCATTTGGTAATCACAGAAAACAAACTAATAGCAAGAATGAATAAAATATGCTGATAATGATCATAATAATTAACTTTAAATAACATACATCATAGCAAGGTTTATTGCATGTCTGCCATACACTGAGCATGCATTAAGAATTTAATATGCATTTTCTCAATCTCTATATGAGGTAAGCACTATTATTAAACCTGTTTATAGTTTTGGTCTGCAAGACATAAATCCAAAAGAAAATGACTATGATTGTTTACACACACAAAAACCTATGAAAAAGTTAGATAGCAGAATTAACTTATACTCACAAAACAATGCAAAAATAAAATTAGGAAAAAATAAAATCTCTATTTTAATTAAACTATTTGGTGCATAGTGAAGATTTTTAACTGTGCATATCTGTTAGTTATGTAATATCAGAATGTATAAAACTAAAACTACTGAAAATATCAGGAGAAAATGATAGAAATGCAATATTGGTGGAACACAATAAAGAAGTCTTAATCCATAACAGGAAACATAAACTATTATAGTTTATTAAGCAAGTATGATTAGTATATATATTATAATGTATATTTGATAGGATATACTCATTTTAAACAGCCCTGCAAAATTAGAAGAATTGAACACAAAATAGATTTAAAAACTGAATTCTGAAATGTACCATGACATAGACCAATTCTCTCACCATAATTTTATGATGCTAGAAATGAATAACCAAGTGTCAATATTTACATCTCAACCCCTTGGCATTTATAAAACATTGATGAGTTAAATAGGAAATAAGCAGTCCAATTAAACAAATTTTAAAATAACATATAAAATATTAGCTAAATGCTTATTTGGACACACAATACTAATATAAGTTTATGTACAAGTGAATATATATGTGCATCTATATGGGTATATATGTAATGTATATGTGTTATGAATATATATAGGGATGGGCAAAAGTCGGTTTATAATTGTTCATATGGAAAAAGATATGGAGGTTAAAAGCCTAGGTGGTATCATGCATGACATCATCACAAGATGGCCATCACAAGATGGCTGCCACAAGATGGCCATCAGGGGAGGGCAGTTGGGGGCAATCGGGCTGGCAGGGGAGCAGGTAGGTGTCAATCAGGCCAGGAGGGAAGCATTTAGGGGGTGATCATACTGGCAGGCAGAAGTGGTTAGTGGCAATCAGGCATGCAGGCAAGTGGTTAGAAACCAGCAGACCTGGATTGTGAGAGGGTGCAGGCTGGACTGAGGGACACCCCTCCCATGAACGAATTAAGTGCACTGGGCCTCTAGTGATATTATGAAAAAAGAATAAACTCTGTGTTTTGTGTACTCACAACTATAAATCTACTTTTGTCCATTTCTGTATATACATGTGCACACACAACCAAACATACACATATGCATGTGTGCATGTGTTACGTGTATATATATTTTTTCACCCAGACATATGTAATTGGTCCAGTTCATTTTTTCCAGGCTAGAGATTGGGTCACTTGGGTCAGATGGTTACTCCTTGAAGTATCAGCTGTCTATAACAGGAAATATGGTTACTTTGAAGACAGACAAACTTTCTTTTGAGGGCAGGTAGTTGAACATTTTAAAACATATATATTTTTAAATATTAAAAATTATAAGATATACCCCAAATATGCCCATTAGTAAAAATTGTAGCATTAAATATCCTATATAATAAAGAGCTAATATGCAAATTGACCAAATGGCGAACGACTGGTCGCTATGATGTGCACTGACCACCAGGGGGCAGACGCTCAAAGCAGGAGCTGCCCCCTGTGGTCAGTGCACTCCCACAGGGGGAGCGCTGCTCAGCCAGAGGCCAGCTCATGGCTGTGATTGCAGCGGTGGTGGTGGGAGCTTCTCCCGCCTCCATGGCAGAGCTAAGGAGCAGTGAGCTGGGCAGTAGGGAGCTAAGGGTCCCGGACTGCGAGAGGGTGCAGGCCAGGCTGAGGGACTCCACCTCCCCCCCACACCAATGAACAAATTTTGTGCACCAGGCTTCTAGTCTATAATAATAAAAGCATAATATGCAAATAGACTGAATGGCCGAACAGCAGAACAAATGTCCAGATGACCTTCCAGACAACCTTCTGGACTAAGCTGGAGCTGTGAGAGCCGAGGCAGCCAGGGCTGCAAAAGCCTACTTTTGCACAAATTTCATGCACTGGGCCTCTAGTATTGTTATAAAGGTAGAAAAAATGAAATATGTTGATGTAAGCATTTAATTTATTAAGTTAAAAAATAAAATCAACATAAAGCAACATAAAAGCAATAATCAATGAAATAAAACCAGGAAAGCTTAAGATGTGTTAAAAACTTTACAGATAGTTATTTGAAGAAAATAGTAAATACCACCTATCCTGGAAGCTTTACTTGAAAACAAGAATAAAAAACAGGAAATGGACATAACTGGATTTTTTAAAAAGTGCTGAGTAGGTGAAAGATACAAGACCTATAGCTACAACACATAGCACAACAAATATAATAATCCAGTTGAAGTAGAAAATTGTTATGGAATATATAAATCAATACAACTTACTCATCCTACATAATAAAAGGCTAATAGGAAAATTGACTGAATGGCAGAACGACTGCAGATGCTCAATGCAGGAGCTGCCTCCTGGTGGTCAGTGCGCTCCCACAGGGGGAGATCTGCTCAGCCAGAAGCCGGGCTCATGGCTGGTGTGCACAGTGGTGGTGGCTGGAGCCTCTCCCGCCTTCGTGGCAGTTGGACATCCCCTGAGGGCTCCCAGACTGCGAGAGGGCATAGGCTGGGCTGAGAGAAACCCCCGCCCCGCCCGCAAGTGCACAAATTTTGTGCATAATATAATTCCTAACTTTGGTGCATATATTTAAACTATCAAGGAATTACAACAAAGTTTCTGGAACCAAACAATTTCATAGCAGAATGATTTGCAGCTTTTATGAAACAGCTAATCTTATTCCATATAAACTATTCTGCAGCATAGAAGATGTAATCAATTCAATTCATTTTGTGAAGTTAGCATGTCCTTTATACTTAAACATTAGAACACAAAGGGAAATTATAAAAGACAAATCACAGTTAAGAACATGGATGAAGCCGAAACCGGTTTGGCTCAGTGGATAGAGCGTCGGCCTGCAGACTGAAAGGTCCTGGGTTCGATTCCGGTCAAGGGCATGTGCTGGGTTGCGGGCACATCCCCAGTTAGAGATGTGCAGGAGGCAGCTGATCGATGTCTCTCTCTCATCGGTGTTTCTAACTCTCTATCTCTCTCCCTTCCTCTCTGTAAAAAATCAATAAAATATATTAAAAAAAAAGAACATGGATGAAAAACATAAATTAAATAGGAACTTACAAAGCTAATAATAAATTTCAATCTAATAGCATTTATCTCTAAAATATAGGACAGTTACTTAAACCTAACAATTTTGATAACCTCATTAGGTTCTATTAAAAGGTTTATTTTATAATACACTAAAATTATCAGTAAAATTGAGCAAACAGTTCTGTTAAGAATTCTCAGAGGAGAGAAGATGGCGGCTGGCAGGATGGAAGGTGAGGGAGAGGGTGTGTGAGTTAGGGGGTGAAAGGACAGTGTGCAGTGGTGAGTGAGTGAGGGACAGTTAAACATACCAGGAATATCAGAGGCTGGTAGGCCAGTCTCTCCTGGACAGTGTGCACCTACCACCACTGTGGGCACTCCCTGGGCTGCCGGGGGCGGGCACAGAGCCCTCGCCATCTTGATAGGGAGAGCAGCCTCTTCTAGGAACTCATCAGTACCACCACCCAGACTGGCCTTTGACACCGCTGCGAACCTGCAGCCACTCCAGTCAAAATGCCCTGCCCACGGATCTGCAAACCCTAGGACTTCCACCTCCAAGAGTGCACGGCTCCCGCAGCAGTAAGTGTGACTTCTTCCTCCATGGTTGCTGACCTCTGGACATGACAGTTGTGTCTTTCCAGTGAGCAGGCCTCCTGAGCCCACCACCCCAAAGGCCGCTCTTGGGGGCCACTGTGAGGCTCCATTGGGCGCACTTGTATCCAAACAAGGGAGCACACCCCGGCAGTAGACTTTGGGACCACAGACACGGTGGGTTGTGCAGCTTCAGCGCCAAGACCCCTCTGAATGCTCCGCCCTGGAAAATGGCCCTTGGGTGCCTCTTTGAACTGCCGCTGGTCGCGTGCGAATCCAACTAAGGGTGCAAGGTCCTGGAAGCAAAAACTTAGTCTTCCCAATTCACAGCTGCCAACCACCACCGGACAGCACAGTTGTGCCTATCCAGCGCATAGGCGTCCTGAACCCAACGCCCCAAAAGGCAGCACTGAGCACCAGTGACTTGACACTTGGCGTGCACACGCGTGGACTCTGTTTGTCATCAGTTCACACAAACTTAGTGCCAGTGACTCTAATTCTCAGCGCACGCACACACAGGGACCCTGATTCTCAATGTGAGGTAGCACCAAGCAACAGAGACTCTCATACTTGCTTCTCTGAGTGTGCACACGGGGGCTCTGACTCCTGGTGTGTGCAAGGGGACTCTGATTTTCAGCGCATGCCTGCAGGGACTTTTTTTTCAGCATGGCACATGCAGGGTCCCTGATTCTAGGTGTGAACACGGGGCTGCACTGAGCACCAGTGACTCTGGTTCTTGGAGTGTGTGGCACCCACTGACCCAGAACAGCCACAGGTCTTGGTGTCAGAGCTCTTCAGTGACACTTGGGTGGTGCGACACTCCTACTGCACATGGCTCAAAATGCGATGGAAGGTTTCAACAGTAGACTAGAACAAGTGGAGGATAAAATTAGTTTGTTAGAAGATAAGGTAGAGAAAAAAGCCCAATATGAATACCAACTGGAGAAAAATTTAAAAAGCAGGAGGAGAGCCTAAGGGAGCTTTGGAACAACACGAAACAAAGTAACATGCATATATTAAGGGTGCCAGAAGGACAAGAAGAGCAGCAAGGACTAGATAATCTATTTGAAGAAATAATGACAGAAAACTTCCCTGATATGAGGAAGAAAAAGTCACACAAATACAGAGTCCTTAGCAAGATTAATCCCAAAAGACCCACACCAAGACATGTCATAAACATAATGGCAAATGTTAACGACAAAGAGAGAAGCTTAAAGGCTGCAAGAGAGCAAATCAGAAGCTTCGAAGACAAATAAAAATGCTAAGGGAGTTTATCACTGCCAAGCCAGCAATGCAAGAAATGCTGAAGAGAATGCTTTAAAAAGAAGAAATAGACAGGGAGGAAGGAAGACAGACATAAAGTACAGAAAGGCTACAAACAAGTGCCTATCCTATCTAATAAAGAGGGAATATGCTAACTGACCCTCAGGCCTTCACAAAGATGGTGCTGCCCAAAGCCAATAAGGAGGGAATATGTTAATTGAGTGCCACACCCTCAAAGATGGCAGCACCCACAGCCACAAGATGGCCAGAAGGGGAGGGCAGTTGTGGGCCAGCAGAGGAGGGCAATTAGGCGTGACCAGGCCAGCAAGGTAGGGCAGTTAAGGGTGATAGGGCCAGCAGGGGAGGTCAGTTGGGGGCAACCAAGCTGGCAGGGGAGGGCAGTTGGGGGTAACTGGGCCAGCAGGGGAGGGCAGTTGGGGGTAATTGGACTGGCAGGGGGGGAGGGTGGGCAATCAGGCTGGCAAGGGAGGGAAGTTGGGGGTGATCAGAACGGGCAGGTGCAGTTATGCATCAATCAGGCTGGCAGGGGAGTGGTTAGGGGATGATCAGGCTGGCAGGCAGAAGCACTTAAGGGCAATTAGGTAGGCAGGCAGGCGAGCAGTTGGGAGCCAGCAGTCCTGAATTGTGAGAGTGATGTCTGACTGCTGGTTTAGGCCTGATCCCACAGGGCCTAACTTGGCAGTTGGACAACCCCCTAGGGGTCCCAGATTAGAGAGTGTGTAAGTTGGGCTTAGGGTCACATCCCCAGCAGTGCAGGAATTTTGTGCCCTGGGCCTCAAGTCAATAATAACATTAAATGTAAATGGATTAACTGCTCTAATCAAAAGACATTGAGTGACTGAATGGATAAGAAAACATAACCCATATATATGCTGTCTATAGGAGACCCACCTCATAACATGGTACTCACCCAGACTGAAAGTGAAGGGATAGAAAATATCTATCAGGCAAATGGAAATGAAAAAAAAAATAAAAGCTGGGGTAGCAATACTCATATCTGATAAAATAGACCTCAAAGAGAAGACCATAAAAGAGATAAAGAAGGCCACTTCATAATTCTAAAGGGATGTTACAGCAAGAGGATTTAACTCTGGTAAACATATATGTTCCCAATGCAGGAGCACACAAATACATAAAAAAAAAACACACAAAAAAACAAACAAACAACAAAAAAACATCTGGAAGATATCAGGGGAGAGATAGACAGCAATACAACCATAGTAGGAGAATTTAACACCCCATTAACATCACTGGATAAATCCTCTTGACAAAAATTACCAAAGAAACAGCAATGCTTAATGACTCACTAGATCAGATGGACTTAATCGACATCTTTAGAACATTCCATCCCAAAACTGCAGAATATACATTATTCTCAAGCACACATGGGACATTTTCAAAGATAGACCACATATTGGCACATAGGCAAAGTCTCTCCAAATTCAAGAAGACTGAAACAAGCGTCTTCTCAGATCACAATGGCATAATATTAGAAATCAACTATAATAAAAACAATCACAAAAATTCAAACACTTGGAGGCTAAACAGCCTGCTATAAAACAATGACTGGGCTACCAAAGAGATCAAAGAAGAAATAAAAAACATCCTGGAAACAACTGACAATGAAAACACAACAATCCAGAATCTATGGGACACAGTGAAAGCAGTCCTGAGAGGGAATTTCATAGCTCTGTAGGCTGACCTCAAAAAACAAGAAAATATGATAATAAATTATCTAACCTTGCAGATTACCCTAATCCCAAAACCAGATATAACCAATACAAAGAAAGAGAATTACAGGCCAATATCCCTCATGAACATAGACGCCAAAATTCTCAACAAAATTCTGGCAAATCGAATCCAGCAGCACATTAGAAAGACCGTACACCGTGACCAAGTGGGATTTATTCTGGGGATGCAAGGATGGAACAATATCCACAAATTAATAAACGTGATACACCACATAATCAAAATGAGAGATAACAACCATACAATCATATTGATTGATGAAGAAAAAGCATTTGAAAAAATCCAACACCCTTACTTGATAAAAACTCTCAGCAAGGTGGGACTAGAAGGATCAGACCTCAACATAATAAAAGCCTTTATGACAAAACCACAGCCAACTTAATACTCAATGGGCAAAAACTAAAACCATTTCCCCTAAGAAAGGGAACAAGACAGGGATGCCCACTCTCACCACCCCTGTTGAGCATAGTACTGGAGAAACTAGCCATTGCGATCAGACCACAAGAAGAAATAACCCACATTGGATAAGAAGAAGTAAAACTGTCCTTATTCGCAGGTGACATGATATTATACATAGAAAACCCCAAAGACACTATCAAAAACTAATAGACTTAAAAAAATGAATTCGGCAATGTAGCAGGATACAAAATTAACACACAGAAGTCTATGGCTTTTCTGTAAACCAATAATGAACCTACAGAAGCAGAAACTAAAAAGCAATCCCATTTACCATTGCAACAAAAAAAAAATTAAGATACATAGGAGTAAATTTAATCCAGGACATAAAGGACCTGTACTCAGGAAATTTCAGGACTTTGAAGAAAGAGGTAGAGGAAGACATGAACAAATGGAAGAATGTACCATTTTCATGGATTGGTAGAATCAACATCATTAAAATGACCATACTACCCAAAGCAATCTATAAATTCAACACAAACTCCATTAAAATATCAATGGCATATATCAAAGACCTAGAACACACTCTCTAAAAATTTATCTGGAATAAAAGAAGACCCCAAATAGTTGCAGCAACCTTGAGAAAGAAGAACAATATTGGAGGGATCACAATACCAGATATCAGGCTATACTACAAAGCCACTGTTCTCAAAACTCCCTAGTAGTGGCACAAGAACAGATATATAGACCAGTGGAACAGAACAGAGAACCCAGAAATTGACACAAGCCTTTATGCTCAATTTATATTTGACAAAAGAGGCAAGAGCATATGAAGGAGTCAAGACAGTGTCTTCAATAAATGGTGTTGGGAAAATTGGACAGATACATGCAAACAACAACAACAACAACAACAACAATTAGACCACCCACTTATACCATACACAAAAATAAACTCAAAATGGATAAAGGACTTAAATGTAACATGGGAAACCATAAAAATCTTAGAAGAAGCCATAGGCACCAAAATAGCAGACATTTGTCATAGAAATAGTTTTACTGATACAGCTCCTAGAGCAATGGAAACTAAGGAGAAAATAAACAAATGGGACTACATCAAACTAAAAGCTTTGCACAACAAAAGAAACCATCAACAAAACAACACAACAGCACACTGCATGGGAGAACATATTTCCTAATGTTATCTCTGATAAGGGTTTAATCCCTAACATTTACAGGGAACTCATATAACTTAACAAAAAGAAGATAAAAAATCCAATTAAAAAAAATGGGCAAAGGATCCAAATAGACACTTTTTGAAAGAGGATATACAGAAAGCCAAGAGACATATGAAAACAGGCTCAAAGTCCCTAATCTTCTGAGAGATGCAAATCAAAACAACAATGAAGTACCATCTCACACCTGTCAGAATGGCTATCATCAACAAATCAACAAAGGATAAGTGCTGGAGAGAATGCGGAGAAAAAGGAACCCTCCTTCACTGCTGGTGGGAATGCAGACTGGTGCAGCCACTGAGGAAAACAGTATGGCGTTACCTCAAAAAATTAAACATGGAACTGCCATTTGACCCAGAAATCCCACTTCTAGGAATGTATGCCCAGAAACCAGAAACACCAATCAGAATGGATATATGCACCCTATGTTCATAGTGCACTATTTACAATAGCTAAGATTTGGAAACAGCCTAAATGCCCATTAGCAGATGAGTGGATTAGAACATGTGGTAAATCTACACAATGGAATACTACGCTGCAGTAAAAAAGAAGGAATTCTTATCATTTGCAACAGCATGGACGGACCTGGAGAACATTATGGTAAGTGAAACTGTACATTAAAAAATTATTTATGCTATAAATCTATAGATCATATGACTTTAGTTAAACCCAGAACTGAAAAAAAAAATTCTCATACCTGTGGTGCTCCAAAATACTTCTTAACTAAATTAATAAAGAAAAGGCAATAAAATGTTGCTCATTTTTCTCATCTATGTACATATACCTTAAATTTGGAAGCCATGAAAAATGCTATGACCAGATATTTGTATTTACCCTTCTTTTGTATGTTGAATTTTATTAATCTTTATAAAACAAAAATCAAAGATTATTTTACAAACTATATAAATGATAAAAGAAAAGTAAATATTTCATAGATATCTACATGTAGATGCATTAGTGTTTTGAGTTGCAATATTCAAATGGTTTATCTTTTATAATTTACTAGAGGCCCTGTGCACAAAAATTTGTTTACTTGTGGGGGGGGTGTTGGTCCCTCAGCCTGGCCTGTGCCCTCTCGCAGTCTGGGACCCCTCGGAGGATGACCACCTGCTGGCTTAGGCCTGCTCCCTGGGGGATCGGGCCTAAGCTCACAGTCAGACATCCCTCTGGCAACTCAGGAGCTCTCAGGGGATGTCCACTTGCCAGCGGGGAGCAGGTCTAAGCTGCAGTCAGACATCCTTAGTGGTGCTAAAGAGGGAGAGGCTCCCACCACCACCGCTGTCCTGGCAGCTGTCAGGCTGGCTTGTGGCTGAGCAGAGCTCCCCCTGTGGGAGAGCACTGACCACCAGGGAGCAGCTCCTGCATTGAGAATCTGCCCCCTGGTGGTCAGTGTGCGTCATAGCGAGCAGTCATTCTGCCGTTTGGTTGATTTGCATATTAGTGTTTTATTATATAGGATGTTATAAATATTATCTTAGAAATCAACACCAAAGAATTTAAAATTGACATCAAAACCTGGAATCCAAAACTGTCATATGCTACTTGAATTTGATTTCCTTTATGGGAAGCTTGGCTTCCTCCATTGCCAGGGCAACCAAGCCTCCTGCTTGCTCTAGCTCTGTGGCTGCTGGCCGCCACCTTGGTTGGGTTAATTTGCATATCATCACTCTGATTGGCTGGTGGGCGTGGCTTGGGGCATAATGAAGGTGCAGTCAATTTGCATGTTTCTCTTTTATTAGGTTAGACTGATGCACAAAATTTGTGCAAGGGGCTCAGTATCTCACAGCCATGGTGGCTGCCATGGCCCTCGAAGCCCCAGCATTGTCTGGAAGGTTGTTTGGCTGTCTGGTCTAATTAGCTTATTATGCTTTTATTATTATAGTTTTAATATTTTCCTTCTACCATGTAAAATAAGTGCTATATTAAATATTAGTTATACCTGTCAAAATGTGAAATAGAGTAGAATGGAAGAACATTGGTCTAAAGTTCTGCTATGAAGTAGATGTCCTAAACACTAATTTAAAGCTAGAAAATTTTTCTAAATTATAAACATACATTTTCTAAAAAGCCAGAGATAAAAAAAATAAGAGGACATCTCTCTATATATAAGCTTATTATGGAATGACCTTAATGACTGGAACGACTAGTTGCTATGATACACACTAACACCAGGGGGCAGAAGCTCAACACAGGAGATGCCCCCAGGCCGCAGTCCCTGATCACCAATGGGGACTGCAGGCCAACCTCCCAGTCCCTTCCAGTCCCTCCCCCTGGGCCCCCCAAGCCCCCTAGACCTCCAAGGCTGGGAAGGTGAACTGGGTGTGGGTGGTGGTGGATGTGGCCCCTTTCCCGGGAGAGGCTGAGGGCTGGCTCCCTCCTTAGGGCCGGAAGCCAACCTTCTGGGTCCCACCCCTGTCTCTCCCCCCAGCCAGCAGGCCCAATTGGCCAGCCACCCGCCAGCAGGTCAGAGTTGCCTGACTGGGGCTGAGCCCCGGGCTGGGATGGGGAACTGGGAGTGGGTGGCAGTGGATGTGCAGCCAGCAGGCCCAATTGGCCAGCCACCCGCCCGCTGCAGTGGAGGTTGGCCCTCCCCACAGCCAGCAGGTCAGAGTTGCCTGATTGGGGCTGAGCCCCGGGCTGGGATGGGGGACTGGGAGTGGGTGGCAGTGGATGTAGGCAGTGAGGGAAGGAGGAGAGGGGAGGCGGGGAGGCGGGAGGCGGGGAGACAGGGAACCACAGGTTGGCAGTGTGTGAGCAGTGAGGGAGGGAGGAGGCAGGGAGGCAGGGATGTGGGGAACCTGATTGCCCTAATTGCTGGCCGGGCCTAGGGACCCCACCCATGCACACAATGCAAATTTTGTGCATTGGGCCTCGAGTAAGGCAATAAAAGAGTAAGTAGGTTCTGAAATACTGATAGCTTAATGATGCTGAACAATTTTAGTAAACTAATGCCTTGGATTTTATAGGATAGTTAAGAAACAGAAGTAAGGTTGGTAGTTTAAATTGAAATCATTTAAACTCAGGACTCTGGAAAAAACTACACATTCAGTAAAGGGTGCACTTTTGTCTCCTGGCAAAAAGATAATAAGGGAAATTTAATAGGATCTGTGTAGAAACTAAAACATCTCCTTTGACCATTTGTAACCAAAGCATCTGTAGTTTTGAGCTCACATTATCTGCAGGTCCCAGGACATTCAAAATTAGGAATTTAGCTAACACATATCCTGGGATGATAGGACCCCAAAACACGTGCTGGGGCAAGGGAAAAGGAAAGCAAAAACGAATATTCTAAAAAGGCAAATGTAAAATGCTTTTATCATTTATCTATCTGTTAGTAGTTTCATCAATTAAATAAAGGGTATGGCTCCATTTTATTATTTCAACTGATGACAGCTTTAAAGCTTCATTTCTTCCTCTCTCCCTCTGCCCCACATCTGGACAAGCATATAAGAAATCCTGGGTGATGTTTCCTTTAGCATAGGCAGGAAGTTCAGGCCAAGTGTGAGATCATTCTCCCCAGCCCCACCTCCTAACCACCATCAGAACCCAAGTCAATAACATATTTGTCTCTTTCAAGCTATTTTTGGACCTGTTTAGGAGCCACCCTATTCTCCCCAGAAAGCCTTAGTATGAATAAACCGTTTCATAATACTTTGGGGGTGTGTGTGTATGTGTGTGTGTTTATATTTGTGAGTAATCACTAGTGTCAATATCAAACAAATTTTAGGTGGAGGTCTATCCTAAAATTACAAAAATTTAAAAATAATACACTAAATATGACATTTTTTTAATTGGCTCAGCCTTTCTCTTGGGGGACAAATGACTAAATAAAAGCATACTCTAAAATTGTCATTAATGCTAGTTTTCAAAGTCTATAGCTTGTTACATCCACCTATATACCTTTGAGAACACTGAACTATTTTATATTTTTCAAACTTTAAGGTACTTTCTATTCTATATTATAAATTAAAAATGACCAAGATTCATTCAGTAAATGCCACTACAAATTTCCCCGGTGTGGTTATAAGTAACAAGTTCAAGACATGACTTACTCTCATTTAAATAAAATAGAATCTCTCCTATAATTTCTTACCTAGAAGGAGCTTTATTCCTATCATACTTGTTCATGGGTTCTAAAATCCAAAGGCTATATACGTAGCCATTAAGAGCAATGGCTTTGAAGTACATTGGCTTTTTAAGATACTTTATAGCAAGGTGTGTAAAGTTGAGCACTTTTTTTATCCTTGTAATCTTGATTTTTCATCTATAAAAATGCTGTCTAATGCATATCTTATAGGAATAGTGTATACGCTCTTTTTAATTTCTAGGAAATACTGAAGCTGATACAGCAACAATAAAATCAAATCCAACTAACCCTAAACTAGGTTAAGTAAAACCCCCCTAGGGTTAAAATTCTATCCTCCATTTTTATCTGTTTGGACCAGTTAGTGCTTCAGAAGGGGTCTTGCTTCTCTCTTCCAGTGATGCTGCTAATTATTCAGTGGTTGCTGAGCTTATTGTGGAGGCAAGGGAGAGTTCTGTGTTTCCCTGGTCCAAACTCAGTCTTATGCAGGTCCATGTGCCTAGGTCTCAGTGTTGGGGGTTTCTTAATGTTCCTGTTCCTCTTTTGGTAGCCAAAGTCTACCTTTTATCTGTGGTGGTTCTCGTGAAGGGGATTTTAGGGCCCTGCCCACAGAAGATCTTTAATTGTATTAGATTTGAAATCTCGACCCAGAATGCCTCCAGCCCCTTCCCCAGACATTCTTTATTCTTCCTGCAGGAACAGCGAGACTTACTGGTGTCTTGGGGAAGGTGTTTATTGTCCCTCCAATAGAGACTTATGCTTTTGAGAGAGGAGCCCAAAAAGGGGTTTTGTGCTTTCTTTCAGCAGCTATCCCCTCCTCCTATACTGACAAATGGGTTTCTGTTCAGAACACTTTTTATATATGTATATTTATTTTATTTATTTTACTCATGAATATTTGATGTAGGAACAAGGAAATGACCCTGTGAATGTAATTCCATACCATCACAATAGCCCACCATTGCCCTTTAGCAATTGATTACAATTTTAGTTGATTTCTTCTTGCCAGTTTTCATGGTAGTCTTGCACTGGCACCTGACCTCTACCCACTAGAAGCATTAATACCCCCAAAAGTCTCTATACATTGCCAAATGTTTCCTTCAGGAGAAAATCACCCTGTTGTGTGCTGCAGCTGTAGTCAATATATATGTATGGATATATGTATTCTTGAGGACCCCGTAACCTTTCTGTCTTCAGTAGATCCCTGAAAGTATAACAAAATCTCTGAAAATCACTGTTAGATAGTACATACTCCATTTGTACCATACAGAATATGGGAGCCAGAATGGAAAGTCATTCATACAATAAATATTTCCATTCACTATTCTGACAAATACTGTGAAGTGAGCCATATTCATCAGCCACTGCCCTGGGCACTAGGAATACAGATTTTTTTTTAATATATTTTATTGATTTTTTACAGAGAGGAAGGGAGAGAGATAGAGAGTTAGAAACATCGATGAGAGAGAAACATCAATCAGCTTCCTCCTGCACATCTACTGGGGATGTGCCCACAACCCAGGTACATGCCCTTGACCGGAATCGAACCCAGGACCTTTCAGTCCGCAGGCCGACGCTCCATCCACTGAGCCAAAGCGGCTTCGGCAGAATACAGTTTTGAAAGTGAAAGCATAGCACCTGCCCTCATGGAGTTACCATCTAATGGGGGAGACAAGGGTGGGAAATATATTAAAAAGTAATTTTAAAATGTTTACAAAGAGAAGTGAATCAATCATATGCATGGATTTAAATAGTTAAAGCAGTTACATATCTCTTGCATATAGAGAGTAGAAAGTCTAGATGGAAGCTGACATTGGACTTGTGAACTAATCTTGTGTTGTTTTAAGTTTTGAAAGGCTTTTAGTAGTGTGGCATTTTGTCATGTGGAGTGCAATTCTAGTGTCTAAAACTACAGATTTTTCATTTTTACTACACCTAAATATAAAATCATTACTTCTTTTTTTAAAATATATATATTTTTATTTTTATTAGAGAGGGAGAGGGGGGGAGAGAGGGAGAGAGGGAGAGAGGGAGAGAGAGAGAGAGAGAGAGAGAGAGAGAGAGAGAGATAAAAGCATCAATGGTGAGAGAGAATCAGTGATTGG
>NW_006288266.1:72357-100827 GCF_000327345.1 Myotis davidii
TCCCAAATCTCATAGTAATAAGATGGCCGTAACACCAGACTTATATAGGCAAAGTTCACAAAGGTATTGATTACATCCCAGGGTTTGGAATGAGGAACCTAGTTCGAAAACAAAAAACCAGTTTACAGAAGTAGAATTAAGCATGTTAATTACAGTTTTGGGTCTCCAGATATCTGAGTTGACAGAAACACATTATCTGGGACTGCTGAGTTGACAGGAACACATTATCTAGAGCCCTCGGGTCTTGAGACCACTGAGTTGCCAGGAACTCATTATCTAGAGCCATAGAGGTAATTTAGAGTAATTGTGCTGTCCTGGTCTTGGGACCACTGAGTCAACTGGAACGCATTATCTGTGGCCACTAAAACAATTTAGGATAATTGTGCTGTCCTGTTTCCCAGGTACAGAAGAATGTGCTTTGATAACCAGTGAGATCACAATCAGTGGGATATTCACATTACAGTTAATAAGGTATTTAATCGAGTGGGATGATTTATACAGTTCAGGAAATCAAAATAACTTTTCTATTGTTAAACAAAACAACTAAGTACAGAAGCCAAACAGCAGGGTTAAAGTTAAACTACTCTTAGGCCTTCTTTTGGAAACTCTGGGGTTCTCTGACCTAGCCACAGTTTTACAAGTTTTTAGGCAGAGAAAGGCTGGACCATTTATATGCAAAAGCCTCTGTACACAGCTTGGGTGGGGTGGGGTCTCAGGTAATCAACAGGGCGGAGCAAACAGCTATGGCTGATCCTCAGCCCTGCCCTACGAGGTCCTGGGTCTCAGTGTCCTGGAAATCGCCACAAGCACCTCTGTGAGAAAGCCGCCCTCGAGTTCTGCCTGCTGCCAGACAGTCCAGTTTCTCCCCGTATGACAGAATGTAAATTGATATTATGTATTACATGTTTGTGGCCCCTTCCAAATTAATGGTGAGATAATAACCCCCAATTGGATAATATTTGGAAGTGGGGCCTCTGGGCGGTACTTTGGTCATAAGGGTGGAACCCCCATCATGGGATAAGTATCCTTAGGAGAGGAAACACGAGAGAGCTTGCTAATCTTTCTGTCTCCACCATTTAAGGATACAGGAAGACTGCCATCCACAAACCAGGAGTAAAACACTGACCAGGCACCAATCTTCTGGTACTTTGATCTTGGACTTCTAGTCTCCATAGCTGTGTGAGAGAGAAAAACACACACACGTTTGTTGTTTAAGCCACGTCATATGCTTGTATGTTGAAGGAATTTTTAAAACATGCAATACCTGACTATTTAGTAAGGGCACTGACCTCTTTTCCCTTAGATTGTAATTAAAAATGACAACAGCCACCCTAGCTGGTTTGGCTCAGTGGATAGAGTGTTGGCCTGTGGACGGAAGGGTCCCAAGTTCAATTCCAACCAAGGACACATGCCTGGGTTGCAGGCTTGATTCCCAGTAGGGGGCATGCAGGAGGCAGCTGATCTATGATTCTCTCTCATCATTGATATTTCTATCTCACTCTCCGCTCTCCCTTCCTCTCTGAAATCAATAAAAATATATATTTAAAAAAATGACAACAGCCAACACAGCAATAACTGTCTACTGTGAATGCCCTGTCTTGAACCATAAATATATGTCATATAATAGTAGTTGCATTTTATTGGTCACATTGCATAATAAGGTTGCATCTGATTGGTTAAATCTTGGTACCAGAAATCCTTACATACAAGTATAGGCACCTGATTTTTAAAAAAGTCAGTTTGGAGCAAAAGTGTAGGTAATTACATTTATTATTTTTTTTTTTGCAAATCAATCAAAATTATACCTATTTTTGTCAGATCAGCAAAAAGTATATCTTTTGGTGTCCCACAGAATTTTAGTAATCAGTTTATGTGTGCCATGAGATGAAAAAGGTTGAAAATTTCTGTCATATCCTATTAGGAGTAGCACCAAAAAATGTTATTAGAAAAAGAAAACAAAAATTCAGTTCTGGACATTAAAAAATGTGACACTCAACTGAACATGTAAAAAAGCAAGTGAATATATAGACTTGGGGGTTAAAAGAGATGGTGATAATACTTAAGGAATTATGAAGTTATAAAAAGTGTTTAAACCTGTAGAAAATGAATTCAATCACCTATGAAAATATGTAATATGAGCAAAGAAGTCCCAAGACTGAGCTCTGAGGAACTCTAATGCCATTAGGAAAGTCACCGACACAAATTTGTACGAGTTCATACAAGTTGAGCTGTGTGTGCATGGCACATCAAAATCCCAACTACATACATAAATAGAATTTGCATCTCATAAATGCCAGACAATGTGTTGCCCATTCATGAGTCATAGAAAAACAGACCCAGAGTTAAATTCTCTGGTAGAGAAAGCAGAAGCCTGCACTTTGAAGGGAAGAAGACACATTGCAGGGCATGGATCTAATACTAATACGGAATTACAGACCTTAGAATATGGAGTGCAGTCAGTTTACAATGGAAAATACAAGGCAGTGTGCATATTACTTATTAAAATATCATTCTCATTTTAAAATTTAAGTTTTAAAAGGAAAAATCAAGGCAGTTTAATTTTTCCATATTGCTACATGTCTGAAAACTAAAATTCCAACTGTATGTTTTCTATTTTCATCAATATTTTAATATGCACAGTAGTCTTTCCACTAGTGTTCACTGTTCTCCAGGGGACCTCCAGGAAATACATAAATTACCTAAGAATTTTATGAATTGAGCAAAGGCTTCAAAGTCACTAGTTAATTGGCAAAATAGAGTGGGAAAAGATGTTTCTGCCGAGCGATTTGGCCTTGATTTCTATGAAACCATATGCAAATATGCAGACTATAGACAGGGGAGAATATTTTAGGCAAAATCATCTCTGCACTAGAATCAATTCAATTATTCTAAAGTTTATTGTGCAATTTATGGGTTATATAAGCCTGTTCCATTTCCTTTTTCTTTCTGATCATTGGATTTTGCCAATTTTTCTACTTATTAAGTTCTTCCAGAAGGTGATCCAAGGGAAAAAAAAAATTAAGCACTCTTAATGAAAACATGACAATTTGTGGAAATCTATGTTTCTTAAATAAAATATTTAGTAGGGGAGAATGGTGAAGATATTTGGTAAATTAAATTGAGAGATTATAGCATGTAGATTTAAAGTGCATATATCCCTAATTATTTTAGAAAAGTAGCTGTAAGTGATTTTTTGCTGTTTGCTGAGCTTATTTTACATTGGCTCAGACACTCAACACTGGGGAGAGAGGAATGGGGACCAGCCAGGCACAAATAAGCTCACAAGACAAATGGGGACCAGCCAGGCTGTGGCCTGAGAGAGAGACAAGCCTCCTGCCCATGGTCCCAGGCACCTGCGGCTGTGGCCTGGGTGAAGCCTCTCACCCATGGTCGCCTGTGGCTGTGGTCGGCCTGGGCAAAGCTGGCCTGGGTCCTGGGTGCCTGCGGCTTGGCCAGAGGGAGGGAAGCCTGGGTTGTGGGTGCCTGCAACAAACGAGAGAAAGGATCCTAGGTCCCGGTTGTGGGGTGAGGCAGAGGCGGTTAGGGGTGATCAGGCAGGCAAAGGTGGTTAGAGGCAATCAGGCAGGCAGGTAGGCGAGTAGTTAGGAGCCAGTGATCCCGGATTGCAAGAGGCAGTCAGACATCCGCTGAGGGGTCCCGAATTGGAGAGGATGCAAGCCGGGCTGAGGGGTCCTCTCCTGTGCATGAATTTTGGACACTGGGCCTCTAGTAAACTTATAAGAAACTTAAAAAACAAACAAATGTAATTACAGTTCCTGTAGGTTAAGAATGTAATGGGATCCTGAAGTTGCAGTCCTTTGAATCACCCCCTACAAACTCATATACAAATGCTACACATTCCAGACATTCTCACACGTGTACACACATACTCATATACATTCATATACACATGCATACACATGTATTTACAAACATAGACATTAATATACACATATGCATTTACATATAAACACAACTAGGTCTAAGAAAGCCCTCTGCTATCTGCAGAATGCTAGAACTGGATGCCATTTGAATATTGCTCCGTAAATCACAAGAATTATGGCATGAAACAAAGTTTTTTTAAGTTTTAAGCATTATCCCAAATTACATGGTTTTAATGTGCATAAAATAATGAATATCATAATCAACTAAGATAGAGGATAAATAGTATATTCTGCTTAATGAAATGTTTATTTATAATTGTTACATCAAATAAATGGACAGAAAGATAAATCATTCTTTACACAAATAACTAGTATTAGCATTTCATTATACAATTGACCCTTGAACATTATGGAGCGTAAGGGCATTGACTGCCCCCGCCCCACCCCCCCCCATGCAGGGGAAAATTTGCATATAACTTTAGTCGGCCCTCTGCATCCACAGATACCCAATTGTGAATTAAAAATACTGCCTTTGATCCACCATTGGCTGTCCACAGACCGAAAACACAGAAATATAGGGGCCTACTCTATATTTATTGAAAAAAAAAATCTGTATTTAAGTGTACCTATGCATTTCAAACTGGTGTTGTTCAAGAATCAACAGTATAACTTGAGTGAGAAATAGCCAAAGGCAGAAATGTTCTGCCATTTTTTCTGAAGAACCCAGGATCATTAGCACACCCAGACCAGACCCTACTTCATCAGTAGAAGATAGGTTTAAGAAGAAGGTCTTGGAGAAAAACCCTTGCTCTTTCTCAGTAAGTCAAATAACACACTTCAGTGGAATAGCAATATAACTTAAATTAAACCTAAGAACCTTCATTCACTTCCTATGGAGACAAAGTTCTTTAGGAATCTAACACCACTTAAACTATCCTTCTGGGGTTTGGCCAGCCTGGGTGAGGAGCTGATGGCCGTTTTCAGGCAGGCCATAGCCGCTGGCTGGATTTATTTATCTTCTATAATTGAAACTTTGTAGCCTTGAGCAGAGCTCAGGGCGGGCAGGGCAGGCGGGAAGCTTGGCTTCCTCCATTGCCTGGGGCAACCCAAGCCTCCTGCTCACTCCAGCTCCATGGCTGCTGCCATCTTAGTTGGGTTAATTTGCATATTTGCTCCTGATTGGCTGGTGGGCGTGGCTCATGGGTGTGACTTGTGGGTGTAGCAGAGGTATGGTCACTCTGCATGTTTCTCTTTTATTAGATTAGATAGGCCAACATGAC
Source organism: Myotis davidii (assembly GCF_000327345.1). NCBI lineage: Eukaryota > Metazoa > Chordata > Mammalia > Chiroptera > Vespertilionidae > Myotis > Myotis davidii. The sequence goes on from NW_006288266.1 coordinate 77,522, forward strand.
AGAGATCTTTATAGGCATAATAGTAACTAGAGGCCTGATGCATGACATTCATGCAAGGGGCACAGCCCTCACAGCCTGCTGCCTCGGCAAACCCTCACAACCCCTCCCAGCCTTGGCTGGCCCTTGCAGCCCTGACTTCATCCAGAAGGTCATCTGGAAGGACGTCTGGAAGGTAGTTCTACTGTTCGGTCTAATTAGCATATTAGCTCTATTATATAGGATATTTATAACATTTTAAAAAAATCAACAAATAAGTGCTAATATTATTCTAACTGGCTTAGACTGTACTGCTGTCAACTTTGACAATATTGCTGCAGGCGTTTGTTGATAACAAGCAGTGATTTGTGTTAGGCTAACGGGATAAAATAAGTTATTGTTCATTAACTGGCAAAACTCTAGGATAAGACAGGATGACAAAACAATTTTGTGCTGATAAATTGTTGTGTATTTATTTGCAAGGCTGGCATAAATAATATTATTTCTTCAAGGTGCAAACAATAGATAGCAGGAAACCAATGGGTGTCATGCCAATAAAGGGCCCTCAGAGCATACAGCATCCTCAGAAGTTATTCCACGAGGACCATTAATTTATGATTTCTAGTGTGTGGGCCTCATTTCTACGAACGTAAAAAGTCCAGATCGGATACTTTCCAATGAAAAAGTAGTCATTGTTGAAAAGAACAGGTTTAATTGTCTTTGTGTTATCATTTCAAAAACAAAAACTATTTTCATAAAATTAACGTATTTTCCTCTGAATTCTAACATGAAGAAAGAGCAGCAATCATTTTGAAAGGATATTGGTATAGTCATCATTATTTTTATTGGTTTACTCTAATTTTAAAATTGATTATTTTATACGATAAATTCATTCATTAGTTGTCAAGCTCAGTGTTTTAAAATGTTTACTTAGGTAACTTTGCCATATTCAGAAAATAATGCTTAAATAAGTTGTAAAATATTTACATATTTAAAATATAAGAATATTATAATTTTGGTTGAATGTGCCAATATAAACTGTAAGAATTTAAGTAATTTTCTCATATATTAGTACACTGACAGAGTACTATTGGAGTTTGAACTTAATCATTAATTAGAAATGAAAATAGAATCTGTGGCAGATTAGATTCAAAGGACTACTTAAATTGAACAGGAAAATTAGCCTTAATTTAATTTTATCCTGTGAAAAGTTCAATCATTTTGATGTGTTACTTATGAAAACATTTTAGATAAAATTCAAATTTCTACTTTATTTCTCAATCCTTTAATGCAGAAAGATAAAACACTTTGGTGCATGTGGATTACAGAACACTGGATGCTGCACCCACTGCGTTTCATATTGAGATTTATGGGCTGTGTCCTGATCCAATTGGAAAGCTGAAATATATCCTAATATTCTACTCTATGATTCATTCTTCAGTATGCTCGACAGGCTACTTTTTCTTCACAGTTTCTTAGTCTTCCCTGATAGGTACCGTTGTAGCTGTGTAGGTCATTCTTTGTTCTTTTAACAGTTGATGTCCGCTTCTCTCCAAAACACATTAAGTTCAGCAGTTGTTTTAAAGTACAACCAATAATATTCTCCAAAATAATGATTGAAGATGTTCAACAAAGGCTGCCTAATTTAGATACTTTTCATATAAAATGAACATGCTTTTTTCATAAAGTAGTATCACTTAATGCCTTGGTGCTTTTCACATCCAACTGTAGATTAATATAAAAGGATACGGTACAATATTGGAAGCAAGTGAAGTTATTATGTAATTTAGATAATTTTGACACACTAGAAATATTTACCTACTTTTGGCTCTACTCATAATCCACTTTATGACTCTAAAAGTTATTTCATGAATCCATATCTTGAAACACCGTTCTGTGAAAACTACCAAAAAAAGTAATTAAGTGAGATATCATCAGTTTTGTCTGATAAAATTCAGAGAAAAAAATTATGATTTAATCAGGATTTTTATATGTCTAATCAGATTTTATCTACTTTGCCTGTTCTAGGACAATGTTATTTTAAATTATGAATTTACATAAATTAAAATGAATGCACATTATTTGTTTTAAAATAAACATGAATATGCAGGAAAATAAGAAGAAATACATTCTTGAAACATTTAACAAAATGTATTTTATAATCAAACAAATCCATTAGGTGAAGTAGCTCAGACTCCTCATGCTCAAAAATATGAGTGAATTTCTCTCACATTTATTTTAAAACCTTTTCCTTTGAATAGACAACTAACTTCATTCTGCAACGTATGTTCATCATTAAATTCTTCCTTAAGTTTAAATATGTATATTAATATAACAAGGAGCTTTACTGCTTAAAAATTAATTTTGGGGAAGAGCAAGATGAAATATCTTCATTACTAACCATTTATCAAAATTGTGTAGTATGTTTAACCTCCCAATGATAGATGAGCTTTTCACCATGACATAAATCTGTAATAAACATTATGGCACTTTACTTTGCTCACTGATTTTAAAAGGAAAAGTAACCCTTATATTTCAAAGGGCTAGGCTATAAAAAATTTGGCAGTGCAAAGTGCTTTTTAAAATCCTGATTTGCTACACAAATTTACAACACAATTCTGTCACAAGCTCTGATTATTCCTTTTTACATACTCCTTTTCAAAAATGTATTCCTCAAAATCTGAAGAAACCCAGATATACCATATTAATAATTATGTCTGCACCTACTATTGTATTCAAAGCATTGGAATTAACTAAGGATTAGACATAGTGAGGAAACCAAACTTAATACAACATTATTATTGGCCCCTATTTTCATGTAATGAAAGAAATAAGATTTTTAAAAATATACAGTTTTAATAAATTTGGTATTAAAACAAACATCTATAAGTGCTCTTTTCATGTAAAATATTTCTTTGATATTAAAACTCATTTTTGCACTTATGATTTTATACATGTACATGTACAAATAATATTTCTGGGAAAATACATTCTAAGTTGTTTACAATGTTTGCCTGAAAAGTGTAGAAATACATTCTTTTGCTAATTTTTCTTTTGTTCTATTTGAATGTATTTTGTCCATGTATTACTTTCCAAATCCACTTTAGGTATAATTTACTTACATTAAAACATAAGTTAATGTATTAATTGAGATGAATTTTGATAAATAACATACAACCACATACACAATCTTATTAAACAAGCAAGTATTGATCTCATTTTTATCACTATAGATTATTGTTGCTTTTTCTAGAACTTCATTTTAGAATCATACAGTATGCCCTTTATTGTTCTTGCCTTCAAGAACAATAAAGGATTTTTATATTCATCCATTTTGTTACATGTATCAGTAGTGTATTTTTTTAAGTGATGAATTGTGTTCCATTGAATGAATATACCACAGTCAGTTCATCTATTCACTTGATTGGTATGTGGACTGTTTTTAGTTTGTGGGTTTTTTGAAAAAATTTATGTGAACACATGTAAAAGTTAGTGTGTAGTTATATGGTTTTCTTTTTCTTAGAAAATATCTGGAAGTGGGATTATGTGGTAAGTGTATTATAACCTTAAAAGACATTAGAAAACTAATATTTAAAGTGATTATATACCATTTTCTGCATTTTCATCAGAAATGTATACGAATTCCATTTGCTCCATATCTTCACCAATGCTTGGTATTGTCAGTTATTTTCATTTTAGCATTTCAAGTTGGTATGCAGTAATGAATAATTTTGCTTTCTTTACTTTTCATTTTCTGTAAGTTTAAAGATATTGAAAATCTTTTATCCATTTGGTTTGGTTATTTTTCTTTTAATTTTGATTTTATGTGTTTTTCATATACGTAATAAGCCGTTTGTATTGGTAGGTAATGTAAATATATTCTATCATTATTCGGCTTACTTTTTCATTTTTAATGTTGTGTTTTGAAGAAAAAAATTAATAAAGTCCAATTTATTGATTTTTTTTTTCAGTTTGTCCTTTTGTTAACCTAAGAAATCTTTGTTACCATCCAATTCACAATGAATTTCTTTTGTTTCCTTTAGGCATTTTAGAATTCTAACTTTTATTAACATCTATAATCTATTTTGACTCAATTTTCATATTTGATGAGGTAGGGGCTGAAGTTCATTTCTTTTTTTCACAGATCTATCTGGGGGTTCTAGCACAAGTTCTATGGCATATCATTAAAGCTTTAATAAATTTGGTACAATTTATTAAAATTTTAAACATTGAGTATGTTTTATCCCTTAAAAGACCTAACTGCAAGTCATGAAACCATAACAATTCTAGAAGAAATCATAGGCAGAAAAATCTCAGACATCTTTCGTGTCAATATGTTTACTGATACATCTTCCTCGGGCAAAGGAAAATAAGAAGAAAATAAATAAATGGGGCAACATCAAAATAAAAAGCTTCTTCACAGCAAAAGAAACCATCAATGAAGTGAAAATAGAGCCCACTTCATGGGAGATGTATCAGATACGATACATCTGATAAGGGGTTAATTTCCAAAATATATAAGGAACTCATACAACTTAACAAAAGGAAGACAGACAATCCAATTAAAAAATGGGCAAAGGACCTACATAGACACTCTTCCAGAGTGTACATACAGAAGGCCAAGAGACATATGAAAAAATGTTCAAAGTCACTGATCTGTTTTAATTTGCATCTGAGAAATGCAAACACCAATCAGAAAGAATGTATGCACCCCTATGTTGATAGCAGCACAATTTACAATAGCTACTGTAAGATTTGGAAACAGCTCAAGTGCCCATCAGTAGATGAGTGGATTAAAAAAGCAGTGTTACCTTTTTACAGTGGAATACTACGTGGTGGTAAAAATAAGAAAGAACTCTTACTGTTTGCAGCAGCATGAATGGACCTGGAGAATGTTATGCAAAATGAAATAAGCCAGTCAGAGGAAGATAAGTATGATGACTGACTTGCCGTCACATGATCCATCTCATATATGGAACCTAATGAACAAAATAAACTGATGAAGAAAAGATATCCAGAGACATAGAACCAATGGGCAGACTGTTGCATTTCAGGAGGAAGGTGGAGGTGTGGGGGTGAGATTAACAGGGGAACTTATATGCATATACACATAGCCCATGGACACAGACAATAATGTGGTGAAGACTTGGGAGGGGCAGGTCCAGGGAGGAGGGGTCAATGGCAAAAGATAACAAAAACAACAACAAAGGGGATATATGTATCGCATTCAACAGTAAAGATAATTAAAAAAAAAAAAAAAGCATGTTTTACCCTTATCCTGATCCTCCATTACCGTTACCCTTATTTTTCACTAGGATCTGTAATGATGTCATGATGCTGCCACAATCATTCTGATATTATTAGTGTTTTCTCTCTTTTCTTCATTATTAGTCTAGCTAGAGGTTAATGGATCTAATTTCGCTTTTCAGAGATGCATTATTTTTTCCAATAATTTTTAGCTATAACTTGTTATTTTGTTACTATATTGATGTTCACTCTCATTTTCATTATTCCCTACTCTCTAATTTGGGTTTAATTTTTTTATAGCTTCTTAATTCAGTAGATTGAATCATTTATTTTAACTACACTCTTTTTCTAAACTACTAAAATACAATTTTATCTAAGCATTGCTTGAGCTATAGTCCTCATATTTTATTGATATATTTTTATGTTAATACCATTTAATATTCAATTTTTTCTAACATCCTTTGCAAATTCTTTCTTGACCCCAACATTTATTCAAAAGTATGGTGCTTAATTTCCAAATATTTGTAAATGCTCCAGATGGAATTGGGTTATTGATTTATAATTAATTTTTACCTCTTCAAGAAATACATTTTTCTATGAAGTCAATTGTTGTAGATTCAATAAGACTTCATTTGTGGCCAAGGGTAATGTCTATTTTGACTATCCTATTTTAACTTGGAAGGAATATGTAGTGTTTTATTAATGTTAATTAAAGTGTTTTTATAACAATTTAAAGTATTCTTTATCCATTCCAATTTTATGTGCATTTGTTCTAAGTAAGGAGAGAGGAATGTTGCAATCTCCAGTTACACTGGTGAATCTCAATTTCTTTTTTCCTGTTCTGTGATTTTTTCTTCATGTATTTTGAATTCTTGTTACTAGATGCACAAACATTTATATTTGCTTGTTTTGTTGCTCATTTGAGCTTTTATCATAAAGAAATACTCATTTTTTCTGCTAATATTCCTTTAACTGAAGAATACTTTCATATTAATAGAGCCACTTCACTTATAAAGATTAGTGTTTGCATACTATAAACTTTCCACATCCTTACTTTTTACCTATCTATAACTTTATATTTTAAGTCTATGTATTTTCAATATCATATTGTGGAGTCTTCCTGTTCATATTTTAGCATGCATTTTCCCTATTTGTAACTTTTTATTCATTTGCATATATACAATTTATAACTGGAATAATTTTTCTTCAGCCTGAAATACTTGCATCAATTTATTATTTTATAGTACAGGTCTGTTGTAAATACTATTTTCTCCTTCTACGCATTCAGTGCCAAAATGTATACACTCAATTTCAAAACTGAGCTATTAGCTGTTTAAGTGTGTATACATTTTTTGGAACACCCTGTATTTCATACATATATACAATATAGAAACATAGTAAAAGAACAAAATTTGTGTGTCCAATAAAATCAACTTTAACAATTTTAGGATAATATTACATTTATGTGTAGAATACAACTTTAAGCAAAAAGTACTGTAATTTATTTATCCATTCTCTGTCTCAGAGACATTTAAATTGCTTCTTTCTTACACTCTCTCCAGCAAATACTGATATAATGAATATTCTTATAAACAATTCCTATGCACATGATTACAGGTTTCTCTAAAGTGTATAACTGGAGTAAAACTGTAGGGGCAAGGCTTAGGTCCATCTTTAAAACTACTTCATGCCTCATTGATTACAGGCAGTTGTACTAACTTTACTCACCCTTAGGGTGGAGGTAGGGATCAATATAGAGTTTCCACAATATATTATATGAAATTTCCAGTCTCTTACAAAATTTAAGAGATATAGAAAGAAATAGGAAAATATGACTCATTGGCAGAAACACACACACACACACACACACACACACACACACGGCACTAAGAACTGGGTGTTTTCTTTTTGAGGGGATCCAGTGATGGACTTAGGAAAATAGACTTCTAAGAAGCTATTTGAAATTTATTCAAATAATTAAAGTCAGTCATACCAAAAGAAAATATGATGAAAATGTCCTCTCAAATAGAAAATATATGAATAAACTGATATAAATTATTAAATAAGTATCAATGAGAATTTTGGAATGGGAATTCAAAATTCTGAAAATTTATGGAATAAAAATTTTATGTTCAATATGAAAAATTCACTAGTGGGATCAACAATAAACCTGAGATGACAGCAGGAGAAAAATCACTGAACTATATAACATTCTGGAAAAGGCAAAATGATAGAGATAATAAAAACATGAGTGGTGCTAGGTGTTTAGGAGGTAGGGGAGGATGCATACATGGAACAATGGGGAATCTTTAAAGCAGTGAAATTATTCTGTATTATACTGTAACACCACACACATGATATTATAAATTTGGTAAATACATAGACCTGTACAACACAGTGTGAATCTAATGCAACCTACGGATCTCAGTTAACAACAATGTTATCAGCTGTGACAAGTGCACTATATTAATGAAAGATGTGAATAACAGAGGAAACTATGGGTAGATGGGAAAAGGAATACATAAGAACTTCCTCTCCTTTCTGTTCTATTTTTCTACAACACTGCTTTAGAAATTATCTATTAACTAGAGGCCTGATGCATGAAATTCATGCAAGGGGCTCAGTCCCCGCCACCACCGTGGCTGCCTCCTCTGCTTCGGCCCCTGCCCATCGTGGTGGCCACCTTAGCCCTCGCAGCCTCAGCTTCATCCAGAAGGTCATCTAGAAGGATGTCCAGTCTAATTAGCATATTACACTTTTATTATTATAAATTAAAAATAAACAGACATTTACATTTTATTAAAAAGGTGAAAGATTTGAAAACATTTTATCTCATAGACTTCGACAACAATGTGGTGATTATAGAGGATGGGGGATGTATAAAGGCAGAAGAAGGTATAGGGGGGATAAATGGTGATGAAAAAATAAAATAATATTTTTTTAAAAAAAGAAAGACATTTAAAAAAATCTTTAGTTTTGAAAATATTACATATATCTCCTTTCCCCCCATTGATCCCATCTAGCCCTCCTTGCCCACCTCATCCCACCCCCGGTCATCACCACCCTATTGTCTCTGTCCATGGGTTATTCATATATGCATATAAGTTCTCTGGTTGATCTCTTTCTACCCACGCTCCCACCCTCACCTTCCGGCTGAGATTCCACAGTCTGTTCCATGATTCTATGTCTCCAGATCTATTTTATTCATCAGTTTATCTTGTTAATTAGATTCCACATATGAGTGAGATCATGTGATACTTGTCTTTGTCTGACTCACTTATTTCGCTTAGCACAATACTCTCCAGTCCCTCCATGCTGTCTTAAAGGTTAAGAAACCCTTATCTTTTACTGCTGCATAGTATTCCATGGTGTAAATATATCATAGGTTTTGTTTTTTGTTTTTTTTAATCCACTGATGGGCATTTGGGCTATTTCCAGATCTTAACTATTGTAAATTGTGCTGCTATAGAGATAGGGGTGCATGCATTCTTTTGGATTGATGCTTCAGCTTTCTTAAGATATATTCCTAGAAATGGGATCACTAAGTCAAATGGCAGTTCTGTTTTTAATTTTTTGATGAAAGTCTATACTGATTTTCATAATGGCTGTACCAGCCTGCATTCCCACCAGCAGTGTACTAGGGAAGCTAAGGAGAAAATAAACAAATGAGACTACCTAAAAATAAAAAGCTTCAGCACTGTCAAAGAAACCACCATCAAAATGAAAAGGGAACCCACTGTATAGGAGAACATATTTGGCATCTGATAAAGGGTTAATGATATATCTGATAAAGGATTAATATCCAAAATATATAAGGAATTCAGGCAACTTAACAAAAGGAAGACAAACAATCCAATTAAAAAATGGGCAAAGGACCTATTAGACACTTCTCCAAAGTGTACATACAGATGGCCAAGAGACATGAAAAAAATGCTAAAGTCACTGATCATTAAAAGGAATACAAATTAAAACAATAAGGAGGTATCATCACACACCTGTCAGAATGGCTACCATTAACAAATCAACACTGTTGAGAAGTGTCTATATAGGTCCTTTACCCATTTTTATTGGATTTTTTTAATCTTCTTTTTGTTAAGCTGTATGAGTTCTCTTTAAATTTTGGAGATGAAATCCTTATTGGATGTCACATTTGCAACTATGTTCTCCCATGAAGTGGGCTTTCCTGTTACTTTGTTGATGGTTTCTTTTGCTGTGCAGGAGCTTTTTATTTTGATGTAGTCCCATTTGTTTTTCTCCTTAGTTACCACTGCCCTAGGAGCTGTATTGATAAACATATTGCTACAAGATATGTCTGATATTTTGCTGCCTATGGATTCTTCTAAAATGTTTATGGTTTCCTGTTTTACATTTAAGTCTTTTATTCATTTTGAGTTTATTTTTGTGCATGGTGTAAGTTAGGGATCTAATGTCATTGTTTTGCATGTATCTGTCCAAATTTCCCAGCACCATTTATTGAAGAGATTATCTTGACTCCATTGTATGCTCTTGCCTCCTTTGTCAAATATTAATTAAGCATAATGGCTTGGGTCGATTTCTGGGTTCTCTGTTCTTTTTCATTGGTCTATATGTCTGTTCTTGTGCCAGTATCAAGGAGTTTTGAGAACAGTGGCTTTGTAATACAGCTGGATATCTGGTATTATTATCCTTCCAACTTTGTTCTTCTTTCTCAGGATTGCTGTGGCTATTCAGGGTCTTCTTTTATTCCAGATGAATTTTTAGAGAGTTTGTTCTAGGTCTGTGAAATATTCCGTTGGTATTTTAATGGGGATTGCATTGAACTATAGATTGCTTTGGGCTTTGGGTAGTATGGACATTTTAATGATGTTGATTCTACTAGTCCATGAACATGGTATATTCTTCCACTTGTTTATATCTTCCTCTATTTCTTTTTTCAATGTCTTATAGTTTTCTCAGTACAGGTCTTTTACCTCCTTAGTTAAGTTTATTCCTAGGTATCTTAATTTTTTTGATGCTTGATAAATGGGATTTTTTTTAGTGTCTCTTTCTGTGCATTCATTATTGGTGTATAAAAAAGTCATAGATTTCTGGGTGTTAATTTTGTATACTGCTACATTTACTAATTTATTTATTAAATCTAGTAATTTTTTGATGGAATCTTAATTTTTTATATACAATATCATGTCATCTGTGAATCATGAGTTTTACTTCTTCTTTTACAATTTGGATACATTTTATTTCTTCTTTTTGTCTGATTGCTATGGCTAGGAACTAAATAGACACTTCTCAGAAGTGGACATACAGAAGGCCAAGAAATATATGAAAAAATGCTCAAAGTCACTAATCACCTGAGAGATACAAATCAAAACAACAATAAGGTACCATCTCACATATATCAGAATGACTATCAACAAATCAACAAACAACAAGTGCTGGCAAGTATGTAGAGAAAAAGGATCCCTTATACACTGCTGATGGGAATGTAGCCACTGAAGCAAACAGTATGGAGTTTCCTCAAAAAATTAAAAATGTAACTATCATTTGAGCTAGTAATTTCACTTCTAGGAGTATATTCCAAGAAACACCAATCAGAAAGAATATATGCACCCCTATGTTCATAGCAGCACAGCTTACAATAGCTAAGATCTGGAAATAGCCTAAGTGCCCATCAGCAGATGAGTGGAATAAAAAACAGTGGTTATATCTACACAATGAAATATTATGCTGCTGTAAAAAAGTAAAGAACTCTTACCATTTGCAACAGCATGGATGGACCTGGAGAGCATTATGCTAAGTGAAATGAGCCAGCTGGAGAAAGATAAATATCACATGATCTCACTCATTTGTGGAATATAATGAACAAGGTAAACTGAAGAACAAAAATAGATCCAGAGATAGAGAAGCATGAACAGACCATCAAACCTCCGAGAAAAGGGTGGGAAGGTTGGGAGAGGGATGAAAGAGTTCAACCAAAGGACTTGTATGCATGCATACAAGCATAACCAATAGACACAGACAGTAGCGGTATGTGCTCAGGGGTGGGAGCGGCTGGGGAGAGGTCAATAGGGGAAAAAAGGAGACATATGTAATACTTTCAACAATAAAGAATTTAAATTTAAAGAAACAAATCAACAAATGACAAGTGCTGCAGAGGATGTGGAGAAAAGACTTTTTTTTTCCAAAGGAGATACACAATTGGCTAATATTCACATGAAAATATGTTCAACATCATCATTAGGGAAATACTACTCAGGCCACAATGTGATACCTCCTCTCACTAATGAGTGTGGCTCTGACAAAAAACACAAATAATAACAAGTGTTGGCAAAGATGTATAGAAATTATACCCTTTATTTATTATTGGTGGAAAAATAGAATTATGTAGCCCCTTTGGAAATCAGTTGGCCTTGCAGTTCCACTTCTATGTACATAGCCAGAAGAATCAATACATATCTCTACACAAAAACTTAATAGCCAAAAAGTGGAAACAATGCAAATGTCCATCAAGTGATTAATGGATGTAAAACCTGAAATATCCAGAGAATGCAATATTTCTCAGCCATACAAAGGAATGAAGTACTAATATATGCTACAATATAATGCTGTGAATGAAGCCAGTCACTATAGACCACATATTGCAAAATTCCATGTATGTGAAACTCATGTAAATAGAATTATGTAATTCCAAAATAAGCAAATCTTTTTAATAAAAATTAGATTAGAGGTTGCCAGGGACTGAGGTTATGGAAAGATAGTCTAAATTTAGATGTGGAGATTGTTGCTCAAGGCTTTGAATATATATAAACCACTGACCTATAAACATTACATGTATGAACCTTCGAATGTGCTAACGATCCCTCCTCTGAGACCTATGAGTGGGCATTCAGGGCCTATTAGCCAAACAGTCCTCAAAGAGATATGCCCAGGGCTATAGTAGCTTCACTGGAAGGATACACTAGAGATGCAGGTGAGTTCCTCTAAATGTACCCCTTAAACAGAGCCCCTTTACCTAAAAGGGTAAATTTTGGGGAGGTTTTTGAGGTTTATGTTTTAAATTGTCCTACCCTTGCCCTCTATTGTAATGCCCTGCATAATCTCCCTTAATATCACTATCTTGACAATTGTTTGCATAGACCTTTGAAATGAAATGTCGGAATTGGAAAATGCCCTACAATGGAAATAAAATAGCAAATAAAAATTTCACCTCAAAGATTCTTTTTCCTAAAATTTCAGACTGTATTTATAAACCCAACCTTACATAATTATTAAATCTCTATAACTATAATGTTAATGAAGCTGGCATATTTCTTTCTACTCAAAATTGGTGTGACATAGTGTTTTATGTATCCGTTCTTCATTTGCATAGATTTCAAATTCCATACCAAGAAAAAGGCCACTCTCAGAAATGGAATTTCACTTTTTTTTTTTTTTTTGCCAGTTCAAAGTGTTTTATTATCTGAATGGAAAAGTAGACACTCTGCCAGTCCAGGGGGGATGAGGGGACCTAATCCTCCTCCTCGTCATCACCGGCTCCAGCCCCGCCCTGGCCCTTCTTGGCGTTCTTCCTCTTCACGCGGCCGGGGCGGCCACCCCCGTATGGAGACCGGAGGGAGAAGTCGATGTGCTTCTGAGAGTCCAGACGGACAATGAAGGAGGGGATGTTCACCACCTGCTTGCGGACCCTGCAGGCGGGGGATGGCAGGTCAAGGGGGAGCAGGACCCCACACTGGACCAGACACCACTCTCCTCACTTGTGCCTCGAGCTGACAGGTTTGGCATTTACAGCTGCGCTCACACAGCTAAGCTGGCCGGGCCTCCTGACCCTATGGCTTCCGGGTCCATCTAATCTAACCCGTACAGATACTCTGTGAGATGAGCTTCTCTCATTTCACACAACAGGGAGATTCAGAGGTAACCACACAAGGCCACAAAGCCAATGAGGTGAGGTGGCAGTGTATCAACCCGAGATCTGACCTTCCAATATTCTGAATTGTGCCAGACACGGAGCTTCGTTTTCCTGCAGTTTCACTGCCCTGGACGCAGCAGCCCAAGGCTGGGCTCTAAGTCATTTCCAACGAGAAATGTGACCGAGGCTCTTGCCCGTGGGTCATCGCAGGACTAGGGAAGGGCTTAGGCAGCCAATTCCATAAATCAGCACCCTGGCCACTTACTGCAGAGCTCCCCGAGTGGTGCCAATTTACAGAAAGGGCAAGACCGCTGCCCTGAGTGGTGTCTTCACTGCACCAGCCGCCACCCTGAGCCAGCATCTGCACACAGCAGACCCTGGACTGTGGTCCATTAGCCAAGTTAACACCCACTGCAAGAATCCAAGAGGATCAGGGTCTGGAACAACTTCACGAGTGGGTCCGGGATCCAGCTGAGCCCACCCAAGCAATGAGGCCCAGTGACTTCTCTCTCAACTGGGAGCACCAGAGCTGTTACCTGTCCAGCTGCCTGCATGCCTGGCAGAGGCCTTCGCAAGGTGTACGGCTCAAGCCGCAGTGACCCTTGCGCTGGGCTATAGGGGGGTGAGGCGGCCCCCAGCTCCCCACAAGCTGTAGGGGTCACTCTGTACCCTCAAGGTGAGCTCACACCTTTGTCACCTCCGAGGGCTGCACAGGAGACAGGGACAGCAGGCTTAGTGAGAGCAACCTTCAGAAGGGATGGTGGTGGCGAGGGGCTGAGGGATTCAGGGAGCCTGGCATAGGTGGTACCTGATGTGACGCTGGCGGATCAGCACACGGGCATGGTGGATGGATTTGGCCAAGCCCAGCTTGAACACCTGGGTCTGCAGGCGCCTCTCCAAGAAATCCTCGATCTTCAGGCCCAGGATGTACACTGTTATCAATCGTATTTCACAGGGACCGTCTGGAGGCACCAAAAGATGGTTATAGAATATGTGCAAGACTGTACAATGTGCCGCAGCAGGGCATTGCCTGGTGAAGGGGAGGAAGCATGAGCCACGGTTCTGGCTGCGCTCACACTTGATGGGTGCAAGTCCTCCACCCTGTGCTGACCATGCTGGTGGGATATCGGTGGAAGTATGAGCTAATTCTGACATAGGAGTCAACATGCCAGCCAACCATTTGACTGGTGTGACTCTCACACAACCCTAAGGCAGGTCCCTATGGCTGCATCCATCTCACCAGGGAGGGCATGTGACCACATACAGCTATGTCCTCATCTGGAAAAGGAGAGCCTTCCTCAGAGTTGTCAGGAAGGAAAATGAGAGCCCACTAAAGGGGCTCAGCATTCACCTGCAAGACTAAGGGCGGCTGTTATCAAACTAGGACTCCCAGGACAAAGCACGGGGGTAAGCTAATATCCTGGAGTTAAGAAAGCCCTACCAGCTTCACAGCACAGGCTTATAGCTAATTAGCACCTTAACACGGAGATAAAAGCCCAAAACTTTCATCCTTGGAAAGGTTTAGCTTCACTTCTCCCCCACCCTTTCCTGTGGCTAAATGGCTTCATTTCCTAGAAAGTGACTGACTTCCCCTTGCAATTTCTATTTCTACCCTGGAAAACCAATCCTTGGACACCTACAGATCACCTGTCATCCCTGCCACATGACTGTCATCTAACTGCAGCCTTGAGTAAGTGTCACTGTGACTAGCTCTGAGTCCCGAGACCAGAACCAGCAGTGGCTGCTCCCTACAACCTCTGGGATTAAGTCTCACCCAATACCAGCGTCATTGGGAAAAGGGATTCTGAACTTTCATGAGACTGTCAAAGGGGGGCCTCTCACTACCTGTTCTTACAGATATCAGTAGCCAACCTTATGAGGTGCTGTGCATGTTAAAGAACACATATGAAGATCTTAGAAAAAAGCACTTAGCCAATCCTTATAAATCAGCTATTTTAATATTATTGCCACCTTACAATCTGAGAGGTACCATTAAAATTTGGGCCCTAACCAGTCTGGCTCAGTGGATAGAGCCCCGGCCTGCGGACCAAAGGGTCTGAGGTTCGATTCTGGTCAAGGGCATGTACCTTGGTTGCAGGCCCATTCCCAGGAGGGAGTGTGCAGGAGGCAGCTGGTCAATGTTTCTCTCTCATCAATGTTTCTAACTCTCTATCCTTCTCCCTTCCTCTCTGTAAAAGTCAATAAAAAATATATTTAAAAAAATTGGGGTGTGATCGTGTCCATCTTCCACTAACTTCCCATCTCAAAGTAGAAAATTAAGACCTTGAGCAAAAGTCTAAATGTCTTCCCTGTGATATCCACAGTCCTCTCCTGTTCAGGCCTTTGCTAAAGCTCACCTGAATGTCCCTGACCGCCTTATTTAAGCAGGCAAATGTACACAGCCAAGTCCCCCTCCCCGCAGTCACCATCAGAAATTTCACTGTCTATCCCCACCAGAACCATGTCACATTATACACACACACATACACACAGAGCTATAACCAGGTGTCCCAGCTTGGCGGGCATTATTGATTTTGGTCAACAGTAAACTAACCTCCATTATCACTCATAAGGGACAGTGTATCCAGAGCCACTTCTCCACGCCCCCGCCCGCCCCCTCCCGGGTTCCCATTAAACGCCAAGGATCCACTTAACACTGACCACTGGACAGGTACGCCTACAAGAACCGCAGTGGCTCCGCACCTCATGGCTGCCCTGTGGGCTCCCACACACACCTTCAAACAAACGCCGCTGGTCTTTCTCGTCGAGCGTCAGCAGCTCCCGGGCAGCCTTGCGGATCTTGGCCAGGGTGAATTTGACCCTCCAGACCTCACGCTTGTTTCGGAGCCCATACTCTCCGATCAGCTTCAGCTCTTGGCCGAGGCGGGACTTCTCGAAGGGTCTCCGAGGGGTCACATAGGTCTTGCGACAAACCCAACTCCGGGCCACGGGCATGTTGGCGGCGCTGCTCCGCCTGCGCAGGAGAGAAACGCGACGGTGAGTAACGCGCTTGGCGCCTGCGCGGTCCCACGACTACGCTAGAATCCCGTGGCGCCCAAGAGAAGATCTCGCGAGAACGTCCCCAAAGCTTCCAGAACCGCCTTCACTCCACAAACGTGTCGCCGTCCTGTCCAGCCATCCTCCTCTCACCGCCCGCCCCAACCTCTCCACTGTTTTTATCCGAGTTTGAGAGGCCCACGCGGCCTTACAACCCACACCAGAACCAGGAAGCACGGCAACCCACCTAACCCAAGCGCGGACCCGGCTGAGAAAGAGGAGCGCACGCGCCCCGGCCGCGCTTTTATAGCAACGCCGCCGTCGCGTGACGTCATCGCGCACGGCGCCGGCCTGCACCAATCAGAAGAGGCGTTGGCGGGCGGCCCCGCTGTGGAGACGAGAGGCGGGGCGAGAGCGGCTTTAATAAACCGGGGCCCGTTGCTCTCGGCCTGACAGGGACTCGGGGCACCGATGACTCCGGAAGTGGGGAGCCTCTTCCGCCCCCTGGTGGTGCCCTAAGTCCCGCCTGCTGGCCTCCGAGTCGCTGCAATGCTGGAGGCGTTGCCGCCGCCCTCTCTAGACCTCAGCCGGCTCCCTCTCACGGGGCTCACAGCTTCTTCCAGAAGATTCTCCGTGGATTCGGTGAACAATGAAGTCGTCGTTCTTTCCTCAGAACGTCACCCCGAAGCCAGCGGCTCCGGCTGCCTCCGGACGGCCGCCCTCCCTCCGCGGGCGCCAGTATTTGCTCCTCACGGTGACGGAGCCGGGAATGCACAGCCAGCCTCTGCTCACGGAGCTTAGAGTCTCAGGGGAACGGAAAAAAATAGGAAATTGAAGGAAGTAAATCCCTTCGGAGCGGGAGCCACGAAGAAAATATAAATTACTAATAATGACTGAGGGGAAATGGTACTTCCCATAGGATGGTTCCGGCGGACTCTGAGGAGAGGGCGTTCTTTTTTTTTTTTAAACATAAGACCCAAGGATAAAAAAGCTTTGTGCCTATTTTTTTCCCCTTCTAATTTTCTGTGGATTTTTAGAAATGAAAGAAGACAAACATCGACTTGCATGCACTCACTGGTTGATTCCGCCTGTGCCCAGGGCGGGGATGGGACCTGCAACCCTGGCGCTTCAGGACGATGCTCTCAGCAACTGAACCATCCTCCAGGGCGGCTGGTGCCTCTTTCCCCAGATAGCAATTTCTTTTTTATTTTTAATTTTTTTTAATCCTCACCCGAGAATATTTTTCCCATTGATTTTTAGAGCGAGTGGAAGAGAGGGGAAGAAACATCAATGTGAGAGCAACACATGGATTGGTTGCCTCCTACACGCACCCGGACCAGGGTCCCTGGTCCCAGCCAGGGAGGAGCTTGCAACCTAAATACATGCCTTGACTGGAATCGAACCCAGGACCCCTTGATTCACAGACCGAGGCTCTATCCACTGAGCCAAACAGGCTAGGGCAGCAGTTCCTATTTCTGAGGTTGGTTCCCAGGACGGGGTGACTGTTGGAAACCTCTCCCTGCATAGTCTGCTCCACCTGACACCATTTGTCACCTGGAGGAATTGGCAGTTTTTATCTCCTTTACCCACATCTTACCCTCTGGGTTATTTTCTCTGGTCCTTTTCTCCCTGGAATAGTCCCATTCACACCATGGGGCCTTGCTTGTTAGGTTATGTTTATTGAGCTCTTTAAATGTGCTAGGCTTTGGGCCAAACACTGTCTGGGTGTTAAGGATTCTAGTGGCCCATGATTGTATTAAAAATAATAGGTGACATTCTGAAATGCTTACTGCACAGCAAGCACTGTTCTAAGAATTTTACATGAATTAATGTATTTAATCCTCAATGCATGCATGCTTATGAGCACTCTCGGAGAAGTTGCCCGGCCTCATTAAAGAGCACTAACACTGTTATCAATCGTATTTCACAGGGACCGTCTGGAGGCACCAAAAGATGGTTATAGAATATGTGCAAGACTGTACAATGTGGAAATAAGTGAAAACAAGCAAAGGATATTTATTCAGAGTGAGAGCATCAATCATCACTTGCATTTTAGCAGACTCCAAGGCAGGCAGAAGGGTTTTCTAATGCAAAAGAGGTACAGTTTTATTTTTTGTTTGTTTTTTAAATATTTTTAAGTTATTACATGTGTGTCCTTATCCCCACGTTACCCCCTACCCCACCCCCCCCACACACACACACACTCTGTTGTTGTTTTCTTTAATATTTTTATTGATTTCAGAGAGGAACAGCGAGGGAGAGAGATAGTAACATCAATGATGAGAGAGAATCATTGATTGGCTGCCTGCTGTGCCCCACTCTTCCCCCTTACTGCAAACCAGGCATGTGCCCTGATCAGGAATCAGCCAGGATCTCTTGGTTCCTGGATGGACCCTCATCCACTGAGCCACACCAGGTGTGCCCTGATTGGAGGCTGTTGGCCTGGGGAAAGCTGGAGGTGGGCTATTTTCATGTATGCTATCTGAAAACATTTTTTTTAATATTTTTTATTGATTTCAGAGAGGAAGGGAGAGGGAGAGAGATAGAAACATCAATGAGAGAGAATCATTGATTGGCTGCCTCCTGCATGCCCCCTACTGGGGATCGAGCCTGCAACCTGAGCATGTGCCCTTCATCAGAATCGAACCCGGGACCCTTCAGTCCATAGGCCGATGCTCTATCCACTGAGCCAAACCAGCCAGGGCTTGGCTTTCTCTTGATCTTAAATTGGAACCAGGGACAAAAATTAGGGAAGCTATCCGTTTCTAATCAAGTCCTGGCCCTGGCACTGTTACAGGGATCATTGTTTCATCCATCTGCCCACCCCCGTCCCATGGATAAAGCGTCCGCCCATGGACTGAAGGGTCTGGGGTTTGTTTTTAGTCAAGGGCACATGCCCGTGTTGTGGGCTCCATCCCCAGTAGGGAGTGTGCAAGAGGCAGCCAATCAATGATTCTCTCTCATCACTGATGTTTCTCTCTCTCCCTCTCCATTCCTCTCTGAAATCAATGAAAATATATTTAAAAAATAATAATAAAGGAGCTAGAATATAAATGTATGCTATTCCAGAAGACCCAAGAGCATTTCCTGAGATTCTCTTCCCCTTTCTAAACCCCTGTTCTGAAACAACATTCATCTCCTTCTTCTCTTCATGCATTATTTTTATTTACATACTAGAGGCCCAGTGCACAAAACTCATGCATGGGGGTGGGGGGAGTGTCCCTCAGCCCAGCCTGCACTCTCTCACAATTCAGGATGCTGCATGCACCAGTGACCATAATTTTCATACAGGTCAAAGACATCTTGCTGTTGTATGGGCAGCTACATTTTTTTGCCCTGATTATAAAAAGTACATAACATGATCCTTCTGAAGCAGTAGTACCATTTTCCCCATCTTTTAGGTAGAAAAACTGAAGCAGAGAGAAGTTAAGTAGTTGGCTTCATCACACAGTTGTAAGTGTCAGAAGCAGGGCTGACCACAAAATGTGCAAGCCAGAGACCATGCAGGTCATCGCTGCATCATCTGTTTTTTCAGTGTTAGAGTAGCCTTGCCAGGTTTTAATTTTTAAATCTAAGAGACTGTTCCCAATATATAGGGTAGGGTCCCTAGGCCTGGCTGGTGATCAGGGCCATCTGTGGGGCGACTGGTGGGTGGGGCGCCCGCTGGCCAGCACCTCTCCCCCACCCCCCATTGCCACTGCTGCCGGTTGCCTCCCTCTGGGGTGGAGAGGTAGTCACTCAATTCAGGAGCGTCCCCTGGTGGTCAGTGCACATCATAACAGTTGTTCTGCTGTTCAGTCAATTTGCATATTGGGGTTTTATTATATAGGATGCATGTGAAATGTTTCATTAAAATATTTTCAAAAGGAAGTTTAACACGGTGGGAATAGCTCAGACTTTGTTCAGAGTCAGAAAGACCAGGTTTTAAAACCCAGCCCTGTTACTTACTAGCTGTGTGACTTTGGGCAAGTCATTTCCCCTCCTCCAGACTTTTGCATATGCAAATAGACACACTCCCCAGGACTGTCCTAAGGATTCAAATCACAAACTCCACATTTATTCAACAAGTTTATTGAGATCTCCTGGGACCTGAGCCCTGTAGAAAACAGAGATGAATCAAACCGAGTCTTCACTCTCAAGAAGCTCACAGTTTGAAAACAACTACAAAAACAACACAGCCTGTAAGTGCTTTGAAACATGGAGGGACACAAGGAGGATGTAGTGTTTATAAATCTGGAATCAAACACTAGCCGTAGGCAGAGGTAGGAAGGTGTTCTCGTCTCCCACACAGAGATGAACTTGGGACCAGGCAGATAGGCTCTCGCCCCAGACACAGCCACACCCTGTAAGTCTCTGGAGTTCACTGCAGGCTGGCCCACTGCAGGGAGGTGTAGACCACCTTACCATCAGGCTGCGGAGAACAGAGGAGCAGCGTCTTCCTGACACTGGTTCCCAGGCGGCCGGCAGACACCAGGTCCTGGAGTGGGATGGGGTCCCCAGGAGCCCAGCACTGGGCGATGTAGTGGGCATGGAAGCGGAGCGGGTCACCTGGGTGAGGAAGGGAGGCATGCAGCAGTTTCCAGTGGGAGACACTGGACTGCCCGCCGACAGGAGGCAGGGAATCGTTTTAGCCAACACTGTAACTTTTTTTTTTAATCCTCATCTGAAGCTATTTTTTGCATTGCTTTTCAGGAGTGGGAGGGAGGGGGCCAGAGAAACATCAACAGGTTGTCTCCCCCACACACCCCAACCTGGGGATGGAACCCAAAACCCAGTACTTGTCCTCGAGACCCTTTGGTGTGCAGCCGATGCTCTAACCCAGCCGTGGGCAAACTACGGCCCACGGGCCAGATCCGGCCCGTTTGAAATGAATGAAACTAAAAAAAAAAGACCGTACCCTTTTATGTAATGATGTTTACTTTGAATTTATATTAGTTCACACAAACACTCCATCCATGCTTTTGTTCCGGCCCTCCGGTCCAGTTTAAGAACCCATTGTGGCCCTCGAGTCAAAAAGTTTGCCCACCCCTGCTCTAACCACTGAGAAACACCAGCTAGGGCCACTGTGAGTATTTTTAAAATAGATCCCTTAGCCCTGGCAGGTGTGGCTCAGTTGGCTGGAGCATATTCCCATATATCAAAAGGTGGAGGGTTTGATTCCAGTCAGGGCATATATGGGAGGCAGCAGATCAATGTTTCTCTCACATTGATGTGTTTGTTTGTTTTTGTTTTTCTTTTGTTAATGCTCACCAGGAGATATTTTTCCATTGATTTCTTTTAGGAAGAGTGGAGGAGAGAGGGAAAGACAGTAAGAGACATTGGTGTCAACTGGTTGCCTCCTGCATGAGCACCAACCAGAGCCCACGCCAGGGAGGAGCCTGCAACCGAGGTACCTTCCCTTAACCGGAATCCTTCAGTCTACAGGCCTACGCTCTATCCACTGAGCAAAACTGGCTCGGGCTGTTTGTTTCTTCTCTCTCTCACTCTCTCTCTTCCCCTTCCTCTCTCTAAAATAAATTTTTAAAAAGTTAAAAAATAACACCCTGGCCGGTGTGTTCAGTGGTTAGAGCACTGGCCTGTACTCCACTGAAGAGTCTCGGGTTCAATTACTTGGCAAGGGCACATACCTGGTTGCAGGTTTGATCCCCAATCCTGGTCAGGGTGCATGCGGGAGGCAACCAATGTCTCTCTCACAGTGATTTCTTTGTTTCTCTTTCTCTGTCTCACCCCTCGCTCCTTTCCACTCTCTCTAAAATAAAATGGGTGGTGGGCACACGGTGAAATATAGATCTTGTAACATAGAAACCCACACCTGAAACCTATGTGATCATGTCAAACAATGTCACCCCAGTAAGTTTAATTAAAATAAAAAATAAAAAGTACAGCGGCACTAAAATCTACCTACGTACATCACCTAGTGCTAAGGCTCTCCCTCAGCTGCGGAAGACTTAGTGGGCAGTCTCCAATCAGTAGCTGAGCTCTGACTACCTTATCAGAAAGATATATCTTTTCACTTTCTTAGGGGGAACAAAAAGGGTGATATTTTGCAGACTTATTTCTTTAAACTTTTATTTTTTAATATTTTCATTTATTGATTGATTTGAGAGAGATTAAGATTTGTTGTCCCTCTTATTTATGCATTGATTGATTGATCGAATCTTGTATGTACCCTGATCCCGAAAACCTTGGAGTATCGGGACAGTGCTCTAACCAACTGAACTACACAGCAGAGTTCTATCTTTTCACGTTCTTAGGGGGAACAAAAAGGGTGATATTCTGCAGACTTATTTCTTTAACCTTTTATTTATTTTTTAATATTTTCATTTATTGATTGATTTGAGAGAGATTAAGATTTGTTGTCCCTCTTATTTATGCATTGATTGATTGATCGAATCTTGTATGTACCCTGATCCCGAAAACCTTGGAGTATCGGGACAGTGCTCTAACCAACTGAACTACACAGCCAGGGCCTAATTTTTTAAAATTTTTAGTTACATAATAGAGGTACCCTTACTACAAACTCAAAAATTAAGTGATTCATCAAGTCCCTTTACCTATACCTGATGCAAATTCCCTTCCAGAGGTAACCACTATAGTTGGGCTGGAGTACATCCTTTCATGCCTTTTCTACTTTCTTGATAGGATTCTTAGTCCACTTGGGTACTCCATTTTATTCTAAGTTCTTTTCATAGTCTTTCACTAGAGCCACAATCTTTACGGCTACTTAAATAATGTGTATATAACTGTATAACAATATAAAATGTAAATTACTTTTTACTAAATATGATTTCTACAAGCTATTTTTTCTCTCTCTGGTCACTTTTATTGATTTTTTTTTTTTACAGAGAGAGGCATCGATCTGTCATTCCACACATCCATGTATTTATTGGTTGACTCATGTTATGTGCCCTGATCCCAGATCAAACCCACAACCATAGTTCATTGGGAGGATGCTCCAACCAACAGCCTCCAGGCCAGCGCACCCCCTTAGGTCATTTTTACAATAAATGTACATGGACCGCCCTAGCCAGTTTGGCTCACTGGATAGAGCATTGGCCTGCAGACTGAAGGGTCCCAGGTTCGATTCTGGCCAAGGGCACATGCCTGGGTAGGAGGCAGCTGATCAATGATTCTCGCTCATCATTGATGTGTCTATCTCTCTATCCCTCTCCCTTCCTCTCTGAAATTAATAAAAATATAT
>NW_006288266.1:100971-101703 GCF_000327345.1 Myotis davidii
TTCCGGTCAAGGGCATGTACCTGGGTTGCGGGCACATCCCCAGTAGGAGATGTGCTGGAGGCAGCTGGTCGATGTTTCTCTCTCATCGATGTTTCTGACTCTCTATCCCTCTCCCTTCCTCTCTGTAAAAAATCAATAAAATATATTTTAAAAAAAATCCTGCAATTAATATTTCTTATATGTTTGATAGACCTATCTAAGTATTTTCAAGTGAAACTTCAGGATGAAAGTATTAATAAAATTTACTATCCTGTCCTCCAAATAAGCTTGGGGTCCCAAGTGTCTCCTGTCCTTCCATGTGTTTCAGACGCTGAGAAAATGAGACCAAAAAAAAAGAAAAATGCAGAATTGTGGTGGGCCTGTGAAGAAAGGGCCAGCAACCGGAGGCCCCGGCCAAACTCACCATGTACATGGACCTATATCAGTCTGACAACTAATGGTGCTTCTCTGACAGCTACCAGTGATGTTTAACCACTAGCTTATTAATCATCATCCTGATTATTATCTAACTTTTGAATACTGTAAAAAAATCCTGCAACTGCCGAAACCGGGTTGGCTCAGTGGATAGAGCGTCGGCCTGCGGACTGAAAGGTCCCAGGTTCAATTCCGGTCAAGGGCATGTACCTGGGTTGCGGGCACATCCCCAGTAGGAGATGTGCTGGAGGCAGCTGGTCGATGTTTCTCTCTCATCGATGTTTCTGACTCTCTATCCCTCTCCCTTCCTCTCTGTAA
>NW_006288266.1:101848-102817 GCF_000327345.1 Myotis davidii
TGTCTCCTGTCATGCGTTTCAGACGCTGAGAAAATGAGACCAAAAATAGAAAAATGCAGAATTGTGGTGAGCCTGTGAAGAACGGGCCAGCAACCGGAGGCCCCGGCCAAACTCACCAGGATAGACCAGGAAGTCGCCCCCGAACTTGCCGGCCGCGCTGAGGAAGAAGCCTCGCTCCCACAGGTCTCGGTAGATGCTGTAGCGCAGCTCATGGGCCGGGCGGCCGGCGTGGGGCCAGTCCTGGGACTGCACGCGCCAGTCCAGGGGCCGGGCCTTGATGGGCCGAGGCCTCGCCGTGGCCAGCTGGACGAGCAGGGCAGACCTGGGCAGGGGGGCCGCCTCCTCTGAAGGCCCTGGCTGGGGACAGGAGGAGCCTGAGGGAGGTGAACCCCAGAGTTTGGTGAATCCAAGACGGAAGGTCTTCCATCCCCGAGGGAGACCCAAGCCCCAGAGTCCCAGCCAGAATTCCCCAAAGATCTCCCCTCTCCTCCCCCAGGTCCCGGGCTCCACTCCCACCCGCACCTGCTTCCTCCTGCTCTCCAGAAGCCTGGCTCGCACCGGCCTCATCCTCCCCGGCTGCTGGGTTCTCCCTGGCCTCCTGGCTCTCGCTGGTCCCGGAGCCCCGGTCCAGCTTCTGCTTCTTGGCCGCCTGGCCCTCTGCGATCTTCTCCAGGAGCTCCTGGCGGCGGGTCTCGCGGGCCTCGGCCGCCAGGGCGCTTTGCTCCTGGAAGCCCTGCTCCTGCTGGCGCTTGAAGGATGCCAGAGCCTGCGGAGTAAACTTAGCTGGAACCTCGGGACCCAGGTATGCCCTCCCCTACCCCCCAGCCTTAGGACCCGAATCCGGAGATCCCAGGTGCCCGCCCCCACCCCATCCCACCCGCACCGGTCCAGGGAGTTTGCCCCGCAGCCCGCCCCCTTACCAGGCTGTGTTGGCGGGGATCCGGGCGCGGGGCGCTGACCAGGGTCAGG
>NW_006288266.1:103193-103531 GCF_000327345.1 Myotis davidii
AGCCGCCGGACAACATTCGGTCGCGGCCAACGTTCGCGCCTCCGGGCCCCCGCGCCCCCAGAAAAGCCTCCGAGCGGAGCCACGCCCCTTTCGAGAGGCCCATTTGCACCGGCCTCTCGCGAAGCGGGCGTCTCCCTTCGGCCGTTCCCGTCAGGTGCCGGGACATCCCGAGGCCAAGGCCACGCCCGATCCGGATGCCTCGGAACTTGGCTCCTTTCACGCACGAGGCCCCGCCCCTTTCCGAACGTAAGCAGTTCGGTGTTCGGTCTTCTTCAGCTCCCGTCAACCCGCAGCCTGAGGCCCCGCCCCCTCCTGCCGCCAGCGCTCCCCCTATTGGG
>NW_006288266.1:103645-104413 GCF_000327345.1 Myotis davidii
AAAAGAAAATTCTTCAACCTCAACATTCTAAACATAGCAGACTAGTTCAAATCTTCGTTTGGTATCATAAGTATTTAAGACAATCACTCACTCCTTTCCCCAAACCTAAGAATCCATGCGGACCCCCTGCGTCAATTTCGTCACGCCGCCACCTCAGCGAAGCGAGAAGCCTGGGACCCGCCCCGCAGGACCGTAGCCCCGCCTTCCCCCTGAAGTGAAACACCTTAGCCCCGCCCCCAGAGACGCACCTCCCTAACCTGAGGCGTATTACCCTGGCTCCGCCCTCCTCGGCTAACGCAGCCTGGGGCCCCGCCCCTTTACGTCCGGACTCTTGTCGCCTGGCCCCCTGAGAACGTCCTGTTACCGCCTCTTTCCTGTGGTCTAAGCCGGTGGCCCCGCCTCCCTAAACGTGAGACTCCGCCCATCAGCCAATCCAGTTCACTTGCACCCAACTATCTCCGAAGGAAAACGAAGCCCCGCCCGCCTCCGGTCGAAGTTCTTGGCCCCGCCCACTTCCGAACATAGACCATCGGTATTCGACCATCTCCGAAGAACACCGAAGCTCGTAGCCCCGCCTCCAAGCTGCCTCGAGACTGAGCCAGAAGGAACCCGAAGCGGAGGCCCCGCCTCCTTCCCGGACCAGTCCTGTTCCTCGGAGCCCGAAGTTCTGGCCCCGCCCCTTTCCGAGCACTAAGCCCCGCCTCGCTGTGTATTCTGGTCCGGTGGTTCCGGAGTCCAGGTCCAGTCTGGGACGCGTGCTCCCGGCCC
>NW_006288266.1:104753-107135 GCF_000327345.1 Myotis davidii
TGGAAGACCCTCGGGAGGCCCGCCCTCGGGGCTGGAGGCAGGAGAGAGGGGGAAGATGTGCGGGCCGGAGCCGGGCTGGGGGTCGGGAGACCTGCGTGCTGGGGGACCAGATCCTCGTAAGAGGAGGGGGCTGGAGGCCTGGGTTCCCGAAAGAGGGGGCCTACGGGTGGAATCTATTCTTGGAGAATGAAGGGCCTGGAGATCCGGATTCTTATGTTCTCAAAAGAGAGGCGCTGAGGGTAGGGCTCCAGGGTCCTCGACAGCCGGGGACCGAGGAGCAGATTCCTGGATCCCTGCAGGGGGAGCGGCTGGGGGTCCCGACTCCTGGGTTCTCACTGTGAACCTCTGCCCCTCCCCCAGACCATGTCGCCAGAGGAGTGGACATATCTAGTGGTTCTGCTTATCTCCATCCCCATCGGCTTCCTCTTTAAGAAAGCTGGTGAGTCAGGTTCCCACCCCAGTGGAAAATAAGGAGGGGGGGGGCCAAGAGGGGTGAACCCCTGGAAGGCTTATGCTCTCTCTTCTCCCTGCAGGACCTGGGCTGAAGAGATGGGGGGCGGCCGCCGTGGGCCTGGGGCTCACCTTGTTCACCTGTGGCCCCCACACTTTGCACTCTCTGATCACCATCCTGGGGACCTGGGCCCTCATTCAGGCCCAGCCCTGGTGAGGATGCGGTGGGGGAGGTGGGGGGAGAGGTAGCAACCTGTCTCTTCTCTCAGTCTTGCCTGACCTCTGCCTCGCTCTGTGGCCGTCCTTCATTGATCTGTTTCTTTGGGTCATTCGTGTTTTCCTCTCCTGCCTTCCTGGGCCTGTTCCTGTGTGTTTGTTTGGGTCCTCGATGCATTCAGGAGAGGGCGACATCACTCCCTTGCTGGCCCTGCCACCTCTTATATTCATATTCATATTCATATTCCCTCTCCTTCCTCCCAGTAAAAGGTGGATGGAAGGGTGTTCACCCTGAAGCTCTCTCAACCTCTTCTCATTCTCTTTATTTCTGTGCATTTGTACGTGGCTATGCCTCTTCTCTCGCTGTCTCAATCTTGTTCATTCTGCCCCCCATTTTCTGTCTCTGAAGGTGGGGAGGTGGGGGAGGGCTTGTAGCTAGAACCTGGGGAGGCGGAGGCCGGGTCAGCTCCCAGAGCCCGGCACCACCTCCCCCCTGTGGACGTCTCTCATTGATCTGTTTCTTTGGGTCATTCGTGTTTTCCTCTCCTGCCTTCCTGGGCCTGTTCCTGTGTGTTTGTTTGGGTCCTCGATGGATTCAGGAGAGGGCGACATCACTCCCTTGCTGGCCCTGCCATATCTTATACTCATATTCATATTCCTGCTGGCCCTGCCACCTCTCATATTCATATTCATATTCATATTCATATTCCCTCTCCTTCCTCCCAGTAAAAGGTGGATGGAAGGGTGTTCCCCGAAGCTCTCTCAACCTCTTCTCATTCTCAGTCTTGTTCATTCTGCCCCCCAGTTTCTGTCTCTGAAGGTGGGCAGGTGGGGGAGGGCTTGTAGCTAGAACCTGGGGAGGCGGAGGCCGGGTCAGCTCCCAGAGCCCGGCACCACCTCCTCCTACCTCTGCCCCAGCTCCTGCCACGCCCTGGCCCTGGCCTGGACCTTCTCCTACCTCCTGTTCTTCCGCGCCCTCAGCCTGCTGGGCCTGCCCACTCCCACGCCCTTCACCAACGCCGTGCAGCTGCTGCTGACACTGAAGGTCAGACCCCCCCGCCACCCTCCCGCGTGCGCTCTGTGGCCGTCCTTCATTGATCTGTTTCTTTGGGTCATTCGTGTTTTCCTCTCCTGCCTTCCTGGGCCTGTTCCTGTGTGTTTGTTTGGGTCCTCGATGGATTCAGGAGAGGGCGACATCACTCCCTTGCTGGCCCTGCCACCTCTTATATTCATATTCATATTCATATTCCCTCTCCTTCCTCCCAGTCGCCACTCCCAGGAGGAACAGGGGAGGCGGGATTTTATCTCCCACGCACCCTGGGCGGGGCTGCACCTCTCAGTTCTCACCCTGGGGGAAGAGGTACCTCGAATACTGCGTACCTGGGAGGCCGGTGCTAAGTGCTCACCTACAGGCTTTCCTGCCTCTTTGGGGCAAGCTGTGCTGTGAAAGAGGGAGACCAGCTCTGGGGGAAGGCACTTATCCAAGGACAGGAAACCAGGACACCCAGGTCACCTGGGAAGATGGGTGAAAACAGCTTCCCTGCCCTGGCTTGCTTGGCTCAGTGGATGGAGCATCAGCCTG
This sequence comes from Myotis davidii, assembly GCF_000327345.1. Lineage (NCBI taxonomy): Eukaryota > Metazoa > Chordata > Mammalia > Chiroptera > Vespertilionidae > Myotis > Myotis davidii. The sequence continues at coordinate 107,002 of NW_006288266.1, forward strand.
CGGACCAAAGGGTCCAAGTTTCATTCGATTCCAGTCAAGGGCTCCCTGGCCTGGGCCCTGGTTGGGGCTTGTGCAGGAGGCAACCAATCGATGTGTTTCTCTCACATCGATATTTCTCTCTATCTTTCCCTCCC
>NW_006288266.1:107195-110485 GCF_000327345.1 Myotis davidii
CCAAGGGCACATGCCTGGGTTGCGGGCTCGATCCCCAGTGGGGGGTGTGCAGAAGGCAGCCAATCAGTGATTCTCTCTCATCATTGATGTTTCGATCTCTCTCTCATTCTCCTTTCCTCTATGAAATCAATAAAGAAATTAAAAAAAAGAAAACAGCTTCCCAGACCCCATCCCAGGTCAAAAAGCCTGAGTTCCCACGGGGCGCAGGGCTCTGGCCACCAATCAGTGAGCGAATCAGAGATCGGAGCAGGCACCCGGGCTAGCAGACCAGGTCCCTTCAGGAGGGAGTTGGGGACAGCAGGCGATGCTTAGGGAGAAGAGGTGGAGGCGTGGCCTTCTACGTGCAAGGACAGCTCCAGTGGAGGGAGCAGCTGCTGGCCAGCTGAGTGCGGCCACATGGACAGGTCCCAGAAGGAAGGAGGAGCTGCAGGGACCACACCACTCACAGGGCCTTGCTGGCCGATGCGAGGCGTTTGGACTTCTCCCTGTGGGGCCCAGATTCCCCGGAAGAGGTTTTGGTTTGTTGTCCGGAGAGGTAATGTGACCAAATTTGCATTTTTTTTCAAATTTTATTGATTTTTAGAGAGGAAAGGGGAGAGAAACATTGACTTGTTCCACTTATGCATTCCTTGGTTGATTTGTTTTTAAATGTATTTATTGATTTAAGGGAGAGAAGAAGGGAGAGAGAGAAACATCGACTTGTCGTTCCACTTATCTGTGCATTCGTTGGTTGATCCTTGTCTGTGCCCTGGCCAGAGGTCAAACCGCAACCTTGGCGTAGGGGACGATGCTCTAACCACTGGCCAGGGCAGGTTTGCGTGTTTAGAAATCTCGCTCTGGGTGCTTCTAGGCGATTGCAGCAGCAAGGGCGAGATGGGATGCGGTCCAGCTGGCGGCTCAGTCAGGCTGTGGGCAGCTCGGTCAGTCCGACTCCCAACAGGAAACGCCCAATTTAGGATGAGCACGTACAGGAGCTGAAGGGACAGCTCAGGAGGAACCCTGGCCCAGCCCTGGGGAGGAGCCTGAGGGGACGAGAGGAGGGGCAGGCAGAGGAGCCGGGAAGGAGGAGGCTGCAGAGAGGCGCTCCCCCGGAGGTGTCCCTGGGGTCACACCAGCCCAGAGTGGAACGAAACCCCAGGCCCCGGTCGTGCCTTCCTCCGTGGCTGGGCAGACTCTGCCCCACGGTAGAGGTGGAGACAAAACTAAAGGACCAGGGCTTAGGCTCCAGAGCCCTGAGGGAATAGATCTGGGGCCTGAACCATTAATGGGATGGCGGTGCCATTGCCTGAGGGGAGAGTCTCGAAGCGGATCTGGTTTGGAGAGTGGGTAATATCGGGTTCCACTGTGCATGTGCCCAGTCGACATCTGAATATTGGTCAGAGGCAACTTGATAAATAGGTTTGGGGAGAGAGATCCCAGCCAGGAGTAGAGTGTTGTTGGGGTACCCCCCAGCAGGTCCAGGGGTTCTCAAAGGTGTGGACGGAGTCGGCAAAGAATGAAGGATTAACAAAATAGAACGACAAAAAAAGAAGACAGGTGGGCCCAGAAGTGAGCCCTGGTGAGCACCTGCCATCGATAGAGACTCTAAGATGCCAGATGCTCCCCGGGGACTAGAACTCAGCTCCCAGCTACACCCAGCATCCTTGGCTGCCGAGAAGGGGTAGCTTAGGGGAGACGGTGTGAGGCGGAACCGAGTCTGACTTGTTCCCCACCCGCACCCCTTCCTCCCAGCTGGTGAGTCTGGCCAGTGAGGTACAGGACCTGCACCTGGCCCAGAGGAAGGAAATGGCTGCGGGCTTCAGCCAGGGGCCCAGCCTGGGGCTGCTGCCCTACATCCCCTCTCTGATGGAGACACTCAGCTACAGCTACTGCTACGTGGGAATCCTGACCGGTGAGTGCCTGCTCCCCGGCCCGCCTCTCGCCTCCCCTGCCCCCTCTCCCCATCCAGCATCCACTGCTCCCACAGTGAGCTTCTGCGTCAGACCCTCCCACTGGACCCAGGGCTCCTCCAGGGGAGACTCGGACGGTTCTCGGCCTGTGGTTCTGTGTAGCCTTTTGGGAATGACAACTGTGTTGAGCTATAATTGACACCTTTTCCCACCATCGCCATGGCCAGTTCACTGTTTTTCAGTGTGTTCACGGAGTTGTGCAACTGTCCCTGCCCATAGTAGTAGAACAGTTTCATCACCCCACAAAGAAACACTGCAGCCCTAGCCGGTCTGGCTCAATGGATAGAGCATCAGCCTGTGGACTGAAGGGTCCCAGGTTCGATTGATGTTTCTGTCTCTCCCTCTCCCTTCCTCTCTGAAATCACTAAAAATATATTTAAAAGAAAAAAGAGAGAAACACTGCCCTTCAGCCATCATCCCCCAAACCTCCTCCAGCCCCAGCCCCTGGAACCGATTACTTTCTTTCTGCGCCGTCCTGCTCACCATGAGCATTTAGAATGAACGCACACGCTCCACGGCCTTTGTTATATGCCAGGCTCCTGACAGCTGTCACCTCTGTCACCCCACTGCTCCCTCCCTCACATGGGCTGTCATCTTATCTGAAACAGCCTCCCCTTCTCCATCATGGTCCCTCCGCCAGCCCCGCCCCACTCAGTGGCCAAGGAGTCCTTGTGAAAGGTGACTGGTGCTGTCCAGCCTGGGTTTCCTAGCACTGAGAACAAACCCCAGGCTCCTCCTGGGTTCCCGGATGGTCGGTCCATCTGTCTGTCTGTCTGACTCCGTTTGTGTCAGAGCCTCTGTGCCCCTGACTGTCGGCGTCTTTGTCCCCCTCTACAACTGTCTGTCCCACGTTTCTTGTCTTTGAGTCCCTTGTCCTCGCCTCTGCTTCCATGTCCCTTTTATTTTAGTTATTTTTTATTTTTTATTAATCCTCACCTGAGGATATTTTTCCATTGATTTTTCTTTATTATATTCTTATTGATTTGAGAGAGGAAGGGAGAGGGAGCGGGAGAAACATCAATGATGAGAGGGAATCATTGTTTGGCTGCCTCCTGCACACCCCCTACTGGGGATCAAGCCTGCGACCCAGGCATGTGCCCTTGACCAAAATCGAACCCGGGACCCTTCAGCCCACGGCCTCGCTCTGTCCACTGAGCCAACCGGCTAGAGCCCTTCTTGTCCCTTTTCCTCTGGGTCTCCAACCCCTCTCTCTGGTTTCCCTCCCCCACCCCTGTTTCTGCTTTTCCCTCGGTCTCTGCCCTCCTTCAGCCCCCAGGTCTCTGGCCCTCGCCTCCCCCAGACTTGAGCCCTGCCCTCCGTCCCCGGTCCCGGCCCGGTAGG
>NW_006288266.1:110691-114010 GCF_000327345.1 Myotis davidii
TTCTACATGGTCCCGGTCTTCTTCGCCTTCCGCATGCGCTTCTACGTGGCCTGGATCGCCGCGGAGTGCGGCTGCATTGCCGCCGGCTTCGGGGCCTACCCCGTGGCCGCCAAAGCCCGGGCTGGGGGCGGCCCCACCCTCCCATGCGCACCCCCTAGCAGGTCAGGCGGCGGGAGGGCGGTGACCCCAGACCGGGCAAGCCCCATCACCACGGGCTGGCCCTGCCCCTAGCAGGGAGGATAGCGGGGATCCGGGGATCTGGGCCAGGGCCACCACCTGTTGTTGTCAAAACGTCGCCCCTGGGCCACCCACAGTTCGCCTTCCCCTGCCCTAGGGAACAGCATTTCTGATACCTATGGATCGTCCCTTGTTGCTAGTGCCTACCACCCCTTGGGATGGCGAGTTGCTCTCTGTCGCTAGGAAAAGAAAGGTAGTAACCTAGCAACCATGTGTGGCCCCGCGGTTGCCATGGAAGTGTCACTCCAATAACCCGATTGTTCCTGGTTGTTCAGGATGCCATCGATAGGCAGTGATGGGTTGCCCTTTGTTGCTAGGAAAACGGTTCCCTAGCAACCATGGTCCACTCCTTCCAGCCAGAAGGGTTGCTCTTTATTGCTATAAAAATAGCACCAACTTGCCCCTTTGTCGTTAGGAGCCAGCATTTCCCTTTTCCCCGCCACCCCCCAAAGGGATGTTATCACAGCCTGCAGTTCCCCTGTTTCTAAGGAAATGGCATCCCTGACGCCCTGGCCTCTAGCGGAGGGGACACCATTCCTAGCAACCGCAGGTCCCCTTCCTATGTTGCTAAGGAAGCCAGTTCCCCTGGTAACAATGGATTGACATTGTTGCTAACAAGGCTACACCCCCAACTCCTTCACTGCTAGGTAAGTCACACTGCTGGTAACTATGGGCTCTCTTGTTGCTAAGGAACTGTTGCTCCTGTGTTGCTAGGGAAATGGTGCCCCTAGCAACCAGGAATGGACTTGCCTCTCTGTTCCTAGCAACCACAGTCATCTCAGCCAGGACTGGGGGAGCAGCCCCTCCTCGGTGTAAATTATGAAATATTCCTTGATCGGGTGGGGCTGTGCCCAAGCAGACACGAACTGCCATTCCACGTGGGGGAGGTGGCACCCCCACGGGAATTTATTCCACTGCCCTTCTAACCATGGGGGACCTCCAGTGGCTGGAGAGGACGTCCCCCCGAAAATGCCAGGTGGGAACAAAAGGCTTTTCTAGCCCTGCTTGCCCCCCTCCGAGTGGATGGCTCCCCTCCCATTATCAGAAGCCACCAGGCATCCAGGTGGGCCAAGGATGCGCCTCTCTGCTGCTGGGGGTGTTGGCACCAGTAAACCAGGAACCACCATATTGCTGGGGGTGACACTTCTTGAACAATCGTAAGAACCAATAGCCAAAGGCCCTTTCCGGAACCTTTTCTAAACATCCTAGATCTTGTTGCTAAAGAATGATCTTTCAAACCCTAGCAACAGAGACCATCCAGGCCTAGAACATCTCCCTAGCAACCACAGGCCACCTCGTTGTTAAGGATGCTACTTCCCTAGCAACCACAGTGTCCGACAACTCAGAGGGGACAGCACTTGAGGCTTCTCTGAGCACACTGGTAGCTAAGGAATGGCCTTTCCCTGGCATCGGGGACCCGTGAAGGGTCAGGTTGCTAAGGACTCACTGCCTAGCAACCACAGCCCTTCAAGGCTTTTTCTCAGGGCCCCATTGCCAAGAGAACACGATTGTTGGTGAGCTGTGCACCCCACCACCTTTCTCCCCAAAAAGGCTCCCTTTGGGCTACCCTCCCCTGTTGCCCGAGCCACTGTGACAGCCAGGGGGCTGTCACCTGCCCTCCACCCCCTCCTTAGCATCGGGGCTGGGACAACAACCGGCATCGGGAGGGGGCCTGGCTGAGTTGCATGTCTGTCCCCCACCCCCACCCTCCACCCCCCAGTCTGGAGGAGGCAGCTGCCCTGGAGTACGACTACGAGACCATCCGCAACATCGACTGCTACGGCACAGACTTCTGCACGCGGGTGCGGGAGGGCATGCGGTACTGGAACATGACGGTGCAGTGGTGGCTGGCGCAGTACATCTACAAGACTGCGCCCACTCGCTCCTACGTCCTCAGGTGAGCCTGCCCGCCCCAGACCAGACGGGACTACATCTCCCAGCAGCACCCAGGGCCGCCTGACGCTCTCTGGCTGGGCTTCCTCCCCTGAGGGTCAAGGGAGTCGTAGTTTCTTTCTTTTTTTAATATATATTTTATTGATTTCTTACAAAGAGGAAGGGAGAGGGAGAGAGAGTTGGATAGAGAGTTAGAAACATGGATGAGAGAGAAACATCAATCAGCTGCCTCCTGCACACCCTCCACTGGGGATGTGCCCGCAACCCAGGTACATGCCCTTGACCGGAAACAAACCTGGGACCTTTCATTTCAGTCCACAGGCCAACACACTATCCACTGAGCCAAATCAGTTAGGGCTCATCCAATATTTCTTCAGTGGAGACTTTGTGCAGTACATTATCTTTCAAACCTTAGGAAGTAGGGACTGTTATCCCCATTTGAAAGTTGAGAGTAAGGCTCAGACAGGTTAGGCAACTCCTGGGTGTCACTCGCTTCCTGGAGCCACCAGATGAGGTCAGGATACCCAGTGAAGCTTTCTCATGATGAAGCCATTACAAAAAGTGGTAGTGGCAGTGCTACAGAAATACAGGGTTGGCGGCCTGCCACAAGGAAAGCCAAATTGATGAGGCAGGTGCTGGTGCAGAAGGAAAGAGGTTTGTTCAGGTGCCGCACAACCGGGGGGAATGGTGGACTCCCATCTCCAAGACCGTCTCCCCTTCCTGCTCAAGCCCACAGTTCTAACAGGAAGGGGAGAACTTTTTAAAAATACCCAGTTATTTTGCTAGCTTTTGATGTGCCGGGGTTCTGTCCAGTCATCTTCTAGCTTTTGGCGTGCTTGGCGTAAGAACCTCCCCCTGAGCCATCGTGGCCAGTGGGGGAGACTCCCCAGAGCTCCCTGAGTATCTGCAGCCACAGTGGGAGTTCTGGAAGCAGACCTACCTGAGTGTATAATCCGATTTACATTATAAAGACCGCCCCTGGCCTTGTGTGGGGGATGGAGGGGAGGGAGAAAGGCAGCAGGAGGCAGACAGGAGACAAGTTTGGAGGCCTTGGGGCCGGCCCAGTGGAGATGATGATGTGCTGGAATAGAAAACAGAAGCTGAAGAAGTGGGTGGACTTGAGAGCTAGACTCGGGCTCGGCACGGACTGGATGTGGGGCATGGAAAAGAGGAAATGAAACACAATGCC
>NW_006288266.1:114040-115544 GCF_000327345.1 Myotis davidii
TGGGTCACCGAGGGCAGGGAAAGGCCGTTTCCCCCGAGAAGGGACACAGCAGGAGGGAGCTTCGGGTGTGGGTGGGTGTTTGTTCCCAGCTGGGGTTCTTGGAGAGGCAGTCAGTGATGTAATCCTGGGGCTTCAGGGAAAGGTAGGATGCTCACAGGATGGTCCCACCACAAAGAACCCCCCAGCCCCCCATGTCAATGGTGCTGAGACAGAGAGCCTGGTGTGGACCAGGAACGAGGGGGAGCAAAGACACAGCCATGAGACCCGAGGTCAGGCAAGTGTTCATTTGGGAGGGAGCCCAGGGAGCCAGACTTTCAAGGAGGAATCCTTTGTGTTGGATGCTTCCAGGGGCTCAGTTCCATGAAGGCAGATGGGGCCTCTGGGTTGGGCGTGATGGGAAGCAGCAACCTTGCCCAGAGCAGTGAGGAGGGCGGAGGTGAGAGCCCAGTTGGGTGCGTTCAAGAGAAGGAAGGAGTCCTGGCCGGTGTGGCTCACTTGGTGGAGTGGTGTCCGGTACACCCGAAGGTCGCAGATTTGGTTTGCAGTCGGTGTACATACCCGGGTTGAGGGTTTGATCCCTGGTCAGGGTGCTCACAGGAGGCAACCAATCAATGTTTCTCTCACATCGACGTTTCTCCCTCTCCCTTCCTCTCTCTCTAATACAAAATAATAAAATCAATTAAAATAATAAAATTAATAATTAAAGAGAATGGAAGGGAGACCTTGAAGAAGAGCACGGACAAGTCTTTGGAGAGTCAGGGAGGAAGAGGAGGACTGAGAAAAGGCCATTGAATTTGGTTGATACAGAAGCAGTTTCAATAGAGTATAAAAAGGATAGATTGCAAGAGATTAAGAAGTCTTTACATTCTGCCAACCCAGGGAATTCTCTCTCCACCGTCAGTAGGAGAGAAAGAACACAGCTCTGTGGACTGAAGGGCCTTGGGGTTGATTCCGGTCAAGGGCAGGGACCTCGGTTACAGGCTCGATCCCCACCCGGCCCGGCCCATGTACGGCAGGCAACCAGTGGATGTGTCTCTCCCACATTGATGTTTCTCTCTTTGTCTTCCACTCTCTCTAAACATCAATGGAAAAACACCCTCTGGTGAGGATTAACAAAATACCAGAGCAGGAAAAGGTCTCTCCTAATGGCATCAGGGAAAATTCTATCTTTTATGCTCCCCACGCCCCCAAGGATGGGTGATCAGCACTGTGTCCTCCATGAGGTGTTTTTGACACCTCAGGAAGTGTCGGAGGGAAATGTTGATGCCGTGAGCAGGACAGAACACACACACACACACACACACCACAGGCCACACTCAAGCTAAACGGAAGAGTTCCGAGTCCTCCATAGAAGCAGAATCAGAGCCCAAATATGTGGGCTTTCAAGGGCCCGCATTCAGGGTGCACAAGGAGAGGGGGTCATAGCTAGAGATGTCAGTGCCATCACAGCAGGATTGTAACCCTGGGTCCCCAAAGAGGAATTGGGTGCTGGGGGGGGGGGGGG
>NW_006288266.1:116227-116433 GCF_000327345.1 Myotis davidii
CCGCCCCGCCCAGCACAGCCCAGCTCCCCGGACCCGGGCCTTTCCCGCCGGGGCCCCAGGGCGCTGCCAGACAGGACGCCCCGCCCCGCCAGCCTCCCGGGTTCCGGGCTCCCGGACAGCAGGCCCTCGGGCTGCGGGCACCGCTTCCCCGCGGCTTCCGGTCCACTTCTGTGTCCTCACACCCGCGTCTCGGGCCGGGAGGGAAC
>NW_006288266.1:116680-117390 GCF_000327345.1 Myotis davidii
GCCAAGGACGAGCAGATGCTCGGGGCCATGGAGGAGAGCCCGGCCTGGGAGCCCGAGGGCTGGGGCCCCTCTGGGAGGTGGCCGGCGCCCCGGGGGGCCAGAGCAGGTGGGGGCCAGCTGGGCCCGCGGGGGGCGGGAGGCCCTGCTGAGGCCGGACGCCTGGGTCCCGGGGGCGGGATTGGGAGGGGCCTCCATTCCTTTCCCAGGTTTCTGGGGGGAAGGGAGTCCGAGGCTGGGAATCCAGGGCCCAGCGGAGTCTGGGGTGGTGGCTGGACCCGAATATCTGAAGAGTGGGCGGGGCCAGGGTCCCAAATAATCAATGAAAGTGAAAAGGAAGTTGAAGAGTGAACTCCTGGGGCCTGAAGGGTGCGCACTGGGTCTGAGGGAGGAGGCTGGGAGCCGGAAGGGTGCGCACTGGGTCTGAAGGAGGAGGGGCTGGGGGCCTGGGCTCCTGGGTCTGAGGGAGGAGGGGCTGGGGGTCTGGACTCCTGGGTCTGAGGGAGGAGGGGCTGGGGGCCTGGACTCCTGGGTCTGAGGGAGGAGGGGCTGGGGGCCTGGACCCCTGGGTCTGAGGGAGGAGGGCTGGGGGTTCTGAGTCCTGGATCTGCAGGAGGGGGCCCTGCTCCTGGGCCCTGCTCACCTCTGGGGGGTACCCCAGGCTCCTACATCCTGCAGGGCCTGCTGGGCTGTGAGATGGGACCTGAGAACTC
>NW_006288266.1:117590-119922 GCF_000327345.1 Myotis davidii
GGGTTCTCCCCTCGCCTGCCTTCTTGCCCAGGCCCGACGCTGTCCTCGGTGCTGAATGAACTGCCCAGCGCTGCTACCCTTCGGTACCGAGGCCCCGGGGTGCTGCCCTGGGGCGTGCTGGAGGAGGATGAGGATGAAGAGAGGAACATCCAGGCCTTCGCAGAAGCCGCCCAGAAGGAGCTGCAGGACCCCGGCCCTTCCCGGGAGCTGCCCTGGCCCATGCAGGCCCGACGGGCACACAGGTGAGCCTGGGCCTCCATCCCGCCCTGCCTCTCAGAGCTGCCTCTCTGGGGTCCTCTTCCCGGCCTGTGTCTCTGACTCTCTGGCCGCCAGGCTGCCTCTCCCTGTGGCTGGGCACTCACTCCTTTCCCACCTGGCGCCCAATCTCACAGGCCTCCCTCCCTCCGAGCCTGTCCCCACTGTCACTTTCTCTCCGTGTCTGAAATCTGATTAGTGTTTCTTCTGCTATGTCCTCCCCCTCCAGTCCTGTCTCTCTCCGCTCCTTTCTCTCCTCCCTCCCTCCTCGAGGGACTTGCAGGGCCCGGTGAAAAGTGAAGAAGCTACTTCTGTTGTCAAGTCCACAACAGAAAAGCATTAGAAACACACGTGGGGGTGGGGGGGGCCACCCATGAATGGGCCCCAGGTGGCTCTTGAAACTGACCCTTGTTTCTTTCTATAATTCTTTTTTTTTAAATATACTTTATTGATTTTTTACAGAGAGAAAGGGAGAGGCATAGAGAGTCAGAAACATGGATGAGAGAGAAACATCAATGAGTCGCCTCCTGCACACCCCCTACTGGGGATGTGCCCGCAACCCAGGTAAATGCCATTGACCGGAATCGAACCCGGGACCCTTCAGTCCATAGGCCGATGCTCTGTCCACTGAGCCAAACTGGTCAGGGCTATAATTCTTTTTTTTTTTAATATATTTTTATTGATTTCAGAGAGGAAGGGAGAGGGAAGGAGAGAGAGAAACATCAATGATGAGAGAGAATCATGAATGGGCTGCCTCCTGCACATCCCACACTGAGATCGAGCCCACAGCCCTGGCATGAGCCCTGACCGGGATTCGAACTAGTTCACAGGTCAAGGCTCAACCACTGAGCTATGCCAGCTGGGCTCTCCGTTTCTTTTTTAAAGTTGATTTTTAGAGAGAGAGAGAGGAAGGGAGAGAGAGAGAAGAGAGAGAGAGAGAGAGAGAGAGAGAGAGAGGAAGGGAGAGGGAGAGGAGAGAGAGAGAGAGAGTGATTGATTGGCTGCCTCCTGCCTGACCCACACTGGGGATCAAGCCCGCAACCCGGGCATGTGCCCTCGACCAGAATCAAACCTGGGCAGGCTGCCTCCTATGCACACCCCCTCTTAGGGATTAGCCCAAACCCCGGGCATGTGCCCTGACCAGGAATCAAACCCGCAGTCTTTTGGTGCACGGACGCTGCCCAACCAACTGAGCCACACCGGCCAGGGCGTTCTCTGTTCCCTTCTGTGTTTGTTTTGTTTTGCATGTTTACTTTATGATGAGATTTGCCTGCAGGAAACATGATGGACAGACTCAGAGAGTTTCCCTATAGTGAGAGCCCCGGGGAACCCCGCCCATGGGGAGAGGCATTGCAGCCCCTGAAGCACCCCCCGTGCCCCTCCCCTGCCCCCCCCCCCAGGAGAACGCCTTTCCCACGCACACGTGACCTCTCCTGGCTCTTCTGCAGAGCTGGCCACGGGGTCTGCTTGCCTGAAGGGCAGGGTCCCCCGCTCGCTCTGGGACTGTGTGAATAGAAGCCCGCAGTCTTGGGGTTCTGCCGGCTGCCTGCGCTCAGCGTCACGTGTTTCCTTTTATTGCTGTGGGGTCCGTGTTAGGAGCCCCCACAGCGCACTGTCGGGGCGTCTCCGCCTCGGGCGGTTTCCATCCGGGGCAGCCAGGTCCCTTCCTTTTCTGTCTCTGACTCTGTTTCCTTCCAGGCAGCTCCACGCCCGGGACCAAATGGCTCAGGGGTCCGGGTCCAGAGTGGCCAACTGGGCCCTGCGGCTTCGGAGGTCCAAGGAGAAGATGCGAGAAGCCTTGCACACCCTGGAGCCCTGGGGGTGGACACTGAAGAGGATCGGGGGTGCGCTGGGGCTAGGGTCCTGGGTCCAAGGGAGGAGGGGCTGGGAGACCGGACTCCTGGGTCCGAGGGAGGAGGGGCTGGGAGACCGGACTCCTGGGTCTGAGGGAGGAGGGGCTGCGGGTCTGGGCTCCTGGGTATGAGGGAGGAGGCTGGGGGCCTGGACCACTGGGTCTGAGGGAGGAGGGCTGGGGACCTGGGCTCCTGGATCTGAGGGAGGAGGGGCTGGGAGGCCG
>NW_006288266.1:119943-120398 GCF_000327345.1 Myotis davidii
ACTGGAGTCCTGTGTCTGAGGGAGGAGGGGCTGCGGGTCTGGGCTCCTGGGTATGAGGGAGGAGGCTGGGGGCCTGGACCCCTGGGTCTGAGGGAGGAGACTGGGGGCCTGGACCCCTGGGTCTGAGGGAGGAGGGCCTTGGGGCCTGGGCTCCTGGGTCTGAGGGAGGAGGGGCTGGGGGCCTGGACTCCTGGGTCTGAGGGAGGAGGGGCTGGGGGCCTGGGCTCCTGGGTCTGAGGGAGGAGGAGCCGGAATCCTGACTCAGCAAGGACCCGGGCCTCCTGCCGCCCCCTGTAGGCCAGTTTGGCGCGGGCACCGAGTCCTACTTCTTGCTGCTGCGCTTCCTGCTGTTTCTCAACGTGCTGGCCTCGGTGCTGAAGGTCTGCATGACGCTGCTGCCCACCTGGCTGGACGGCGGCCCCCCGGGCCCCCCGGATCCCCCGCCCCCCTCGCCC
>NW_006288266.1:120878-122380 GCF_000327345.1 Myotis davidii
TGCTCCACCTCCATCGGCCTCCTGTCCCTGCTGTTGATCCTGCGCCGGTGAGTGACACCCCCACGCAGACCCCGGGCGGGGGTAGGGGTGGGGGTGGGGAGGGTGGTAGAGCCCCCGCCCCAGGAATCCTGAGTCTCGTTCTGGGATCCCTCTCTCTCTCTGTTTGAGTTGAAATCCATGTTTAAAATGCTTCCTAAGTGCTCAGGGCCAGGGATAAAGACGGAAGCTCCCCTCCGCCCCCTCCTGTGGCTGTGGGGTCGGTGCTATTAACAAGGAAGCAAATGAATTACAGCTTTTCTGGAAGGGAGAAGTGCTGAATGGAAAACCAACGGTGGTCGTTTGTTTCATTCATTCATTCATTCATTCATTCCTGCAACGAATACTGAGCAGCTGCTGTGTGCCCTGAGCTGTTCTAGGCAGTTGGCAAAACAGACCATAGAACAAACCAACGGCCCTAGCCGGTTCGGCTCAGTGGATAGAGCGTCAGTCCGGGGACTGAAGGGTCTCGGGTTGGATTCAGGTCAAGGGCACATACCGTGGTTGCAGGCTACCTCCTCGGCCCTGGTCAGGCGGGTGGGGCAGGCAACCAATCGATGTGTCTCTCTCACATCCATGTTTCTCTCTCTCCCCCCCTCCCCTTCCACACTCTCTAAAAATCATTGGGAAAATATCCTCGGGGGAGCATTAACAATAACAACAACAAAATAATAGTTACTCTTTAAAAAAAATAACAAACAGAAAGCAGTAATACATAGAAAACAGATGGGATGGGATGAAAGAGGAGAGATCAGCTCGTTTGTTGTTTTATTTTTGATTAAAAAAGAGTAAAGACCAGGTAGGAAACATTTTCATCTTTTTTAAAAAATATTTTTTATTAATTTCAGAGAGGAAGCGGGAAGGAGAGAGGGATAGAAGCGTCAATAATGAGAAAATCATTGATCGGCTGCCTCCTGCATGCCCCCTACTGGAGATCGAGCCCGTAACCCGTGCATGTGCCCTTGACCAGGAATCAAAAGCGGGACCCTTCAGTCCACAGGCTGACACTCTAGCCACTGAGCCAAACCAACCAGGGCCATTTTCATCTTTTTAAAAAAATACATTTTTATTGACTTCAGAGAGGAGGGGAGGAGAGACAGAAACATCCATGATGAGAGAATATCATTGATCAGCTGCCTCCTGCACCCCCACCACTGGGGATGGAGCCTGCCACCCGGGCATGTGCCCTGACCAGGAATCAAAGCGTGACCTCCTGGTTCATAGGTCGACGCTCTACCACTGGGCCACACCGGCCGGGCCTCATTGAGTCCCTCTATGTGAATCTCTGACCCTTGGGGGTCTCAGTCCCATCTGCATCTCCGTCTCCAGGGCTGGGTATCCCTGTGGGTGTCTGACCGCGGACTCTCTCTCTGGGTCGGTGGCTTCCCCTCTTCCTCCGCCAGGTGGCAGCTCGCCCAATGCCACGGCTCAGGGTGCGCTTTCCCTGTCCCCCCGCCCCCGCTCCC
>NW_006288266.1:122627-123199 GCF_000327345.1 Myotis davidii
CCTGCAACCCGGGCCCGGGGAGGGCGGGGCCTGGGCCTCCGGAGGGGACTGCAGGGGAGATGCTGGGCGGAGCTTTCTCCTAGGGGGCGGGCCTTGGGGAATGAATGGCATCTGAGGAGGCCGAGGTGCGGCTTGAGGCCAAAGGATCAGGGGACGCGCTCGCGGTAGCAGAGAGAGGGGGCCTGGAGCTGCGGGGCTCAGAGCTGAGGAGGGTGTGGCCACGGGGGGCGGGACCTGGGGTGTGGCTTCTGGTGCTGGGTGTGGCCTCGGGGGGCGGGGGCCTGGAGAGCTAAATTGTCCCCTGGAGGCCGGCAGGTGCGGTGCGGCGGTTGAGCCGTCAACCTATGAAACAGGAGGTCACAGTTCGATTCCGGGTCAGGCCGTGCCCGGGTTGCAGCTCGATCCCCAGTGTGGGGAGTGCAGGAGGCAGCAGATCAGTGACTCTCGCTCATCAACGAGTTTCTATTTCTCTCTCCCTCTCCCTTCCACTCTGAAATCAATAAAAAATATATTTTTTAAAGTCATTTTTACTTAAAAAATTGTATCCAAAGACCTAATTAAAAGGAAACATT
>NW_006288266.1:123638-134295 GCF_000327345.1 Myotis davidii
CCCAGGGAGGGGGGAGGGGTCCTGGAACCTACATTTCCAAGGGCGGAGGGGACTGAGGCCTATGTCGCCTGGGATCTTAGGGAGGAGGGTGGTGGCTTGGGTTTGGAGCTCAGACCAAGGGGTGCGGAAGGAACAGGCCGGGGGAACCCCCTCCAGCGTCGGGGCTCCTCCGGGACCCCAGCCTCTCCTCGCGGCCCCCTTTCCCTCCCAGAAGTTGCCCGTTGTCAGCCGGACGCGGCTGCTCCAGCTCGGGGTGGAATACCTGCCGTCCATCTTCATCTCCGGGGTCAACCTGGTGCTGCCGCCCGTGTTGAAGCTCATCACCCGGCTGGAGGGCTACACCAGGAGCCGCCAGATCGTCCATTCAACCCCGGCTCCTTGTCACTGAGCCCCCGTTTCTTTTCTTTTCAAGCTCTTCTTTTTTATTTATTTTTAAAAAATATTTTATTGATTTTTTTACAGAGAGGAAGGGAGAGGGATAGAGAGTTAGAAACATCGATGAGAGAGAAACATCGATCAGCTGCCTCCTGCACACTCGATACTGGGGATGGAGCCTGCAACCCAGGCATGTGCCCTTGAACAGAATCGAACCCGGGACCCTTCAGTCCGCAGGCCGACGCTCTATCCACTGGGCCACACCGGCCAGGGCGAACCTCCATTTCTTCATCTGTGAAACGGGGAGACGGGGGAGTCCTGTCGACACAGGAGGGGCCGGCACTGGGCCCGGGCTGACCCCTCTCCTCTTCCCGGTCAGGACCGTGTTTCTCCGTCTGGCTTCCCTGCTGGTCCTGCTCTTCTCTCTCTGGGATCAGATCACGTGCCGGGGCAATGCCGAGGCCGAAAACTGCAAAGTCTGTGGCTACAATTACAAAGCACTTCCGGTAAGGAGGACGAGGGGCTGGGACCCCAGGTTTTGGAGGACGAGGGCAGGGGTACTTAGAACGCCGTCGCCCGAGGACTGGGGTACGGGTGCCCCCCTAAAACTGAAGGCCCCGGAGGAAGTCTCTCATCCGCTTGTGACTTAGGGACCCGGATGCTCGGGCCCCTGGGTGCCCGGGTCCTGAGGGCATCCTCACCCCTTTCTTCCGCCCTTAGTGCTGGGAGACTCGGCTCGGGCAGGAGATGTACAAACTCCTGCTCTTTGACCTGCTGACGGGCCTGGCCATCATGCTGCTCATCCAGTTTCCTCAGAAGTGAGAGCCCCGCCCCCGCTGTGGCCCCGCCCCTTTAGAGCAGGCCACGCCCCTTTCCGATCCCGCCTCTGACTGCTCCCTTTGCTCTAACTCCGAGGACCCCGCCCCTTCCACATGATAGGTAGTTACTCCCTTTGGCCCCGCCCCCTGGACACCCTCCAGGACCCTGACAGCCCCGCCCCTCAGATAGGCTCACTTCTGATTGGTGAGCACAACGGTGGAGGCGGGGAAACCCCTGGCTGACACGCCCCTGACTCCGTCCCGCCCCTCAGGCTGCTCTGTGGTCTGTGTTCCGGGCCGCTGGGTCGGCTGGGGACCCAGGAATTCCAGGTGCCCGACGAGGTGCTGGGGCTCATCTACGCGCAGACAGTGGTCTGGGTGGGGAGTTTTTTCTGCCCGCTACTGCCCCTGCTCAACACGGCCAAGTTCCTGCTGCTCTTCTACCTGAAGAAGGTGAGGGGCGGGTGGGGGGCACCCGCCTGGAGTTGGAGATGTGGGGGGACCGGGGGGAGCGGAAGGCAGGAGGGATGTGACTGGGTCCTAAGGGAGGTGGATGCTAAGGTCCCAGACTCCTGGATCCTGAGAGAGGAGGGGTCTGTCTGCAGGACTGATTCCCGGATGTGGGAGAAGGAGGGGGTCTAGGGCACCCCAACTTTTAGGTCTGAGGGAAGAGGGGACCCGACTCCTGGATCCTGAGTGAGGAGGGGCCAGGCACCAGGACTCCTGGGTGGGGAAAAACAGACAGACTAGAGAGTTCAGTCGCCGGTGCCTCAGACCCCCTTCTTCCCTTGTCAGCTCACCCTCTTCTCCACCTGCTCCCCGGCCTCCCGCACCTTCCGGGCCTCCACGGCGAACTTCTTCTTCCCCATGGTCCTCCTCCTGGGGCTGGCCATCTCGGCCATCCCTGTGCTGTACAGCATCTTCCTGTGAGTGTGGGAGGCTGACCCCGCCGCCCTCCCCCGGGGTCCCGACTCTCGGCCACCCTCGAACTCTTCCTGTCTCCGACGGCAGGATCCCGGCCTCTAAGCTGTGTGGTCCATTCCGGGGGTACCGGTCCATCTGGGACCAGATCCCGGAGTCGATTTCCAGACTCCCTCAGACCGCCCAGGACTTCCTTTTCTTCCTGGGGACCCAAGCTTTTGCTGTGCCCCTCCTGCTGATCTCCAGGTGAGGGGCCCGGACTCTTGGTGTTTTCAGTTGGAATGTGTGTGATCGGGGCGCCCCGCTGCCTGCGTCCCGGTGAAGAGGGAGGTTGGGGCGGAAGGGTAAACTGAATGAGGGAGGAGGGGGTGGAGCCACAAACTCCTGGGTCTGAAGGAAGGGCGGGGGACCCACACATTGAAGCTATTCCAAGAGCCGTCAGGGAGTGGCTCTGATTCTTGTCGCCTCCAGCATCCTGATGGCCTATACCCTGGCCCTGGCCAACTCCTATGGAGGCCTCATCTCCGAGCTCAAACGGCAGGTAGAGAAGGTGAGCCAGGCCGGGTCCCTGGGCAGGGGTCCTGGGGAGCGGAGACAAGGACCTGGGGGAGAGCAGCTGCCTCACCTCCACCTCTCTAAAATCTTGCAGAATGTTACTTTGCGCTTTAGGGATTAGTAAGTAATAATGAGATTATAAAACCAGGAATGTTTGTGTTCCATGAAAGGTACAGTATTAAAGGTTTTGGAGAAGAGGAAAGAAAATAGGGTGCCCCCCGGCCTGGCTCAGACCCAGACCTGCCCCCAAACCTTTGTAAGCCTCGGCCACGTCATCTGTAAAATGAGAGAATGGAGAGGACCGTCCTTCCGGCCCTGGGACTCTGAGATTTCCGGGGCCCTGCACCCCTGATTGTCCAGGGAACCCCATTCTCGTATCAATAAACACATCAGAGTCAGCTGAGCGCTCTTTGAAACTGGCGAGCGGAACCGGGGGGCAAGGCTTCCGCGGTTCAAGCCAATCACATGTATTGGCCCTGGCGTGCCAGCCAGTCAGAGGCCGCGTCCGTTTAGCGTCAAAAGTGGAAACACTGTGATTGGCTCAGGGCGTTGACGCGAGGCGGTCGCTAGGCGACAGCACGCGTGATTCGAGGCGTTGGGAGGCAGGGGCGTGTCAGCGAATCCAGAACCAATCCGTGGCGGGGGCAGGTATGATAGGGCGGGGCATCCCCTCGCCAATCGGAAGTGCTAGGGGGCGGGCCTGCCAGTCTGTGGACGTCACGGCGCCATGAACATCTTGCCCAAGAAGAGCTGGCACGTCCGGAACAAGGACAATGTCGCCCGCGTGCGGCGCGATGAGGCCCAGGCCCGGGAGGAGGAGAAAGAGCGCGAACGGAGGGTGCTGCTCGCTCAGCAAGAGGTAGGGCTCCGAAAGCGGCCGGGGGGACCCTGGGCCCAGCGCGCAGGCGCCGCGGTAGGCGCCGGAAGTGGAAGCGGCGCGAAGGCGCAGTGCGTCCCGCGCAGAATTGGACGCCCGCGCGTTGGGAACCCGGGAACCTTCCTCGGTCTAGTTTCCTCGACTCTTCGCGAGGCCGGAGCGCTGCCGGGCACAGAGCAGGAGCGTGTGAATAAAGGAACCCCGGAGCAGTTCCCGGAAGCTCGGGTCACTCTGTAGTTTGTAGTGTGTTTATTGAGCGCCTTCTGGATGCCCGTCCCGCGCAGAGCGCTCCACTCGCGACATCCCTGCAGCTCGGGTGGTGGTCGGAGGGGCGCTGCCATCAGCCCCCCCGCCCCCCGGAGCAGAGGGCAGAGGACGCCGCGCCAGAGTGAGGGGCGCGAGCCAAGGCCTCTCCGTGGGGAGCCTTCGCACTGCCGGTCCACCCCCCACCCCCACACTGGAGACGCGCTCCCGGTGTAGCTCCTTCACCTGCCCGGTGCACACCTGGTGGTCCTCAGCGCTGGCTGGGAGGCAGCCTGGGCTTTTTAGATTCACGTGTCAGTAGAGATTGGAAACCGACTGGGAGCCGGCCAGGTAGCTCAGTTGGTTACAGCGTTGTCCCCCATACAAGGTTGTGGGTGCGATCCCCAACCAGGGCGCATACACGTAACCACCAGTGAATGCTTCGGTGAGTGGAACACATCGATGTATCCCGCCCTGGCTGGTTTGCTCAGTGGATAGAGCGTCAGGCTGCAGACTGAAGGGTCCCGGTTCGAGTCCAGGCAAGCGGGCTCCATCCCCAGTGTGGTACCTGGAGGAGGCAGCCAGTCAATGTTTCTCTCCTTCTCTAAAATAAAAAATATATTTAAAAAATCAAGGTATCTTTCTCCCTTTCTGTGTTAAAAAAATTAAAAGTTCGACTTGGGCAGTGACTTGGAGCCCGGCCTGGAACTCAGATCGCCTGTCCTGATGTTTGGCTGCCTCCACGGTTATCTGTTGTGTCACAGACTGGGAAACCCTCTGGCATGTGGTTGAAAGGCATCTTACAAACCAGGCGCCTCATTTCCCCTCCTCCCCAGGCCGGGAAGGTGCCTCTCCTGGGCCCCAGCACAGTTCTCTGGGGCAGCACCGCATTCGCGGTTCCTCCAATCACATCTAGCTTCTGAATGTTCTGCCCATAACTTTCTCCCCCCAGGCCCGCACAGAATTCCTGCGGAAGAAAGCCAGGCATCGGAACTCGCTACCGGAGCTCGAAGCAGCAGATGCGGGGGCCCCGAGTTCTGGCCCTGTGGACCTGTTTCGGGAGCTGCTGGAGGAGGGGAAAGGGGTGACCGGAAGCAACAAAGAGTATGAGGAAGAAAAGCGACAGGAGAAAGTAAGCCGGCCTCACTCACTCATGTCAGGCAGGGAGCAGCGGGGAGGGGCGCTCTGCCCTCAGGTGCCTAGGACAGGTGGGGACCAAGTGAGCTAATGGAGACCCAGAACAGACTGAAGGGGGCGCAGGGAGTTCTGGTCGTAGCCCTCCAGGCGAGGAGGCTTGGGAGTGGAAGCTGGTCACTCCCCCCACCCCTCCCTGCCCCAGGCCTGAGGCTGCAGGCACAGACCCGATGTCAGGACCGGGAAGGGATCTGAGCTTTGTAAAATGAATCAGATCCTGTCCTCCCCCTGCCTCAGCCACTTCTCTGCCTGGCTGGCTTGTTCAGATTTCTGTCCTCCAAGTGCCTCCCCCTCCCCGTGCGTCGTTAGAGCCGCCACCGCGCCCGGTGCAGGACCCCACCTGTGTTGGTCCCGTGTCTCCAGCACGGAGCAGAGTTGGCTCATGACAGGCCCTCAACACTTGGCTGAAGGACAGGTTCCGCCCCCGCAGCCACAGGTGTCCGTGTTACCACACCCAGGGCTCCCTGTGGGGAGACACCTGACCATCTTCCGGCTTCCTGTCGCCCCAGGAGAAGCAGGAGAAAGCGCTGGGCATCCTGACGTACCTGGGCCAGAGCGCGGCCGAAGCCCAGACCCAGCCCCCTTGGTACCAGCTGCCCCCGGAGCGAGGGGCGCCCCCGCCCGGCCCAGGACCAGATGTGAAGGTCAAGAACCGCCTGGACCCTCTGCTGGAGATGCAGAAACATTTGGGGAAGAAGAGAAGGCTCAGCGGTGACCACGGCGGACGCAGCAGAAAGGAGGCGGGGCCTGAGAAACAGCGGCCCAAAGAGTGAGGAGGGAGCCCCGTGGGCGCCAGGGGCCCTGGGACAGGCTGGAGGCGGGGCAGCGGTGGTTCTCAGCGACCCTGGGGGCTCGGCAAGGTCCCGCCTGTTCTCACAGCCACACCATTTAGCTTCTCACTTCGTAGTGGTTCCGGGGCTGCATGAGTGACGTGGGAGGGTCCACTGCTCTGATGGCCGGTGGGACCCACGCTTGTTTTCACTTCTAATGTTAACATTATCAGAGGCTCTACAACCCAGGGACACGGGAGCTCTATGGGGTCCTGGAGCTTTGAGAAGCGCAGGGTCAGAGCAGAAGCAGGCCTGTCGCCAGGATGGCAGACCCGAGCACAGCAGGGGAGATGAGGCTGAGAGCCCGGGTGTGTGCAGGGTCACGCAGCTGATTAGCAGGAGCCTCTCCTGGTCTGAAGGGGCGCCTCACTGTTGGGACTGGGAAGGACAGAGGCCCACAGGGCGGCACAGGTCCTGGCCCCTGGCAGGAGGTCCGTTTCCTGGTCCCAGAGTCTCCAGGAGCCAAGGCCAGGAGCATGTCAGATGCAGGCGGGGTGTGGGGGGTGGTGGCTGCTCCCTCTTGAGGGAAGTGGGGCCGCCCAGCTTCCTAACCCGATTCTCCTTCCCCCAGATCCCCGTCCCTGGACCAGCTTCGAGCCGAACGCCTTCGGCGGGAAGCCGCTGAGAGGGCGCGGGCAGAGGCCCTGCTGGCCCGGGTCCGAGGGGGGTCACAACAGGAGGAGCCGCCAGAAGAGACAGACGATCGGCGGAGGCGGTACAACTCCCAGTTCAACCCCCAGCTGGCCCGGCGCCCCCGCTGGCAGGACCCCCCTCTGGCTCACTGACTCCCGAGGGGTACAGGAGAGGCTGCTGCCGCCAGCCGTCATATAAAACTATTTATTCATAAATATTTTCCAAAATGAAAATAGGTTTACCAAAAAATGTCCCTCAACTCGAGAGGGGAGGAGGGGGCAGCCCTCGCCCCCAGGCCCCCAGGCTGGGGCTGAGAGGAAGAGAAAACCTCCCGGCCCCTCCTTGCTTCCTGGGGGAGGGGGCTGCCCCATGGCCTGGGGCCTCCCCATCTTCCAGGGCAGAGCCCTCGGGGCAGGGAGTCAGCATGCTGGGGTGGGGTGGGGGCGGGCCGGTGTCACTGGAGGTCCCGGTCCTCCAGGTAGCGGTACTCGAAGGTGAAGCCTTCCTTCTTGCGCTGGCCCCACTTCTCGTAGTCGAAGTAGATGTAGGTGCCCTGGCCAGGGAGAAGGCGGTCAGTGAGCAGACGGAGGTGCTTGGGGGCGGGGCCGAGCTGACAAAGGGGACTGTTCTCAGGGCCATGGAGGTGCCAGGCCCTGACCCTGCGCCCTCCGGCATGGCATGCTCTTCTCTCTTCTCGGGCAGGAAAGGTGACCACGCCCACTTTAGGGGAAGCAGAGGTCACACACAAGAGCAGGGCCTTGGCCCCCCACTTAGCCAAGTCCTGCTTCTCAGGAGGCTGTGGCGCCCTAGCACTGCATCTCCGCCCCCGAGGCCAGCACCCCAGCTAGATGGACAGGCTGTGTGCGCACTGGCGGGCACTGGTGCCTGGTGGGCGGGTCTTTCTGGAGGAGCGATGCCTGGAAATACACTAACTTGGCAGGTCCTTTGGACCCAACCAGGAGGGGACAGGTCTGGAGGTCAGAGGCCTGCGGGAATGGGGCCGGGCTCTGAGCGGCTGAAATGCTTCAAAGAACCTGCAGGAACCGAGGGGAGCGGGCTGTCCTCTGAGGACACGACCATCAGGCACCAAGTGAAAGCACGCTGGGACAAGTGCAGCGCGCCCAGGACCCTCCGTGGCAGGCACCCGTCACGTACACACGTGACTAACTCGTTCAATCCTCACCACTGCGTAAGGGGGGCCCGTCACCCCGTTTTTACAGAAAATGGAAATGGCACAGGTTTCAGTGCCTTGCCAGGGCCCCGGCAGGAGGTGGGTCACGCCCAGGTTGAGTCCCCTGAGCGTTCTGTAAGGAGTCCATCATTGGAACTGGAGAAGGCCATTCAGACAGTACCAGCTTCCCATTCGCACTTGCTGAGTGAGTGCTAGGCACACACAGGGAGGCGGCGGCCAGGCCCTGGGCAGCGTGGCCGTGGCGGGCGGCCAGGGCCAGGCTGTGTGGCTGGGGGAGGTTCCCTGAGGAAGGGGCGTTTAGGCCAGGGGTGACTAGGAGTTGCTTAGTGTGAATGACGGACGGAGCTGAACTGGCCGCAGGGTGGGGAGGGGAGGGGCCACACCTGCTCGAACTCGTCCGTGATGGTCTTGGGCTCCTCGTGCCTCTGGAACCACATCATGTACTTGGTGTGGAACCGCCACGACTGCTTCTTCAGGGCCTTGGCTGCCAGGTACTGCGCCTTAGTGCCCTGGGGGAGGAAGGGTGCAGCGGGGGGTCAGGGGACCCCCCAGATGGGAGGGGCAAGGGAATGGGCAGGGCATCTGGGCTGACCCCGGGCCCCGCCACAGACCAAGATGGGCTGGACCCTCCAGCAGGAGCCAGGCGGGGCACAGAACATACCAGTGCTGGCCAGAAGGAAAAGGAGACAGGAGGTGGGAGTGCTTCCAGAGAAGCTTGGAGAAGGAAGAGAGACTAATGCATGAGGAGTGCCCGGAGGAGGCGGCCTAGGCTTCCCAGGCGGGATGAGGGCGGAGGCTACGCGTGACGCCCGGGGGTCAGAGAGAGGCTGCCCGCGGGGACAGCTAAAGGGGACGGGCACAGGGGTGGGCAACCTAGCCCTCCGCCTCAGCCATTCTGACCCCCCTGTGCTGAAGTGGGGACCAGGACGGGTTTGGTTTGGGGGGGCCCGGGACTGGGGGAATGGGGAGGGGTGCGGTCCCGGTGGCCGCAGTGGGGCACCCACCTCACCCCTCCAGCCCGAGGGGGGACAGCGGCGGCGGCGGCGAGGGCAGGGGTTCCGGGGGAGGTACTGTCTGTGGGGGACGGGTGTGTTAGTGCCAGTGCCTGCCACCCCTGCTGTATCGGGGTGGCAGAAGGCCCCCACCCCGCTCTCACCCGCCCCACCGCCCGGGGATCAATGGGAGCGTCTGTCACCTGACCGCCCAGCCTGAACTCCTCGTCCCCACCTACCGTGGAGCCCACGTCAGGTGCCCAGCAAGCTTTACTGGTCTCAGGGCTGGGGACCAGTTCCCCACCCCAGCCTCCTCCCTAGACTTGGGTCCCCTCCCCGCAGCCCCTCACCTGATCCGCTCAGAGTCCGAGGGGTGGGGCATGTGGTGCCAGGCGGCCTCTTCCATGGCCTGCTGGTAGAGCTGCTCCTTGGTGAGGGGCACGGGGCCCAGGGGGCACACCCCCAGGGACAGCGGGATGTTCACCTCGGAGAGCTGCAGAGGCGGCTGGGCCGAGGCCGGGGGAGCTGCCGTGCTGCTCAGGATGATGTCTGTGGGGAGGGCAGGGCCAGGCCCGTGGGTGAGGCTGGGTGGGCGCCCTTCCTCGCTGGGCTGCCCCCACAGCTCCAGGACCCTCACCTCGCTCAGTCAGGTGCAGCGTTGGCACGGGGTCCTCGATGGCGGAGCTGAGAGCTGCCCTTTCTGCCATGGACTTCAGGGAGCTCAGGGGCTCGGGGGCCTGGGGAGGGAACAGGTGCCTCAGGCCCGGGACAGAGGGCTGGTGCGGGGACTCAGGCGGCACCCTCATCTCCTCGGGGGAGGGTGGCACAGCCAGAGCCTTTAGTGCGAGAGTGTTCGCTGCGGCCCTAACAGGGGGACTGGCCAGGGAAGCACCCCCAGCAGAGCCGGACATGCGCTGATACTGCAGACATTGCAGGACGGGGCACACAGAGAAGAAACCACCTGCTGTGCACGTGCAACACCCCTCCTCCAACGCGCGGAGCACCTCCTCCTGCCGGCATCACCCTCTGCGCCCCAGCCCGGCCGTCCTCGCCGCCCAGACCTTCACAGCACCTCCGTCCTCTCTCCCCGGGCCCCGGGTCCTCTCCAAGGCTCCCACCACTCACCCCAGCAGTCCCTCCCTGTGGGGAGTGCTCGCTCTGGGCCAGGCTCCCAGGAGCCTGACATGGTTCCCAGCCTTCCAGCCCATGTCACCTGTGGTGACTGCCGAGTCGGGTGGAGGGGGAATAGAGGGCAATGCGGGCTTGGACCCGGGCAGTGTCATCACGCTGCCCGTGGAGCCGGGTCTAACCCACAGGGTCCTGCTGATGGCGATCAGGACCCCTGCCCTCAATGGCAACACCCTACCAGGTCAGGCAGTCGGCCTGCACCCCCTCCTGCAGAGAGGACACCCCTTTCCTCCTCTCTCTGCTGAACTCCCCCCCACCCCAGCCTTCTAACGACCACTCCGACACGAGCCTGCCTAGAACTCAGCAGACACCCACTTCTCTTCGTCAGCATTTCCTGCCACTGTGACCCCACCTGCCCCATCCGGTCGCCGCTCAGTCACACCGCCCAAGAGGCCCTGCAGGGCCGTCGCCACAGGTGAAACCACAGGGGCCAAGTGCACTCCCACCCGGCGGGGGCTGTCCGCACAGAAGGCGGTACTGGTTGCATTCACACACAGCACAGACGCCAGAGCAGACGTCCGCAGGCGTTTCCTCAACTAGGTGACTTCCTCCAGGGAGCAGGAGGGCTGAGAGCTGGACAGTGTGTGTGTGAATAAAGTATAATGTGTCTTAAGGGGAGAAATGGAGACAGAACTGGAGGGAGAGAGGATGGTGGGCACCCGGAGAGCAGGCAGCAGGCGAGTGAGCACCACCAGGCACAGGGCAAGGCCAGGGGAGCAGTGGGGGTGGGGGGGTGGAGACCCCGAGACAGTGAGGGTGCAGGAGGAAGGAAAAGACCAGAGAGAAAGCAGTGACGGTGTGAGGAGTGGAGCCGGGGGTGGCAGTGGAGGCCTGGGGTG
>NW_006288266.1:134817-136156 GCF_000327345.1 Myotis davidii
GGGTGGGGGTGGGGGTGGGTGTGTGCAGCAAAGGTCTGGGCAAAGCTGGCAGGGGCAAGACACACAGGCTTTGCACCCACCTTGATCTCCGGGGCAGCGCTGAACTGCGGGGGTCCGTTGAGCAGGGCGCCAGCTGCCTTGGCATCACTGAAGCTGGGTGTCGGGGAGCTGGGAGGGTTCACAGGAAGTGGCACGAGGAGGCTGGGTCCCCCAGCGTTGTTCCCTGAGCCTGGGGCTACGCCCCCAGCGCCTGCTGGGGCAGCTGCACTGGATTCCTTCCTGGAGAGAAGACAGAAGGGGGGGCTCATGGGAGTGTCCCCACGGTGAGACGGACAGGAAGGGTGACGAGGGAGGGAGAATAGGGAGGAGACCAGCCGCAGCAGAGGAACCGCGAGGGGTGGGCGAGGGACGGAGGGAAGGGCTCTCTGGGAGGAAGAGCCGCCAGGTGGGAAGACTCGGCGCTCCCAGGAGACCGTGCCCCCGACATCCACTACGAAACAGGGCAGCCTCTGAACGGTCCATGGAACAGGGTGTGAGAGTGGGCGTTCCAGCCACAGGATGTGCCTCAGGCAGACAGCCCTTGGGAGCCCCCCAGAGAGGAGGGGTGAGTGGGAACAGGCTCCCCGAGGTCCCACCCAGGGGGGAAGCTCTCGTGGGGCGCTGTCCTGGGCATCGGGGACCAGGGGAAGGTGGCTGGGGATGGGAAAGAGGATTTTGGGGGGGGTCTTTCACTTTGGGGAGCAGACAGAGCCCTCCATGGAGTCAGGTGACGGTGGGGCAGGAACAGAAAAGGGGGGCTGGGGCCAAACCAGAGCTCCTCCGGGAAAGAGGAAGTCAGAGTGCCCAAGGGGGTGTGGGCTGAGAGCCCCGTCAGTGAGGAACGCTTTACGTCACAAAGGGCAAAGCTGGGGGACCCATGCCCTGTGTCCCAGACCGAAAGAGGTGGGACACGGCTCGTGGGGGTGCCAATGGGCAGGGCAAGGCCTGTGTCCACACCATGGGCAACAGTGGGTATCCCGTGCCTGTGTGTGCCTGTCCCCAACCCCGACAGAGGCCGACACTCACGAGGTGCTGGAGGGTGGGTTGTGGGGGCCAGATGGGGGGCCCAGAGCCTGGCTGCTGGCACTGCTGCCCCCACTGCTGCTGAGAGCCACCTCCGCCGGGCTGTCCGCTACGACGGAGCTGTAACCTAGGGGAAGGAAGAGGGGATGAAAGAAGCCACCGGCAGCTCCCCCAGCACCCCGCTCCCCAGCACCCGCTGCTCCCCAGGACCCCCTGGTCCCCAGCACCCGCTGCTCCCCGGCACCCTCTGCTCCCCAGGACCCCCTGCTCCCCAGCA
>NW_006288266.1:136489-139470 GCF_000327345.1 Myotis davidii
TTGGCTGGAGACTGCGGGTGGGAGAGAGGAGGTCAGGGCCCGCGGGCCAGCAGGGATGCCATGCCGAGCCTCCGGCACCTTCCCGGGGCTGGGTGGCCTCACCGAATGGCTTCCACAGCCCCCTTCATGCTTCAAACACCGATGCCTTCCTAGCCCCACCCAGCGCCCCGCCCTGCCTGCGCCTGTCCCCACAACGTCCCCCAGAGGGATGTGACACACACAAGAGAAACCCGCTGTCTGTGACACGGCCAAGTGCAAACACCTAAGGCCTCGCATGAGGCGAGATGGAACCAGCCCGAGCCCAAGAGAAGGGAAGAGCTGCACTGGACGGTGATCCCACACATCACGTAGAGGGCTAAGCACCTCGTGGGCGCATGAGCACCACCCCGGAAGCAGGCTGGTGGCGCGCCCACGGCGCCCCCGAGCCAAGCTGCTGGCAAAGACTTGCTCTTGGCCACCTGGGCCTGCCATCCCGATGCCCCGGCCCCTTGTGCTCACCACACACCCAGCGGGACACGTGCCGACTCCTTCCTGGCACCTCACAGCCTCACCACTGCCTGCCTCAGGGCCCGGGACGGCCCTCCCGTGGCCCACGGAGAGCTAGGGCCTGGGGCCTGCTCCGCTCCCACCGGGAGACACCACTCAAGCAGCGTCTCCCAAGGTGTGCTGCCCGGGAGGCGCTGATTCGCGGGGCCACCAGGGGAGAAAGGAACCTGAGTGCTTCCCCCTGGGAAACCCAGCAGACCCGGCACAGCGCAGCCAAGACCCAGAACCTCCCAGAGAAAGGGCCTGCATGCCTGACCCCGCGGGTCCCGGGCTGGTCGGGCCCTTTCCGAGGCTGCACAGGGTCCCTCTGGGCTCCCGGCCCTCCACCCTCAGCCCTGCGCTCACAGCCGGCCCTGCACACCTGGCGGGCTCACGGGCGGCACTCTGGGTTTCACTGATGCCTGCTACCTGCCACCACCTGCCCCAGGAACGTCACCCCTCCCCACTGGGCAAGCTCGTCTCCCTCCACCCAGGGCAAATACGCCCTCCGGAGCAGCTTCTGACCTCCCTGCAGCGAGGCGCCCGGGCCACGCCTGGACCACAGCCCCTGCCTGCCTGCCCCTGGCCCCTCAGGGCAGCCTGTCCCAGAGCCCGCACTGCGGCCATCCTCAGGCTTCAGTGCACCTTGGGAACCAAAGAAGGAGCAAGCGACAGCCCCTCAGACCCACCTGGCTGACTTCACTGTCCGTGGAGCGTCCCCTCTTCTTGTCATCTTCAGAGTTTTCCTGAGGTGAGGGAGGCACAGTCAGAAACGCGTCATCTCTGAACCCCCAGGGACCTGTAACCAGCTGACCCCTCGGGCCTCAGAGCATTCGAGTCCCTGGGTCCCTATCTCACTGGGGATTCTCACTGGGAACCGAAGCCCTGCTCCCAGGTCGTCTCCCGGAGCCAGCACCGCCCGCCAGCCTCCTCGGGACTGCAGGTCCGACCTCTGCCCAGCCTCCCACCTCCACACCCAGCACCCCGTGTGGCCGCCCATCTCCTCAGCTCTCTGGGGCCCTCCATACCCCACCACAGGCCCTGAGACCTCACCCCCCGAGCGGGGCCGGGCCAGGCCTCACCGTGGTGCAGTTGGCCGGGCTGGGCGGGATGGGCGAGCTGGAGGTGGTGGAGGTGGGCGTGCTGCTCGACTGGTTGAAGATCTCGTCCTCCATGTGACTGTGGCTGGGGGGGGAGGTGGCGACCAGCGCCTGTGCTGTGGGACAGGGGAGGGGTGTGCTGAGCTGGCTGGGGCGCCCCCTGCCCGGCCCCACCGCCCTGCGCACGCAGGTCACCCCTGGGCCTCACGAATGTCCTCGAGGTCCAGGTCGTCGTAGAGGAACTCGTTCTCCTCGAAGTCGGGGTCCTGAGAGGAGTCGACGTAGTACTCCACATCGTCCTTGATCTTGCGGATGGCGTCCACCAGGATGGAGTCGTTGTCCAGCATGCGCAGGATGGTCTCCAGCATGCGCACGTGGTAGCGGTGCTTCTCGATGTGCCGCTTCAGGCCCTCGATCCGGTCCTGCTTCTGCTGGTGAGCCCAGGGCCAGCTCAGGGGCTGCGGGCGCCGCCCAGCCCTCCTGCCCCACAGAACCCGTCCTCAGTCCCACTCGGGCCCCCCCTGCGTGGGCAGTGTGCAGCCTGCCCGCCCTGCCCCCCCGGGATCCCACGGCTGCCCAGACGTCCCTGCAGACCTGGCGAGGACTCGGAGACCCTGTGCCTCCCACAGCCTGGTCCCGCGTGTGCCCCTCGACTGCCTGGACCTCCCACCTCTGCTGAGGCCCCCACATCCTGTCTGGCTCCCACAGTAACAACGATGACCCCACTCGAGAGAGCTTGCGGTTTACAATCACAGCCCTTGTCACGCCATGCCCCACCCTAGCTGTGCCCGCTGAGGAGCCCAGAATCTGAAGCCTGGTCCCAGGCACTCCAGGGACCTCCTCCAGAGGCCCCCATTCCCTTTGGGATTTGACACCTTAATCCCAAGTCTAACCCCCTCTCTGCATGGACCTGTTACATGACCACGCGCCACTTAACAGGGACATGTTCTGAGAATGTGTCGTCAGGCACTGACGCAGACCTGGAAGGTCCGGCCTACCCCACCCCAGGCTGCCTGGTACAGCCTGCTGCCCAGGGCTACAGCCTGTCCACCCCGTTCTGTGCTGAGCGGTGTAGCAACTGTAACACCACGTAAGTATTCGTGTATCTAAACATCCCCACACAGGAAAGGCACAAGAACACAGCGCCAAGCGTCACGTGTGCAGGTGCCTGTGTGTGTGCACGCACTGGAGTAGCGGGGGGAGGGCCGTGGTGAGAGTGAGTGGAGAGAGGAAGAGAGGGAAGGAGGGAAGGGAGATCAGAAATCAAGAGGCCCAGGAAGGTAAAGCTGGAGATGAGAACAAAGGGAAGGGCTTGGCAGGGGGAGGGGTGATGGGGACAGAGCCGGAGGGGAGCAG
>NW_006288266.1:139593-144639 GCF_000327345.1 Myotis davidii
CAAGGGAAGTGAGTGTGTGCACACGACCGTGTGCATGTGTGCGGTGCGGGCGGGGGCAGGCTCCGGGGCGCCCCTCCTTGCACAGGGTGGGAACTGCACGCTGAGCCTCCTCCACTTAAACCACCGCCCAGGCAGCAACTCCATCATCGTAGTTGGGTCCAGCCTTTCCTTTCAACACCACAAGTCAGCCTTTGCTTACAATGTTATCAGCTCATGGCCCACCCGCACGCAGACCCTCGCTGACTGGAACATTACTCAGCACGTGGCTCTGGCCCCCTCCGAGCCCGGTCCCCAGAGCCCTCGGCTCTCACACCTCCCACACCGTGTCTGCACCTCCGTCTGGCAGGCCAGCCCCGCGCCGGCTCCGAGGGCAGCTCTGTTCCCTGTGCTGCCCATGCCAACAGCAGGGTCTGCACCCTGCGAACTCACAACCTGCATCCTGGCTTCTGGAGCCCGAGGCCCGAGCCTCCGGCCGTCCCAGGCCTCACTGCTCCTCGGCCGCATGCACTGTCCCTCCTGCCTCGCCTGCCTGTACCCAGTCCCCTCCTGGGGACCCAGGGCTGCAGCTGCTGGGCCTCCCACCCCGGCCCGACAGGTCTCACACTGTGCGACCCAGGCAGAACTCTTCCCCTCCCCCCACTGCTCCTCCTCCTCACCAGACCATTCACCCAGAAGGCACTGGGCCTGCCTCACCTCCTCCCTGCACCAGCCCAGTCAGCTAGGCCCTGACTCCACCAGCCAGCCCACCCCACCCCACCCTCAGGGTGCCGGCCCCACTCACATCCTTGTCGCCCTTCTTCTTGCGCGTCTGCACCGACAGCGACTCCACTTCGCTCTCAAACTGGTCCACCTGCATGTTTAGGGTGTCGATCGTGTTCTGGGGGAGGAGGAAAGGCGGGGTCAGCCAGCGTCCCCTGCGATGCCTGGGGCAGGGCCCCGAGGTCACCTCTTCTCGGCCTGACTCACCGTGAGCCACTGGCCGACCTCCTCCTTCTCCTTCTGGGCGGGGTCCACCTTCTGCGCCAGGCCCAGGCCCTCCTTGCTGTAGGCTTTGGTTTTGGTCTCTCGCTCCACGACCTTGACCCCTCCCCTCCTCTTCTCAGGACCTCGGGGCCCTCCCGCCTCAGAGGCCAGGCCCTGCTCCTACCGTCTCAATGAGCTTGCGGTTGTCTATGAGCTGCCTCTTGTCCTTGATCTCGTTGGACGCTACCCATGTCTTGATCTGGTCCCTCAGCCGCTGCAGGGAGAAGCCAGACAGTCAGACTCCTCGGCACCCGGGCACCGAGGCCCCGGCCCTCCTCTGCCTGGGACCCAGCAGTCCACTCTCCCGTCCCACCACCCTCAGGACACAGGCGTCCCGGCCCCCAGCCCCTCACTTGAAGCTTCTTAATCTCCTTCTTTAGGTCAGCCTCATACTTTTCTTTCTGGTTCGCGTTGGCTGCATTGTGGAGCTGGGGAGGAGAGAACGCACGCCGTCAGCGTGGGACTCGCGGCCCCAGTGCCCACGCCAGTCTGTGCCGGGGACGCTGGGACCCCCCAGGATGGGCTGCCCTAGTGCCCACGTGTCTCTATGTGCCCGGGACTCTGAGGACACCCCCCAACCCATCTCAGAGCTGCTTCCCTCAGTCCTCAGCACCCCCTCCCCAGACACCCTGCTCGCTGGAGACCCAGGTTCGTAGGCCCAGACCAGTACCTTCTGCCAGATGTCTTCAAACTGCTCGACGCCCTCGGACACCTTCTTGAGGCAGCGGTCAATCTCACCTGCGGAAGGAAGGAAGGAGGGAGGGCAGTGAGCGCCTGCCGGGCAGCAGGCACCCAGGAGGAGCTCCGAGGGCCCGTGGCCGCAGGTGTGGGCCGCCACCAGTACCTTGGAGTTTGCGCTTGTCCGCCATCTTCCCTGCCCTATAGGCGCACTCTCTTCATACTCTCGTGGAGACAGACGCTGCTGGGAGAGAGGGGGAAGGAACACACATTTACTCTCTGGTTGGTGCAAACCCAGACAGGAGAGGCTGGGAAGAGGGGCTCAGGGGACGGGAAAGGGAGGAGGAATCTACTATCGATGACAGGACCTGGCCCAGTTCTCCATGCTGCCTCACCTGCCCAGCACAGGCCTGAACTTTGTTAAAACGAGGAAACACAGATACTTTTGTGTACGTGTGACCCAGGAAGTGGAAAATTCCTAGAGTGTGGGGCACCTGGCCCCAGATGACACTCCAACGCCTTTATCAGAGCAGAAAAGGGCCGCGCACACAGCTGCCTGCCGGGACGAAGGTGAGACCTGGAGGCCTCACTTCCTACCGAGGGGTCGGGGACGCAGGGGACTAGCCCCTAACACCCGAGAGGCACCCTCAGCCACGTCGGGAGGCACAGAACAGCTGCGCCCCCCAGAGAAGGGCCGGCACCGAGTGTGTGAGCTGTAAGGGTCAGAGGGGGCGTGGGGGGCAGACACGCCGTAACCGGGCAGCGCTAACCCCCCCACCGACAGGGCTGGGTCCCAAGTAGAAAAAGTCTATCCCAGAGCGATGCTGAAACCAAAGGAGACAACATGCCCACCCTCAGGGACCACAGCCAGAAGGGCCGGGTCTGGGGCAGGCAGCGACCCAAGGGGCCGGGAGGAGAGCTCTGCGGGAGACGAAGGGTGAAAGGGGACCTTCGCCGAGAGGAGCTATCTGCACGCAGGAGGGAGTTACATATCAGAGCATCGGAAATGGAGACTCGGAAACACACACCGCCAGGGCAAGCACCCAGGACTCAGAGGGGCACCTGCACCCTGAAGAACTCGCAGGCACCCCAGGGGGGCTGAGGCCCTCAGGGGTCACCAGGAGCTTTGCCTGGGGGAGGAAGCTACACCTTAGGGCCCGACATCAAGACCAGGGGAGAGCGGGGCCTGGCAGCGAGGGTTACACACGAGGACTCCCGACGCCAGGCTGCCCCCCGAGAGGCGGCCTCTACTGAAAGGCCCAGCGCCCTGGGCTCCGAGGTGGGGGACGAGGAAGAGGGAGCCCTATGCCAACGACCGAGCCTCAACCCAAGCAGTCCCCGCCCACAGGGGGACACTCAGCACCGTCCTGCGGCTGCGCGGACACTCAGCACTCCACTCGCAAAGTGGCCGGAACCTGTCACTCCTAAGTTCACAGTCAGCACTACCTCCCACGTGGCCAGAGAGCAGGCCTCGGACCGGGCGGGGGCCCATAGAGACGGGCAGGCCCCTAACCTCAGGGAGGCCCCCCACAGGGACCCCTCTGCATGGGGGCAGTGGGTGTGGCACCTGGGGCTTGGAGGGCGAACACTGCTCTGCAACAGGCCCAGCCAGAGAACCTGCCACTCTCAGCCCAGGGCCAGCTGACCGGCCAAGGAGGGGCCGAGCCCGACCGCCCAGCGCCAGGACAGGAAGCAGCCGTACAGCCCAGGAGAGGGCCGCCCAGAGGGAACTCAAGGAGCACATGGGGCCCAGACCCCAACATGCGGCTGAGGGGCCCAGAAAAGCCTCTTGCTGCCCAGGGTGGAACGAGAACAGGATGTCACACGAGAGCGCGTGCTCCCTGCCTCTCCCCAGGACGCAGACACCGCGGATGCCCCTACACAAGGTGCTGCACACGCTCCTGGGCAGGGAGGCCGCTCCACCCCCCTGAGGGTCGGAATGCCTGGCAGGGAGGAGCTGACCCCCTAGAGCAGTGGTTCTCAACCTTCCTCATGCCGTGACCCTTTAATACAGTTCCTCATGTTATGGGGACCCCCAACCATAAAATTATTTTGTTGCTACTTCATCACTGTCATGTTGCTACTGTTATGAATCGTCATGTAAATATCTAATATGCAGGATGGTCTTAGGTGACCTCTGTGAAAGGGTCGTTTGACCCTCAAAGGGGTCGCGACCCACAGGTTGAGAACCGCTGCCCTAGAGGGTAGGGACTATAGGGACTGCAGCCGCGAGTCCTGAAGGAGTTGGGAGCCCGGCACCAGGGGAACCAGAGCCCGAGCCCGGGGAGAAGGTTTCAGGCAGAACCTCCAAGGGACACAGCCGAGACCCGGACAGGACATGCGTGACCTGGGCGGCAGCTCCTCCAGAGAAGGGCCAGCAGACAGCCCCGGACACCTGTGCCCTGGAGACCGGGCACTCCAGCGGGCGGGGGCCTCGGCCACAGAGGAACACCCCACACCGAGGTCCCCAGCAAAGGACATACATACGCTCTGGGAATCCTCCCAGACCCCCCTAGGAACTGACCCCCTAGAGCTGCGACCCTTTCATACAGTTCCTCATGTTGTGGGGACCCCCAATCATAACATTATTTCTGTGACTACTTCATCACTGTAACTTTGCTACTGTTTGGATCGTCATGTAAATATCTGATATGCAGGATATATTTTCATTGTTTGCGACCCACAGGTTGAGAACCGCTGGTCCAGAGGCAGGCTCATCCCGATTCAGGAACCAGCGCTGAGGGTGGGCGAGTGAGAAGCTCTCCACGCCGGGAGCCAACGCTCAGGAGATGAAAGGCCCCGACTAAGGGAGCCCCCCGACTTCCCCTGGGGGTGGGGAGAGCTGTCACACAAAGGCCCCAGGAAGAGCAGGGCTGAGTCCAGGGGACGGACACCTAGGCCCCCCCCCCCTCCCCAGGACGAGGACCAGGACGGGGGCCACTGCGAGGTGATGCTGGGAGGCGATCCTGGACCCTGGGGCCCACCTGGGAGAGGGGACACCACAGGACTCTAGTCCAGGGAAAGTGACAACACACAGGGGGTCGCTCCCCCATCCCAGGCTCCTTCCTCCACAGCGAGGAGCCTGAGCCATCAGCGCCGGGCAGACGCACTAGCCCTGCGCCCCTGCCCCTGCCCCTGGGAGGGGGGGCTCAGCAGGGACAGACAGAGGGGCCAACACCCAAGCAGGCGGACCGCCCCCCGGGGAGAAAGCACAGCCCCCACCCCCACCCCAACATCGCACAGGAACCTCATTCCCTGAGGTGCCAGCAGGGTGGGTGGGGGTGAACCCCGGCTCTCAGACTGGGGACACCGAGAGGGTTCTTCGGAGCTGCGAAGCTTACACGT
>NW_006288266.1:145427-149475 GCF_000327345.1 Myotis davidii
GGGCCCGGTCCAAGATGGCGGCGGCGGAGGAGGCCTCCCCTCCGCTCTTCTCGTCTCTGGCGCCGGCCCGCCCCCAAGCCCCGAATAGAGCCCTACCATTGCTCCTGCTGCACGTCGCTCCTGCCGGTCGGGCGCGTGCGATTGGTCTTTGGCAGGGATGTGTTCGGCCCCCTCCCACCGATTGGACAATTGCTTCAAGGCGCGGCGTTCGATTGGCCTCCCGCGCAGGCTACTAGGATTGGCTCAGGTTTTGTTCCCCGTCCCTCCTCCTCCTCCCGCCTCAAGGCACAACACGCCAGCGCTAGGGCCCGCGCGTCAATCAAGAGGCTGGTGTCATGCTGATTGGACACACCCGCCCCCCCTTTCCTAAACCAATTGGCAGGGGGGCGGAGCTAGGCTGATCAGGGGAGGGAAGTCGTCCGTCAAGTTTAGAACCATTTTTAATTGGTTGGGAGGGAATATTCCATCCCGAAGCCATTGGTTGGTCCTGGAAGTGGGAAGGGAAAGTGGAGGAAGGCATGTTGAGTGGGAGTTAAAGACCGAGTACCTAATGGGATACAGACAGGTGCCTTCAAAGCTGAAGTCACCTGCCAATCAAAACATCCCCTGGGCCAATGGGGAGGAGCTGAGCGACAGGGCCCACCTCTTTCCCCTCGTTGGCCCTGACTGTTATCACTCATGCCAGTCTGTCCAATAGTGTAGCGAGGGGGAGGTACCTGCACCTGCAGCGTGTGAAACTGGGCGTAGCAGGCAGACCTGGGGACTGGGGCGCATCCCTCTCTATCCCCAGCGTCCGGGCTGTTGCTCCGCAGCACGGTCCGTCTCCAGGTGCCTGTGCTGGGCACGAGACAGCGCCCCAAGTCACTGGCACCGCGCGAAGCTGCATTAGTGGGGAAGCGCCGCGGAGGCATGGAGTTTTGTCCTGCCTCTGAGGGCTACGTGGCTGTTCCTCTCCTCTGCAACCTCGTTTCCTCGGTGCAGAAGGTGCAGGTGAGATTAGGTTTACCCTCCCACGGTTGCCACCTGATGCCTGTTGCTCCTTAATATCTCAGCTCTGTGCTCTACTGTTGGGAGGAAAACTTCCCTGACATCCCACACCAAGGGCTAAGGTGAGAGCCCTGTTGGTTCGTTCGGATGGACGCTTGCACATCTGACGACGTTTTCATTATTCAACCCTCTCCTTATGGATTTTGCATCCCAGGAGGCACTGAGTTAACGCTTTGCTAAATGGATGAATGAATGCAAGGAATGACTGTGGTTAAGACTTGCTAACAGTGGAGCTCAACCTGTGGGTCGCGACCCCTTTGGCGGTCGAACGACCCTTTCACGGGGGCCGCCTAAGACTAGCCTGCATATCAGATATTTACATGATGATTCATAACAGTAGCAGCATTACAGTGATGAAGTAGCAACGAAAATAATTGTATGGTTGGGTCACAACATGAGGAACTGTATTTAAAGGGCCAGAAGGTTGAGAACCACTGCTTGCTAAGCACGGGTGTTTCCATGAGCCTCCAGGATCACACCCATCAAGATGGGAAGCCAGAGTCACCCATTATCTCCAGGTGGAGGAAGGTCAGATAAAAGCGAGTGAGAACTGATCAGTCACCTGTGACAAGGGAGCTAAGAATGCTTGTGGAAATGCAAGGTTGCCCTGGCCAGTGTGCTCAAAGGTTAGAGAGTCGTCCCGTGCACCGAAGGGTCATGGGTTTGACTCCAGGGCAGGGCACATACCCAGGTTTCGAACTCAATCCCAGGTTGGGACGCATGTGTGAGGCAACTGATTGGTTTCTCACATCAGTGTTTCTCTCTCCCTTCCTGTCTGTCTAAAATCAATGAACAACATATCCTCAACTGAGGATTAACAAGAAAAAAAGCCATGCTCTTAGGGCCACACAGCCTCAGATTTGTACTTCTACAGACTTGCCAGGTGATCCCGGTGCTCATTGGAGTTTGAGTTTTGCTGTGGGGATTTGCTATTCAAAGTGCCCCCTGCACGGGGACTTCCCAGGAATCGCTTGGGGGGAAGGGGGGGAATGGTTAAAATGCGATCCTGATCCAGGTCCCAGGTTCTGCTTCTCTAACAAGTTCCCAGGTGAACGGAGTGTCCACAGTCCCCACGTCGAAGAGCAAAGACCCAGAGCACTGGATCTCAAACGTGGCTGCACCTAGAACCACCTGGTGGCCTTCTAAAAACCCAGTCAGGCCGCACCGTAACCAGTGGAATAAAAATAAATAAATCTGGGGCCCGGCGGGTGCTGCTTAGTGGTTGAGTGACAACCAGGAGGTCCTGGTTAGATACCTGGTCGGGCACATGCCTGGGTTGTGGGCTCGACCCCCAGTGTGAGGCGTGCGGGAGGCAGCCGATGGATGATTCTCTCATAGTTGATGTTTCTCTCTCTTTCCTTCTCCCTTCCTCTCTCTGAGAGCAATAAAAACATGTTAAAATATAAGTCTGGGGGTCAGAACCAGGTAGCAGGAATTGTAAAACTTCTGAGATGATCCCAACATGCATTAACTTTCTGGAGCAGTGGCTGCGAGTGTGGCCCCTAAACAGCAGCGTAGACATCACCTGGGACCTTGTTAGAAACGCAGTGTTGAGCCCAGGACAGACCAACGGAATCCCAAGCTCTGGGCCCAGCAGCCTGTTTTCATCAAACCTTGCAGGCAGAGTGAGCTTTGAGGATCTTTGTTGTAAGTGTACACAGGACGCAGGCAGGCAACTGGATTCTGTCCGGAGACCTGCCCCCCGACACACACACACCATTAGAGTCCCTCTGGCCAGGGGAGACGGGATTCCGAGGGTCGTGCCCAGAGGGACAGAGGGCCCTTCCCAGCAGAGCCCCAAGCAGACCAGCCAGGGCTGTCACTTTTACTCACACAGGACTTGGGCTCAAGCATAAACTTGGGGAAGAGCTGTGTGACCGGGGTACTCTGGCCGTAGAAGGAAGCTCCCAGGTGGAGGAGATTCAGAGCTCCGGGGTCCGTGGGAGGCACTGGGGTCCAGGGACACACACCGAGCCCCGAGTGGGGTGGGGCAGCCCTGAGTGGGGTGGAGCGGCCCAGAGAGGAACAGACAGGAAGTGAGAGACCCGGCAAGAAGGCTGCTGGAGAAGCCTGGACGGCCCAAGCCACTCCCGGGAGGCCTTCCCACACCCGCCTTTCAGCCTCTCCTTCCAACCCAGGGCACAGGCCTTGGACGGCCCACCTCCCCCCAGGCTGGGGGCTCCTCTCGCACCTGGTGAGCTGAGCTTGGCACAGCAGCGGGAGCTCCAGCAGATGGTATAACACAGTGCCAGTCCCCGGGCAGGGCCATCCTGTGCCCAGTGCCTCCTGGCATCCGGTGGTGTTTGGTGACCTCCCAGGTGGCCCACATGGGAGCTGGGCTTCCGCAGGCTCCTTGCTTGGGTGCGAAATGACAGGTGCCCCAAGGCGTGTGGGACGGAGGGGGTGCTCCTCTTCCCGGGATCCATGATGGGGACTGACTGGGCCGGGAGCCCACCCGGATCGGGGGCCCAGGCTCTGTCCCCCAAACCTGGTCGCTCTGACTCCAGTGCTTGACAATCAAATTCAGACAATGTGCTTTTAATCACACTTTTCCCAAAAGTATCTCCTTTCCCAGTTAAAATACCAAAAACGAGGTGTGGTGGGGACCGCTCTGCCAACTGGGGCGGCAATCTCGGTGCGGGGCCTGCGCACCCCTCTGGACAGTCCGGGCACTGGGCACTGGCGGGCTCCCCCCGTCGGAGCCCCCAGCCCTGGCCCCTTGGGAGCACAGGGCCTCCACGTCTGCCGTGGCGGCCACCCAGGGTGCGCCCTCAGGTGGACATGATGCCGTTCTTCTCGCCCTTGACCTTGAGGAACTCGGCCATGCTGGAGAAGTACTTCTGGTTGGCCTCGGCCACCTTCTTCTCGGCCGCTTGTGGGTTCACAATCTCCAGGCCCTGGGTAGGCGAGGGGGACGGACAACTGGGTGAGATGGCCTGGCCCCTTGACATCAGCCCCCCAACCCCCCGCCGACACACACACACACACGCGCGCACACACA
>NW_006288266.1:149558-150124 GCF_000327345.1 Myotis davidii
AGATCCTGGCGTGGCCTCGTTCACCTGCGTCTGCCGCACGCGCCCACTGCCCGACTTGCCCAGGTGGCCCAGGCTGAAGCCCAGGTCCTCCTGGTAGGCGTCCTCCTCGATCTGGGGGAGGGAGAGGCGTCCTGGAGTCAGTCACCCTGATCAGCTAGAAGCCCCATCATCTGCCCCACCAGCCAGTCCTGGGGCCCCTGTCAGGCACCCGTGGGCCCCGAGAGCAGTGAGCCTTGCTGAGGTCCCAGTGGCGGGGGCCAGTGAGGAGCTGGGTCCTGTGACTGCTTCCCAAGCTGACAGGTGGGGTGTGTGTGTGCGGTTCTTGTGGGGCCAGAGGGGTGCTCAGATGAGACTGGGGAGGGGCATGCAACCCAGGGCACGGGAAGGGCAGGGAGGAGGGGCCGGGGTGGCCAGCAGTGCCCGGACCAGGATCCTGGGTCGATGCAGAGCCTTGGGGTGAGGGGCCCAGGGCTGGGGGTGGTGTGAGTCCCTTGGGGCTGGGGGACCAGGGAGGAGGCCGGGTGGTGCCCCAGATGAGGGGCCATAGGCAGACAGCCACAGCCAGG
>NW_006288266.1:150435-156489 GCF_000327345.1 Myotis davidii
CGCCCAGCTCCCAGGACACCCGCCCGCCCCAGCTCCCACCCTCGCTCCCCGCCGGTCAGCAAGGGGGGACGCCCGGGGGTCGGTCAGCCTCCGCCCCGCTTCTCTCTGACCCCGCCCATCCCAAGGGCTCTTCTTCAGGGAAGACCCCAAATCGGCCTCTGCTCAGCCTGTCCGCTGAGTCCGAGCACCCCGCGGCCCCCTCCCAGGCTGGCTGTGCACCCGCCTCAGGGCCTTGGCAATGACCTCCCCAGTGTGCACGAGGTTCGAGATCTGCCTGCCCACCTCACTCAGGTCCCCGTGCAGCCCTCCCTCCCTGGGCACCCAACGCCCTTGCTTCTCTCCTGGCACTGACCTGGCACACAACACCCACAGGTTTACCTACTGTCTCCGCCCCCTCCCCCAACTGGAATATGAATGCACTGAGTCGGGGCTTTTGTCTGTGCTGCTCACCCTGCACCTCAGCCTCCAGACCAGGGCGGGGGAAGAAGAGAGAGAGGGAGAGAGGGCGAGAGAGAGAGCCTGGGGCCCTGGCTGCCGCCAGGCTGGGTGCTTGGGCAACAATGCACAAGACAGCAAACATCTCTCCTCTCTTGGAACAAGTCAGCCTAGAAACGGGGGTTAGCTGGTGGGGGGACAGGTCCTAGCCCAGCAGCAAAGAATGGTGGCGCCCACCCCGACCCCAAAGGGTCCACGCCGGAGTCTCCGGTCCCTGTGAACATGTCAGGTTAAGGTCAGGAGATGGGGAGGGTGTGGGCCCATGTCGTCACCAGGTCCTTCTGTGACACTGTGGAGGGAAGTGGCCTGTGGGGTCCGGAAGGAACAAACTCGGCGACACCTTGGCCTGACCAGCAGAGCCCACCCCGGACCCTGACAGGCCTGTGGGCTCCGGCCTGTGCTGTGCTGAGCCACGGCGTCTGGTCATTGCTAAGAGGAGCGGTGAGCTCGGCAGGGGCACACGGACACCGCCCATCAGGACCATCGCTCTCCCTGGACAGCCCACAGCCCACGAGCTCAGCCGCCGGCCCCTCACCTTCCCCTCCGTGCTCTCGTGGAAGCTGTCCACGCGGGCTGCCAGTGTGCACTTGGCGGCCACCAGACGGGCAGCTTTCCGCCGGAGATCCTGGAAGAACGGAAACGGAGGCCAGTGAGGATCACTGAGGCCACGGGGCCCCGAACGCTAGCCCAGGCCCGTTCCTGCCTGGCCGCGGCCACCCTGTGCCGTGACAGCGTCACTGTGACAGCGTGTTGAGGCAGCAAAGCATCGTCGCCAACACCTTCTTGACACTACTCTTTAAAAACTTAATCTGGTTTGATAAACAACCTAACTACACTGCTCCGGACGGGAAATCTTCACAGACCAAGGAGTAAGTTGTTATGATTAAAACACGAAACGTGCAGATTAGCACTGAGAACGCGAGAAAAGGTGGCCTGTGCTTTGGGGACACCGCGATGGGCGTGGGAAACCTGTGGCCACAGGTCTCGTTAGTGACAGTCATACCAACACTGAAGTCAGCAGCAGCTGGTGCGGCGAAGACCTAGCCTGCCCCTACGGGTCTGGTCTGGCCAGGCAGGAACCCTGTGAGTTAGGGGGGTCCTTGGGTTACAGGGGATCGGTCAACCCCGAGACGGGGCTCCGCCACGCTGTAACCAAGCCCAGCAGACTGCGGGCGCGGAGCCCGGCTGGGGGTGCCGTGCGTGTCACACATCGGTGCTGGGAGAGGACTGAGCCTGACGGCGGGTACTCCTGGGCCCGGCCTCACGTTTCTTCCCTGGGCTGACGTTACTGCCCTCTCCCGTGGTGAACTGTGACCCCAAGGGCGTCACTCTCACTAGTTCTGTGAGTTCTCCTCGTGGTCGCTGAGCCCGAGGGCGCTTTGGGGAAGCCCGACGGGCAGGCTAAGGCTGACGTCACTTGTCAGGTGAGGCTGCCCGGATGAGTGGGCATCATGCCCGAGAAGCAGGCTCTGTTCTCCCCACTTCACAGATGGAAAGAGCGAGGCAGAGCTCAGGCCTCTTGCCCGAGGTCACCTAACCGGCAAGTGTGCTGCCGGATCCCAGCCCCAGCGCATGTGCCCCAGGTCCCTGTTCTTACCCCCGCGCCACCGTCCCAGGGTCCCCACCCGTCCTCACGGGTGGGAGGGGCTCACCGGGGGCAGGGACTGCACGATGTCGCTGTGGTAGATGTAGCCGGTGTGGGGCAGCACGGAGGTGGACGAGAAGCCCGACAGCGTCTTGCGCTGGGCCCCCAGCAGCATGATGTTGCAGGCGGGCATCTTGGAGAGGTTGGTCAGGCCGCCGGCCACCCCTGCAGCGGGCAGAGGGGTAGCGGGGGAGGCGGTGAGGAGAGCAGGGGCATCTGTCCATGTGCCTTTACCGAGTCTGGTTGGATGCCATGGCGGCCCCGCCAGGGAGGGCCTCTCATTTCAGAGGGGGATGTGGAGGAAGCTCAGAGAGGTGAGGGTGC
Organism: Myotis davidii; assembly: GCF_000327345.1. Lineage (NCBI taxonomy): Eukaryota > Metazoa > Chordata > Mammalia > Chiroptera > Vespertilionidae > Myotis > Myotis davidii. The sequence continues at coordinate 152,900 of NW_006288266.1, forward strand.
ACAGCGAGCAAATGGCCCAGGAAGAACCTAACTCAAGTCGGAGCAGCAGCACAGCCACCCTGGGGTGCGCCGACCACAGGCCTGACACCGGGGTCCCCTGAGCTGGTCTGCAGTGAGCTGGCTGGTGCTGGGTGTCTTTAAGGGAAACTGTCATCAACCAAATGAACCCCTAAAGTGAGCCTCAAACACAGGGTGCCAACCCACTGGGGGCAGAACAGCCCCGAGAGGCCATCGCAATCCCCTGCAGGCCATTAAGTCAAAGACCCCGAGTTGGGGTGATTGCCCTGGAGGAGCCGGGCTCAATGCCCCCACAAAGGGCCCTTCGAGGTGGAAGAGGAAGGTGTCAGTCACAGATGTGAGAGCAGAGTGAGCAGGAGGGCGGGGCACGAGCAAGGGACGCGGGTGCCTCCAGAGGCGGGAACAGGCCAGGAGCCGGCCCTCCGGAGCCTCCGTGAAGGAATGTCCACAATCATGAGGTGACGGGGGGAGGGGCTGGGGGGCTGCTTAAGGAGCTCAGTTTGTGGTCATTTGTTGCAGCCGCCACAGGAAACCAGCGCACTCCAGTCACCCCCGGGGGAAACCGAGGCACAGGAAACCAACGCACCCCAGTCATCCCGGGGAAACCGAGGCATGCGAGGTCGCCTGCCCAAGGCAGCGAGGCCAGTGAGAGGGAGCAGGGCCCACACCGAGTTCTGACCTGTGACTCTGCACACATCTGCCCTGAAGGCAGCTGCGAGGGGCCCAGCTCTGGCCCCAAACTTCACCTGTTGGCGTCCTCACCCCACCCCGTGCTCAGCATGAGACGTATCTGGAAGTGGGGTCTTTAAAGAGGTGATCAAGGTGACGTGACATCACAGGATTGGCCCCAATTCAATCTGACTGGTGCCCTTAAAAGGAGGTTGAGACATGACACACACAGAGGGACGGCCCTGTGACCGCACGGGGAGCAGGTGTCTACATCCTCAGGGGGACCAGCCCTGCCCACACCAGGATCTCGGGCTCCAGCCTCCAGGACAGGGCGACAGAAAGTCTCGGTGGCTGAAGCCTTTCTGGTGGCATCCAGGCCCGAGAACACGGCTGCTTTACCCAACGCCTTGCGAGTGTTTCTGGTTAAAGGGGCCAGGAGCCCGGGGGTGGGGATGCCCCTGCAGGGGGGCCCCTGCCAGGACCAGGCCCCATCTCGTGGAGGACACGGGGCCCCCCTCCCGGCCCCGGGCTCACCCATGATCTTGGCGGCCGTGGACGCCCCGATGATGATGGAGAGGTTGGGCGCGATGAAGGACATGCGGGACTCCACGTACTCGTAGATGCGGTGCTTGGAGGCGTTCAGCTCCAGCGCCATGTCGCAGGCCTCCTCCAGCCGCTCCAGCTCCTCCTCCGACAGCTGCTGCCTGCAGGGAAGGGGGGACCACATGGCTGGGTTCCCTGCCTGCTGCTGTGGGGACCCGCCCCCAGCTGTGTGCACATGTGTGTTCGTGTGCATGCATGCAGACGTGTGCTGCCTCAGGGCAATCACCCCTCAGCAGTGACAAGCGGGGGGCTGCTGTTCCCCTGCAGAGAGCTCGGTCCAGCCTGCAGCTGAGCCACCACCTCTGGGAAGCCACCCGACCCAGCCCCTCCTGTGTCTGACATGCGCCCTTTGGCCTTTGACCTGTGCATGCACCCTCTTCCTTCCAGACAGGAGCTGAGAGAGCAGGCCGCCTCCAGCTGCTAGTTCTGTAACCCCATCCGGGGCCCTGCCAACGCTTGTTCATCTGTTCGAGGACCAGGATGACAGCCCGAGGGAGAGCTCCATCCCACAGGACCAGCTGGCTCCTCACTCAGGGGGGACCCCGAGCCCAGCCTGCTGCCTGGCTGGCACCGAAGTGAACTGTCCCCCGAGATCGCGCCTTCTGCCAGCTGGGCCCAGCGCCTCCTCCCCTCCCCGCGGCGTACGCACCCCTGGGTGGTCGAGGCGGTCACGCTGACCACCATGATGGTGGCGTTGGTCAGGATCTGCTGCAGGTTCTCGTTGTTCTTGCACTTGTCCAGGCTGTTGCCCAGCTCCTGGGGGTGAGGAGGCGACGATGGACGGGCGGCACGGAGGCCGGGGAGGCCCCACACCCGCTTGCTCCTGCCCCCGCTTGGTCCCCTCCGGGCGCTGGGGAAGCTGGGTCTGTGCGCAGGTGCCTCTCCCGCCCCCACCGGCTCCAGGAGTGTCAGTGCTCCAAGCACCAGCTCTGCCTGCCCCGTGTGGCTGATGCGGAACGGACCGGAGCAACTGGCCACTCAGAGCGCGAATCTGACCATCGCCTCGCTGCACACACGCCCCTGGCCGCCGCCCTCACCTCGGGGACACGTGGGAGCCTCCGGGTGGGCGTCCCTGCCTTCACCTGCACCTGAGCCTCCGGGCCTTAGAGGTCAAGTGTGACCAGACCTCAACTGTCTCCTCACTTCCTGTTTCTCGTTCCCTGAACCGCAGGGCTCCTTACCCTCTCAGGGTCCTGAAACTTAATGCTCTGCCCCCAAATCTCTGCACAGCTGCCCCTTGTCAGCTCTCCACACGCCCTGCTCCGTCCACCAGAGGGACTGGGAGCCCCCATCTCCCTCCCCGCTCAGGAGGCCCCTCTCCGGAGAGCCAGGGAGCCGAGGGTGGGGCGGAGGAGCTGTGAGAACCTCCTTTCTAGGCTCCACAGCTGGCAGCAGCTGGATCAGTCACCCCTCCAGAGCCCCCAGGCCCCAAGGGCGAGGGAGGCGGCTGGGGCCTCCGCTGTCACTAACTGAGCTTGTCCCCCGGCTCCTGTGCTCAGGTCGCGGGCAGCCTTTCCCCCCAGGGTCCCAGGGCGGGGCCTGCCGCCCCCCCCCACGGAGCCCCGCACCCACCTTGACGGTGCGGATGTAATCCAGCGCGTTGGGGACCAGAGACTCCAGCTCGGGGAAGCGCTTCGAGTACTTGTCCCGGATGAACTTGTGGATGATGTCTGAGGTGGGCGGGGCGGGAGGCATCTGATGAGGGGACAGGCGGACGGCTGGCTGTCCCCCACATCCACTTCCCCTTCTTGCTTTAGGAACCAAACCCCTGAGCTTCGCGGGGCGCAAGAACACCCAGAATAAAGGGCCCACTTCCTGCTCCCTCGCTGCTGGACCGGCTGGAATGAGCTAGTTCTGGTCTAGAGGTGACACGTGCAGCTTCCAGGGCACCCCTGAAGAGGAGAGCTGTGCCCTCTGCTCCGCCCCATCTTGCTGGTGGGGATGTGGAGGTGATGGCTGGAGGTGGGCAGTCCCCTTGGACCACGAAACAGGCAGCAGATCAACAAGATAACAAGAGCCTGGCCTGGCCGGTGTGGCTCAGAGGTTGAGTGTTGACCCATGAACCAAAAGGTCCCTGGTTCGATTCCCGGTCCGGGCACATGCCCAGGTTGTGGGCTCCAGAGAAAATAAATAAATAAAGAGCCTGGGCAGCAGACACTCCGACACCAGGGCCCCAGCCTGGACTTCCACGCGAGGAGAAGTGCACTTGCTTCTTCGTTCAGCCCCTGCCACAGCAGCAGAGGCCGGACTCGGGCAATAGGAGGGGCTGGGGAGAGGCCAGCGGGAGCCTGCCTGTCCCC
>NW_006288266.1:156651-160121 GCF_000327345.1 Myotis davidii
AAACACCTGGTGGTGCCCACGCCCGGGGCTCTGCCCACGCAGCTCTCTTCCCTGGGCACATGCCCCCTGCCCCCCCCCCATGTGCCTGACACATGCATTCGCACTTCCACGTCCAATCCAGGTATCAGTTCTTCCCCGACCCCCGAGGCAGGCTCAGCTGGCCCTCCGGGGGCTCCAGAGGGTCCCCAGCTCCCTCCCTCCAAGCAGGCACTGCCCCCCAATTGCTGTCTGGAACCTGCTGCCCTCGGCTGACCCCTCGGGGTGCCCAGCACCCACACGCCTGGCCCCGAGGTGCCTCAGTCTTTCCTTTGCAGAAAGGAAGAGTGAATGTCCCTGAAACTCCGCTCTGATGACACCACCCCTGTGCCTGACAACCTTCCCGGCCACTGAATCCCAGAGAGCCCCACCCTGGCGAGGAGAATGGGCTGTAACAGGATCACCCCTGAGAGCTGGTCTGGACGGCCAAGAGCTAACCCAGCGCTGCCCTCAGCTGGGAGGGAGAGGCTTTAGGTGATGCGTTAGGAATCGTGCACGTTTGTGGCTACTTCCTGTTTACCAAATGGCACCAGCCTTCTACTCACAGTAACACAGCTTTCCTTCTGAGATACAGTTAATGAAAAAAGTACGTTGATTTAAAGCAGTGGGTCTCAACCTTCTGGCCCTTTAAATACAGTTCCTCATGTTGTGACCCAACCATACAATTATTTTCGTTGCTACTTCATCACTGTCATGTTGCTACTGTTATGAATCGTCATGGAAACATCTGATATGCAGGATGGTCTTAGGCGACCCCTGTGAAAGGGCCGTTCGACCGCCAAAGGGGTTGCGACCCACAGGTTGAGAACCGCTGATTTAAAGAAAATGCGGAGTGGGGGTTGGGAGGCTGGTGGAAAAGGTGAAGGGACTAAGAAGTACAAACTGGCAGTTACAGAACAGTCAGGGGAGCCCGGCCGGCGTGGCTCAGGGGTTGAGCCTCGGCCAATGAACCAGGAGGCCATGGTTCCGTTCCCGGTCAAGGGCACATGCCCGGTTTTCGGGCTGGAGCCCAGTGGTTCTCTCTCATCACTGATGTTTCTTAGACACCGCTTCGACACCCGGACGGAGTCCTAGGCGACTGGTGAACGCTGTAAAATCCAGCGTCTTTTCGGGAGAGAAGGGGCCCGGGCTGGGATGGAGGAGAAGAGGGCTCAGAAAAGGCCGGAGCGGGAGCGACCCAGCTTTCAAAGCCACAACCTGCGCGAGGCGGGGGAGCAGGCGGTGGGCGAGGCCAGGGGAGGCAGGGGGTACCTTCCGAAGCGTTGGCTTGCTTGCTGATGTACTCCTCGATCTTCATCATGATCTCAGCAAACTGGGGGGGAGAGGCGGGTCAGCTCCCAGGACGGCCGGAGAGAGGCCCTGCCCACCGCACCCTCCGAGCCCCCGCCCGCGGCCGCTCACCATCTTGCTGTCCCACAGCTTGGCGATGCTCTTGACCGAATCCCCGGAGAGATCCAGCTGCGTCTCCTCCTGCACATCCTCGATCGCCGGCTCCTCCTCCTCCTCCCCATAGCTTCCTCCTTCCTCCTCTTCCGCCGCCTCCTCGAGGTCGGCCAGGAGCTCGTCTGCCAGAGACATCCCGAGGCCTACTGGGGGGAGAGCAGGGTTCCCCTCATTACCGAGAGGGGCTCCCCCCCAGGAGGCCCTGGCCCATCCTCGTCCCCCCCACTAGCCCGCAGGCTCCACAAGGACCGGCGTTTTCATCTGCGTGGCTCTCCAGCTCCTCACTGTGCCTGGCACATAGTAGGTGCTCAATAAACACCTACTGCATTAATCCATGAACAAACCCCCCAGAACCCAGATAATCTCCAGCCGCAACTCACACCACCTACCCGTTCACAGTCACTTCACTGACAAGACACAGCACCTCCCCACCCACCCATTAAGGCTTAAAAGATACATCCTCCCGCCCGGCCGGTGTGGCTCAGTGGTTGAGTGTCGACCTATGAACCAGGAGGTCGGGGCACATGCCCGGGTTGCAGGCTCGATCCCCAGTGGGGGGCGTGCAGGATGCAGCCAATCAATGATTCTTTCTCATCATTGATGTTTCTATCTCTCTAGCTCTCTCCCTTCCTCTCTGAAATCAATAAAAATATATTTTAAAAAAAAAAGAAACATTGGGTAAATGAATCAACAATTTCATTTAGTCGTTAGACCCACCACATTACGGTCTCTTTTCTCTAGGTCTGTGAATATATTATTTCCCATATATGGTAGAGGCATAAACATTATGTTTGGCGACATGGCTTTTCTGTGACACACCCCTCCCACCCACAAGATTGGATCCTACTCCCGTTTGTACATTTATGAACTCACTCGATTGCCTTGACACTTAAGAGACCCTAAATTCCTAACATTTGCCATCCTGTGTACTGAGGGGTCTTGGGTTCGAGTCCCGGTCAAGGGCTTGTCCCTGGGTTGAATGTTGGATCTCTGTCGGGATGCGTGTGGGAGGCAGCCAATCGATGCGTCTCTCTCACACTGATGTTTAGTCTCTCTCTCTCTCTCTCTCTCTCTCTCTCTCTCCCCCTCCCTCCCACTGTCTCTAAAAAGCAACAGGGAAAACGCTCTCTGGTGAGAATCAACAATAAAGTTAAATTTCTAACACTTTGGGTGTTTTTTAAAAAATATATATTTTATTGATTTCAGAGAGGAAGGGAGAGCGAGAGAGAGATAGAAACATCCATAATGAGAGAGAATCATTGATTGGCTGCCTCCTGCACGCCCCCTACAGGGGATCGAGCCCGCAACCCGGGACTGTGCCCTGACCTGGCATCCAACCCGAAACCCTTCCGTCCGCAGGCGGATGCTCTATCCAATGAGCCACACCGGCCAGGGCCCTAACACTTTGCTTAAGGCCGGTCTTCCCCAGGAAGCTCCCGTTTCCTTGAGCACAGGGCCCGTTTCACTGTTCACTCTACCCCAGCTAACACTTGGTTTCAGGCCCATCTTCCCCATGAAGCTCCCGTTTCCTTGAGAACAGGGCCCGTTTCACTGTTCACTCTACCCCAGCGCCCGGCGGGGAGCAGGTACCAGGACGTCGCCTGACCCCCACCTGCCACCATCACCTTTAGGGGCTCAGCCTCCCGTTCGCGCCTGGTACCCCGGCTCCCTGACCCCGCACCCCGCTCTCGGCGGCACCCCATTTACTTGTGATTAAGCCGTGACTTCACTTGTTCCCCCGAGGCCAGTGGTTCTCAACCTTCCTCATGCCGCGACCCTTCAATACAGCTCCTCATGTTGTGGGGAACCCCCAACCATAAAATTACTTTCGTGGCTACTTCATCACTGTAATTTTGCTACCGTTATGAATCGTCATGTAAATATCTGCTATGCAGGATGTATTTTCATGGTTACAAATTGAACATAATGAGAGCACAGTGATTCATCACAAAAACAATATGGAATTATATATGTGTTTTCCGATGGTCTTA
>NW_006288266.1:160382-161150 GCF_000327345.1 Myotis davidii
GTGAACAGGAACTGGGCCCTGGGGGAGGATGCAGCTAGGTCCAAGAAGGAGACCCAGGAGCCAGGGCTGCATCGCCACTGGGGCACGCGATCCATGCAGCAGCACAGCCCCGGCCCCAGAAGGAGACCCAGGGGCCTCCCAAGAGGAGAGTCTCCGTGGTCAGAGGGCGCAGTGTCGGGACAGGAATAAAGACGGAGGTGACTCAGATGCTTGGCTGAGGCGTTAGACCAGCAGCGAGGCCTTTCAGCCGGGACTCGGGGTGGGGGTGGGGCGAGGGAGGCGAGCCGGAAACAGAGAACTACAACTCCCAGGAGGCTTAGCGGCCGGGGCCCGGGGCCCTGGCCGTGGAATCGGATGGGGCGTGTCATTTTGCGAGCCACTTTAACCTAGAGCTTTGCAAGGTTGGAAGTTCCGCGCCACGAGCCGGGGAGAAATGGAGCTGGAGCAGAGAGAGGGGTAAGCGGCTTTGGGGAAAATCCCAAGAGGCAGTGCGGCTGCAGAATATGCAACCTTCCGCGCTTTGCCCTGAGGGCTGATGGGTGTTGTAGTTCGTGCAATGGCTTTGGGTTAGAATTCATATTAGGGACTGGGGTCTATACGTAAGCATCCTGGGGGATGAGGGGGGGGGGCGTCTAGCAGCGGTTCTCAACCTGTGAGTCGCGACCCATTTGGCGGTCGAACGACCCTTTCACAGGGGGCGCCTAAGACCCTCCTGCATATCAGATATTTACATTAAGATTCATAACAGTAGAAACATGACAGTTAAGA
>NW_006288266.1:171521-171933 GCF_000327345.1 Myotis davidii
ACTTCCATTTTTGTGTATGTACCCTAAAAAGAATTGATAACAGGGAATCAAACAGCTATTTGTACAAGTAGTGTATAGCAGCACTATCCACAATCACCAAAAGGTAGAAACAATCCAAATGTTCATCAACACATGAATAAATAAAATGTGCTATATACATACAACAGAATATTATCTATCTATATATAAAACAGCCTAAGCAGATGGCTGGCCAGTAACTATGATGCACACTGACCACCAGGGGTTCAATGCAGAAGTGGGCCCGCGGTTGGAACAACAACTTTATTGGCACCGGCCGCTAGGCGGAGACGGGCTGAGCAGGCGCGAGGCGAGGGGCTCCCCCCGCCCGGTGCCCTCCGAGCACCGGGCCTCCCAAGCGGAGAGTCGCCGCGGTCAGACGGCGCGGTACCGG
>NW_006288266.1:172073-174933 GCF_000327345.1 Myotis davidii
CGACCCTTTCACAGGGGTCGCCTAAGACCATCCTGCATATCAGATATTTACATGACGATTCATAACAGTAGCAACATTACAGTTATGAAGTAGCAACGAAAATATTTTATGGTTGGGTCCCAACATGAACTGTATTTAAAGGGCCAGAAGGTTGAGAACCACTGAAGAGGTTGGAAGCCTGGACTCCTGGGTGTCAGTGAGGGCTTGGGGGGCCTTGAACTTCCCTAAAATACGTGGGAGGAGGAATCGGGGGTCTGAACTCTCTCGGGGTCGGGGCTTGAACTCTGGATCCTCTGACGGAGAGGCTGGGGACCTGGCCTCCCGACGTGGAGGGAGGAGCAGGGGAGTGGGGGTTCCGGGTCCCTGAGCGCCCCTGACCCTACAGGACCATGGCAGCCGTGGGCTTTGAGGAGTTCTCAGCACCTCCCGGCTCGGAGCTGGCGCTGCCGCCGCTGTTCGGTGGTCACATCCTGGAGAGCGAGCTTGAGACCGAAGTGGAGTTCGTGTCTGGGGGGCTGGGCAGCTCCAGCCTCCGGGAGCGAGACGAAGAGGAGGAGGCAGCCCGGGGCCGGCGGCGGCGCCAACGGGAACTCAATCGCAGGAAGTACCAGGCGCTGGGTCGGCGCTGCAGGGAGATCGAGCAGGTAGGTGAGTGTGGGGCCCGCTTTGGGGTCCCCCAGCCTGAGTGCCCACCCCCTCCCAGGCTCTGCCCAGCAGGGTGAGGCTTTCATGCATCATTCGTTTATTCTGCACCTGGGATGTGCATGGCACCTGGAGTGCTGGCTCCTCTAGGAGCGCCCGGGACAGCCCAGATCAGCTCGCTGATGCCTCACAGGTTCCTGTCCTGCATCCTGGAGGCCAGTGTGAGCAGATGCAGGAGGGACAGCCGCTTCTGGTCCACAAGATGACCCTGGGCTGGCTCCCTGGTCCCCAGCAGGGCTGGCTGCACTGACCCTCCGTTGAATGGGTGCAGCTGACCTGTGCCGTCCACCTCCCCGCAGGTGAACGAGCGGGTCCTGAACAGGCTCCATCAGGTACAGAGGATAACGCGGAGACTCCAGCAGGAGCGGAGGTAACCCTTGGGCCCTGCCCTGGCCGGCATGCCTCTGCCCCCGACCTTGTCTCCACCTGCTTCTCCTTTCTCCACCTTGCGGGTCTGCCCGGCTGGCCGTCTGGGGCCAGGAGGAGCCGAGGCTGCAGAGGAGGGCGGGGGGCTGAGGCCGGCAGGGACCAGAGTGGGATTGGGTCTTGCAGCAGGAAAGGGGAGCGGGTGTGCACCCTCTGAGTGGAGAGGGCAGCAAAAGAAGGGGTCCTGGCCTTAGGAGTCACAGACCCAGCCCTGGCTGGTTTGGCTCAGTGGGTAGAGCATCAGCCTGAGAACCAAAGGGTCCTGGGTTCGATTCTGGTGAAGAGCACGTAGTTGGTTACAGGCTCCGTCCCAGCCCGGGCCCTGGTCGGGGCTCCTGCAGGAGGCAACCAATCAATGTCTCTCTCACATCGATGTTTCTCTCTGTCTTTCCCTCTCCCACTCTCCCTCAAAATCAATGGGAAAATATTCCAGTGTGAGGACAAACAAAAAAAAAGTCACAGACCCTGTTTCAAGCTCTGAGCCAGTTGACACCTCCTCTCAGAGCCCGTTTCCTGACAACTCGGTGACGCAAAGGTCATGCCGAAGCCACAGGCTGCTGAGATCAGAGCTTCCCGCCTCCGGTCACCAGGACAGGGTGGGTGTGAGTCTGGGGCCGGCCGCTGGGGATCTGATGCCCACTGTCACTCTCTGTGTCCCCCTCAGGAAAAGGGGGGAACCTTCCCCGGTGAGGTACTTAGAGTAACCGAGTCAGAGACGTATTGCTGGCCAGTATTGCTCTGGAGGGTCTTGTCTTGGGTTCGATTCCCGGTTACAGGTTCCATTCCTGCCCCCGGTCAGGGCACGTGCAGGAGGCAGCCTAACGATGCATCTCACATTGAAGTTTATCTCTCTCTCTTTCTTCCTTGTCTTCCCTCCCTTCCACTTCCTCTAAAAATCGATGGAAAAAAAATATCCTCAGGTGAGAATTAATGACAACAGAAAATGCCTAAATTAGTAAATTTTGTATCTTACCGCAATTTTGAAAAATAAGTGATTTTTTAGAGAGAGTGGAAGGAAGAGGGGCAGAGAGAAATATCGATGTGAGAGAAACACGTTGATTGGTTGCCTCCTGCATGCACCCTGACCAGGGCCCGGGCCGGGAGGAGCCTGCAACCCAGGTACGTGCCCTTGACCGGAACCGAACCCGGGACCCTTCAGTCTGCAGGCTGATGCTCTATCCATTGAGCCAAACCGGCCAGGGCAAGACAGGAAGCTTTTAGAAGCCGGATGAGGAAAGAGGAGCAGGCGGAGTCCGAGAGTTGAGGTCGCCAGGGGTGTCTTGCGCACGCTTCTTTGGCCTTTTAGTTATGAACACAAATGACAGCCACGTGAGTGTTTGCTCAGCCAGCACCCCCGAGGGCTCTCCGGTCAGGTCTGGTGGTGGTGTCCCAGCCCGCCCTGCAGTCGGCGTTGTCCCCTCCTGTTGACAGTGGGAAGCTAAGGTGTGAGTCACCTTCTCCTGCCCAAAGCCCACTGGGTGGTCAGGCGCTTGGCCCCCAGGCCTCTCAGACCCCAGAGCTCCAGCCCTTCTGGGTCAAGGACACGTGGCTTCAGAGGGAGTCAGAGCCAGGCTGTCAGGGGCCCCCTCCCCTGACCACCAGAGACGAAGGGGTCCCCTGGCGGCTCCTCTCCGGGCGCAGGTTCCTCATGAGGGTGCTGGACTCCTACGGCGACGACTACCGGGCCAGCCAGTTCACCATCTTACTGGAGGTGAGCAGCGGGGCTGGGGGG
>NW_006288266.1:175083-177647 GCF_000327345.1 Myotis davidii
GGCAGGGAGGGGACAGATGAAGCAGGATCGGAAGGAGGAAGACTGGAGGAGGCTGTAGGAGGAGATGGGAGGGGAGACGGCGGCTGGAGCACCTGGAGGCCACAGGGACCCAGGAACGCTGGGACTTTCTGGGGTGCACCAGGAGGCTGTCTGGCCCCAGAGTGCAGGAATGGTGGGGCCCAAGAGCCTTCCCCCGACCCAGGCCCACTCACACGGAGCTTTTCTCCCCCCCCAGATAAAGGTGGAGGAAGACTTTGGCTTCGAAGCGGACGAGGCCCTGGACTCAAGTTGGGTTCCTCAGGGGCCAGACAAGCTGCTGCCCTACCCCACCCTAGCCAGCCCCCCCTTTGACTGACCCCCCAATAAACAGACCCCATGCTCTCCTCAGCCACTGTCTGCTGCTCCCACCTCTAATCATACACACTGGACCGGGGGTCGGTTTTCACATTTTATTGGCCACCGGGGAGGGGACCTCCCAGTCAGTCGGGGGGGCAGGAGGGGGGAGATGGGAGGAGTTCACAGTTTCTTCAGCCACTCCAGGCTTGGGCCCTGGGGGTCCTGGGGGTGGCTGGGCACGTCAGGCATGTTCCCATCATCTCGGACGGGCACTGCGGGACAGGAGGGCGGACCAGTGAGACCAGCAGGTCTCCGGGGCCCCAGAGACGGGCTGGCCCATCAGTGAACATTCAAAGAGGGAACTGGGGCCCCAGGGGAGGGAAGACAGGAGAGTGAGGGTCAGAGCATCAGGGACACAGACAATCAGGGCAACATGGAAACCTAGAGACCTGGGAGACTGACAGCCCCACTCACCTGGGTAGTTGTAGGGTGTGACCTTGTTGATCATGACGGCGTACTTGGTGAAGGGGCTGACGAAGGGCAGAAGCAAAGCTGTGGAGACACGGGGGTGAGGCCCGGGGAAGATGGCTCTGGAAGGGGGAGGGGCAGGAGCCAAACCCTGGCAAAGTGGGGGCTGAGTGCATGGGGGGAAGTGGGTGGGGGTACAGCACCTCCAGGAGGCCCCTGGGCACCCCAGAGTCTCCACTTTTCAGAAGGATTTTTCATTTTTTTGGAGGTGGGGCTGGGAGCCAAGCACTCAAGTATGTGGGACCTAGAGGGCACAGAGGGGGGTGGGGTGGGGTGGGGGTCCCGGACCACGAGGTGGGGGAGTGTCTTGGATATTTTCCAGGGGAACCTCAGGGACAGGGCAGCACAGGAACAGTCCACCAGGGTGGGAGCCAGGAGTCCTGGGAGCCAGGGGGTGGGGCAGGGCACAGAAAGGGACACTGAGTCTAGGCCAGTGATGGCGAACCTTTTGCGCTCGGCATGTCAGCATTTTGAGAAACCCTAACTTAACTCTGGTGCCGTGTCACATATAGGCATTTTTTGATACTTGCAACCATAGTAAAACAAAGACACATTTTTGATATTTATTTTATATATTTAAATGCCATTTAACAAAAATCAACCAAAAAAATGAGTGTGTCATAGGTTCGCCATCACTGCTCTAGGCCAACACTGACATGTGACTACATTTATAATAGCCACAAGTTAGATATCCTATATAATAAAAGGCTAATATGCAAATTGTCCCCTCAACTGGGAGTTTAACAGGGTGGAGCCAGCCCACCCACTGCTGGTGGCCCCGCAGCGCCCCCCCCCATCAACCCCGATCAGGGGCAGACCAGCCTGACCCCCCCCACACACACCAGTGCACGAATTTGTGCGCTGGGCCTCTAGTATATGTATTTTTTGTTAGTCCTCACCCCAGGATATTTTTCCCATTGGTTTTTATTTATTTATTTTTAGGGAGAGTGCACGGGAGGGGGAGAGACAGAGAAACATTGATGTGAGAGAGACACATCATCAATTGGTTGCCTCCCGGATGTGCCCAGACCAGGGCCGGGATGGAGCCTGCAACAGAAGTTATTGGCCAGTGCCCTTGACGGGAATCAGGCCCCTCAGCCCACAGGCCACACGCTATCCGCTGAGCCCAATCGGCGAGGGCAAAACAGGATGATTTTAAGGTGTATTTAACCTGGTATATCCAAATCGTCGTTTCAACACGCCAGACATTCTATATACCTTTGTCATAGTAAGTCTAGCCTTTCAAAGGCTGCTCCCTGGCTAACGGGACAGCTGTCTTCTAAGAACCTGGCCCAATGGCCTGCAGACACAGCGCTGACAAGACCTGGGGACCATTAGAAAGGCAGTAGCCCAGGCTCCCCGCCCCCCCTACCCTGAATCTGAGCCTGCCTTATTTTTTATTTTTTTAACATTTTTTAAATCCTCACCCGAGGACATTTTTCCATTGATTTTTAGAGAGTGGAAGAGAGAGGGAAAGACAGGTACATCAACGTGAGGGAAACACATGGATTGGATGCCTCCTGCATGCACCCCACCGGGGGAGGAGCCCACAGAGAGATGTGTGCCCTTGACCAGAATCGAACGGGAACCCTCCCCCTGAAGTGGCCCCCATGCACCTTCAAGTATGCGCAACCCTGTCCCAGAGCAGAGGGTCGCAATGGGGCACACACTGGAGTCGCTGGGGGGGCGTGGGGGGGGGG
>NW_006288266.1:197301-198182 GCF_000327345.1 Myotis davidii
TTAACATTTTTTAAATCCTCACCCGAGGACATTTTTCCATTGATTTTTAGAGAGTGGAAGAGAGAGGGAAAGACAGGTACATCAACCTGAGAGAAACACATGGATTGGATGCCTCCTGCATGCACCCCACCGGGGGAGGAGCCCACAGAGAGATGTGTGCCCTTGACCAGAATCGAACGGGAACCCTCCCCCTGAAGTGGCCCCCATGCACCTTCAAGTATGCGCAACCCTGTCCCAGAGCAGAGGGTCGCAATGGGGCGCACACTGAAGTCGCTGGGGGGTGGCGGGGGTGTGAGGGTGAACGCGGGAGGATTAGGACATTATTGCTCACGGGTTTTCCTGCGCAGCCAGGGCTGGGCACCCCTCCTTGAAAGGGGTTGTGGCCCTGGCCGGTGTCGCTCAGTGGATAGAGCGCCAAAGGGTCCCAGGTTCAATTCCGGTCAAGGGCACATGTCCGGGTTGCAGGCTCATCCCCAGTAGGGGGCGTGCAGGAGGCAGCCAATCAATTATAAAAAATAAAAAAAATAACGAAAAGAAAATGAGACTGGGGCCCTCGGGATGGGGAAGGGGTCATAGTATCAGGGCTGGGGGAGGCCAGGGGACCCCGAGAGGCTGCTGACACACAGGTGGGAAGGGAGACGGAACGAGGGCGGCCAGGGGCCGGGGGTCAGGAGGGAACCCCGGAGGGGACCACGGGACCTTTGGGGCGGGACGCCGGAGGGGGTGACGCACGCTCGCTCTCACGCACAGAGGCTCCCGATGACGCAGGACGCGACGAGCACCGGCTCCTTGGCCCAGGCATCCCTGATGAAGGTGGCGAGTCCTGGAGGGGTGTGCGGGCAGGTCACTCCCGCAGGGAATGCCCGCGGTGACCTCTAGCC
>NW_006288266.1:198452-199816 GCF_000327345.1 Myotis davidii
CAGCTGCACCAGAACTTACTCCCGGCCATCTTGGTCTCGGCGGCGGCGGCGGCGGCGAGGGCGCGGAGTACCCTGGGTATTGTAGTCCCTGCTCCCGGTCTGAGTCTGCGCGTGCACACTGGCCAGAACGGCGATCCAAGGCAGCGGCGAGGGCGCGGAGCACTCTGGGAGTTGTGGTCCCGATACCCAAGGAGCCCTGGATTCCGCGCGTGCGCACTGGCGCAGAACAGAAGTCTGTGGCGGCGGCAGGAAAGGAAGCGGCGTTCCTCTTTTAAGGGGACGTCCGTCTTGCACACCTGCCACCTGCCGCTTCCTCTTTTCTCTCCCGCAGCCTAGACATCGCTCTAGAGGAGTAACTCCTCCCCACTCCTGCTGCTGCGGCTCACCCACGGCGGACTGCAGTAGTCCTCATTTCATAGTTTACCTGTGAAAGCCCATTTTACAGATGGGAAGTGGAGGCTGGGAGAGGTCGAATGAGTTTTCATTTGAGGTCTCGGCTCAAAATCAGTTCGTCCTGAAACCCTAACTCTCATCACAGGGGTCTTCCGTGGACGCTCACAGTGCCCTGGGGGGTCTCCATCTCCATCACAGCGCACATCACTTATTTTTAAACTGGCCTGGTCCGCACCTGTCTTCCCATCAGACTGGGAGCTGCTGGAAGGCAGCGGCCGGGTCTTGACTCCTCTCTGTGCCCCAGAATCACGCAGCAGGGTCTGGCACAGATCAGGTGCTAATTGTTTTTCAACTTTAATTAATGAACACGAGTTATGCCTGCCCCAATCCAACTTTTCCCACAGTACCAAGGGGTTGTGACACAGTCCTCCGCCCCCCATATTGCCTCACTTCCTGGGAGGTGAGAGGGCCCGGCTGAGCCCTGCCTTCTGCTCCAGCTCCAGCCAGACCTGCCCACCATGGCCCTGGTACTGGTCCTCCAGCTGTTGGCCCTCTCGTGTGAGCTACCCCACGCCCTCTCTCTGGGTCCCTAGCGGGGCTGGGGTTACAGAAAGACAGGCTCTGGGGACCCAGACACCTAGCGAGGGGGGTGGGAGCAAGGGACCGAACTACTGTGTCTCCCTGGGGGCAGGTGCAGGGTGATCAGGCAGAATTAGCTGAAGGTTCAGAACTCCAGGCCAGAATAATGGGGGACAAGAAGGAGGCCCAGACCCCTGGAGTCCTGAAGCAAGAGCACACAGGGGCCCCGAATCCCCCGGTTCCTGGAAGAAGAGGAAGTTGGGGGCAGGATTCTCTGAGGCAGGAGAGAGCTAGACGCCTGGACTCCTGGGGACAGAGGGAGCTGAGGCCCAGACTCCTGAACCCCAGCAAGGAGAACATCTGGGCTCAGATGACTGTCTCCTGCAAAAGGT
>NW_006288266.1:201521-202479 GCF_000327345.1 Myotis davidii
TGACTTTCTGATATTGCCTCACTTCCTGGGAGGTGAGAGGGCCCGGCTGAGCCCTGCCTTCTGCTCCAGCTCCAGCCAGACCTGCCCACCATGGCCCTGGTACTGGTCCTCCAGCTGTTGGCCCTCTCGTGTGAGCTACCCCACGCCCTCTCTCTGGGTCCCTAGCGGGGCTGGGGTTACAGAAAGACAGGCTCTGGGGACCCAGACACCTAGTGAGGAGGGTGGGAGCAAGGGACCGGACTACTGGGTCTCCCTGGGGGCAGGTGCAGGTGCAGATCAGGCAGCATTAGCTGAGGGTTCAGAATTCCAGGCCAGAATAATGGGGGACAAGAAGGAGGCCCAGACCCCTGGAGTCCTGAAGCAAGAGCACACAGGGGCCCCGAATCCCCCGGTTCCTGGAAGAAGAGGAAGTTGGGGGCAGGATTCTCTGAGGCAGGAGAGAGCTAGACGCCTGGACTCCTGGGGACAAGGGAGTATCAAGTCCCGGATTCTGAGGTGGGAGGGGAGGTGGAAGCCAGGACACCTGGATGCCTGGGAACAAAGGGAGCTGAGGCCCAGACTCCTGAACCCCATCCAGGAGAACCTCTGGGCTCAGATGACTGTCTCCTGCAAAAGGTGGCGTCCAAGGGCTTACCTCTTGGGTACAGCGGCAAGGGGGTCCTGGGTCCAGATTTCTGGCTGAAGCAGATGGGGATCGGAAGTCTTTGTACCGAGAGAGGAGGAAGTGTGGCTGAGATTCACCCAGAAGGAAGAGGGCCTGGGGACTTAGATTCCGGGGTGGTCACTGACGTGGGGCTTTGACAAGACCGAGCCCCCTCAACCTTCCACAGGGCCTCTGTGCCACACAGGCGTCACCTCGAATGGTGAGTACACCCCCCGTATGTTGCTGACACCCCATTTCCAGCTGCTCATATTTTATTTTTGGTGCCCACCTCACCCCAAGATGTCCTTCGTTCTC